>NC_134698.1:32717900-33054983 GCF_050947455.1 Rhinoderma darwinii
CAGACCTGCATAGCAAAATATATACTACGTATATAGACAGAGGTACATCAGACCATAACAAACCAGAAACCCCTTGCAGTAGGTATACAGTATTATATCAAAAAGCAAACAGCCCAGAAGCCGATCAAACAACAATATAGACAATGCTACGCTACAAGGCCGGCACGGACACCGACCCAGAGGCCCCTGCAGAAAATTCACAGAGTAGCTGACCTGCCATGGCCACAAACAAACCCGTTACATAGAAAGGCCCTGTAGAATTCTCAATCGGAGCTGCAAATTAATATAGAGCATAGAGCAGGCCCTAGCACATACCCCCTCCAGTAGATATATGACATTATATCAGAAAGCAAACATTGTAACATTAGAGCATTTGAAAACAGAAAAAGAAAAAGTGCTGCGCCATAAGGTATTCATGTGCATCCATACAGAATTATCTGCATAAGATTGAACCCTGCGATTGGTCTACAGCGTCCACAGAACCACCCCATAAGATAGAAGGGTCCTGAAGACACGTTGATCGTTAATCAGGAGACGGAGACCGGGTGCGGTCCCGCGGCTTCGGAGAGTCCCTTCTGTTCCTGGATCTTCCTCCACGATCTCTTCCGAATGTGGGTAGGAGAGCTTCTGCCCAAGTCTGCTCCATATCCGAGCGACTCCGTCCGACATCTCTTGACTTGCGACGTGGACTGTGCGCTGGACTGCGTTGCTCCTCATGAAGGGGGCGGCTGTTACATAACTCTGCAAGTGCGTCCTCAGCTTCCTTTGCTGTGGTAAATGACTTGGTTCGACCATTCGCTTGAAACACCCGTAAGATGGCTGGGTATTGCAGGTTGAAGCGCACTTTCGCTTGGAACAGTGCAGTACAGATCTTGCTGAGAGCGACGGCGTTTCGCGACCTCCATAGAATAGTCCTCGAAAAGTAGCACCCTCATGCCCATTATCTCCAAGGGTCGAGATCTGCTGTGATATGCCTTCATAAGTGTCACCTTGTCATTGTAATCCAACAGCTTAAAGATGATTTGTCTGGGGCGAATCGAACTGCTGCCGTCTGCTGACGGAAGATTTCTTGGGACTGGTCCCACCCTGTGCGCCCTTTCCACCCGGCAGGGACGCTGGAGACCCAGTGCTGCTGGCAGTGCCCTCTCACACAGACGCTGCAAATCATTATGAACTACCGGCTCTTTCAAGACCCACAAGTCGCAGGTTGCTCCTCCTGGAGCGGTTTTCTAGGTCCTCCATCTTCTCCCCCAACTGTGTAGTAGTAGACAACACCACTTTAAGCTTTGTTTGCAGGCGCTCATTTTCATCCTCCAGCAGCGTTATACGCTGTTCTAATTCACCAGTCCTGGAAGTTAGTTTTGCCAGATCCGCATGCATGCGGTTAAGAGAAGCTTGCACCGTTTTTTTCCAGTGCTTTTTGCAGGTCAGGAGCTATCCGCTTAGCCACTTCGTGAGCCAGTGCTATGTAATCAACAGGTGCAGGAGAAGCTATGGGCTCTGCATGATATGAGGACGGGGACTGAGGCTGCAGCAACTCGTCTTCCTGCGAGTACAGCGGGGGAGCAGTGGCAGGAAACGCCGCCATCTTACCTCCCTTCTCAACAGCCGCGGCTGAATCCTCCATGACTGGCTTGTGTGCGCTGCGGAGGTGGTAACGGTCCATGCAGGCGTCCCCAGAGACCTTCCTGTGTGCGGGGCCGGGGGTCTGTCGGCCGGTTTGCGCCGCCGAAGCGACTTTCAGTCAAGCAGGCTGGTTGGGAGCGGGAGCTCAGTCACTCGCGTCCTGCATCGCCAGCGCCGGAACCCCACTATCTGATCATTTGATGGCTTTGGCTTTTAGAATACACTGCAATACTTCTGATGAAGTATGTAACAGATAAACATACTATTATAGGTTATCCAGGATTTTAAAATTGATGGCTTATCCTAAGTATCAGCCATCAATTTTCATAGCGGTTGTGCATAGTATTGGAGCACTGTCCCATTCACTTGAATGGGATAGTGCTCCAATACATTGCACAGCCGCTACGAAAGTAACTACATGTGCACAGACGATCAGAACTAAAAACTTGTGGTACAAACTCCGCAGCCCCTTCCAAGAGGTTGTCGGGAGGGAGGGTGGGTGCCGAGAGCCCAAACCTCACCAATCTAATATTGATGGTCTATCCTAAGAATAGACCTTTAATTTTAAAGTCCTGGGTAAACTCCTTTAACTGTTTATAAAAAGGATTTGAAGCTCTGAATCATAAAAAAAACAGAGCTTCAACTGCTATGTATTGAGAAATTAAAGGGGTTTTCCAATAATCAATATTAACACCAATCCACAGGATAAGTGACTAAAGGGGTTTTCCAAGTTATTTAAAAAAATTGGCCACTGTAGGAGGAATTCAAAAAAACAAACAAAACATCAAACATTGTTCAACTTACGGACCCAGTCGTTCCAGCGCCGCCGCTCCATTTCTTCTCGCTGCTGTGTTTGGACATAGATGCAGTGATGACGTGCCCGTATAGCCACGTGATTGCTGCAGCCAAGCACTGGCATCAGCGCTCTTGTGCCATATACCCACTGAGACTAGTGATCGGCTGTAGCGAACACGTGGGTATACAGGCACATCATTGCTGCAGCTATGTGAAAACACAGCGGCTGGAACGAAGTGGCACGCTGGAACGATGGGGATCCGTGAGTTGAGCAATGGCTCATTATTTTTTTTTTGCAATCCTTCTATAGTGGCCAATTTTTTAAATAACTTGGAAAACCCATTTTATATCTGAGCAACAGGAGTCCGACCACTCCCGGGCAGGCTTCCCTGGCTGTCCCCCGCATATGAATGGAGCAATACTGTGCACACTCGCCCACCCCTCAATTAATTTTCTATGGGTCTGTCGACATACGTGTCAAGTATCGATTATAGGGGAACTCCGCACCTATTTAGATTTATTAGGAGCTTAATACATACTGTTCTCTTATTGAATGTCTAAGCAGCATGTAGTAAGCATAGGGTTCCGGTATATTTTATATGCACAGGCAATAATGCTTTGGAATTTAACATGCTGAATATAGAACATCTAACACAATGGAGGTTTATTATTTAGATCTTCAACATCTTAAAAGCAGACCAGACTGGCACAAGATGCGCCAAATTTATCACAGTGGTGCAAGTTGTATGATATCCAAGTTGTATGATATCCAAAAAGTGTCTAAGGCTTTGTTCACATCTGCGCTGTAGCATCCGTTTTAGTGGATCCGTTGGAATAAAAAAAATTAAAAAAAATACAAAACAGATAGACTGACTGATGCCAGACTGAATTCAACAGAAGGTAAAATGTGTTTGTTTTTGATGGATCAGTTTACCACATCCATCAAAAAAGCCTGACTCTTTTCTTTCCGTTTGCGTCAATTTGTCATCAGTTAGGCCGGGTTCCCATGTAGCGTAAATGCTGCGGAATTTCCACAATGGAATTCTGTGTGGAAATTCCAGTGTTTACAGTAGCAGCAAAGTGGGTGAGATTTAGTAAATCTCATGCCCACGCAGCATAAATGTTAATTGACCTGCGGTGCGGAATTTAATTCCGCAGCATGCCAATTTATCCTGCGTTTTCATAGATTTTCTGCTGCGGGTTTTCCCTATTGAATTCAATGGGGAAAACCCGCAGCAGAAAATCAATGAAAGCCCGCAACAGAAAGCCATATGTATCGACTTTTGCGGCGTATTCAAACCATTTACGCCACAAAAATCGCAACACCGGAAAAAAACAAAAACAAACATACTTACCCAGAACACGCTCCTTCGTGCAGTCCGGCCTCATGGTATGACGTTGCATCCCATGTGACCGCTGCAGCCAAATCACAGGCTGCAGCATCTCATGGCCTAAAACGTAATCCAGGCCGGAGCGAACATCAGAGGAGGGAGGGGGTATGTATGTGCGCTTAATTATGCAACGGAATTTCCGTCCGAAAAATCCTGCGGGTTGCAGGTCGGATATGCTGCGTCGTTTTTACGCAGCGTATATCCGTCCCATGGGAACCCAGACTTATACGTTTTTAACGGATCCATCTGTGCAAATGTCTTGCTTTCATTTTTTAGTCTGCGCATGTGCAGATAAAATAAACGGATACGTTACACATAACTGATACAAACTGATCTGCCATTCGTTGTATCAGTCATCCATTGACTTCAATGTTAAAAAACCCTGGAAACCTCCTTTCCGTCAGGTTTCCGTAATTTTTGAAGAAAACAATAGCGCAGCAGGCTACCATAAATTCTTCTGTCAAAAAAAAAAATGGAAACCTGATGGAACGGAGCCTAACTGAGCACAACTAATTCAAAAAGAAATCAATGGGTCTTTTGACAGAAACGCTAGAACGGAAGACAACGCAGCCTAAGGGTATGTTGACATGCTTAATAAAAAATGTCTGAATATACGTAGCTATTTTCAGACGCTTTTTAATTAGCTAGCATTTTTTACGGCCGTTTTTGGAGCCGTTTTTCTATAGAGTCAATGAAAAACGGCTCAAGAAGTGACATGCACTTATTTTTCGCAGGCGTTGTTTAAAAAAACGCCCCATCGGAACAGAACGTTGTTTTTCCCATTGAAATCAATGGGCAGATGTTTGGAGTAGTTCTGCTTCCGAAAAGAAGAAGTAGTGTGAACATACCCTACACACATAAATCTGGTACAAGATTTTGCCACAAATTGAGTCACGATTCTGGTGCTTTTAGCTTAGAGAATCCCCCCCATCCTTGTAATTTTTTTTTTTTGTGATAACAGATTGATTGATTATATTCTTGCATAGTTTTTCTAGAAAAAGATCTCGACATCGGTGCTAATTTAATAAAACTGGGGTTCGCAGTAGGGTTGTCACGATACCAGAATTCGATACCGATACTTTGTGTAGTATTGTGATACTCGATACCAAAACTATACTTTGCCAATAATAATAATAATAATAAAGAAAAATTATTCTATTTTCTGATGTGAGGCACATGGTGTGATTAATTTTGAACCTCCATGTGCCTCACATTAATAGTAATTAACCCCATCATGTTCCTCACAGTCAATGGACAACATTGGGTTAATGTGTGAGGTACATGATGGGGTTAATTACTATTAATGAGAGGCACATGAAGGTTCAAAATTCATAACACCTCGTAGCCTCACATTAATAAGTGAAAGAAAGACGTTTTTATTTTATAACAGCATATTATAATCATAAATGACGATATATATATTACGGTCGCAACGATACCGAATGTGTGTATAGGTTATAAATATATTCGTTTTTCCTGGCTCGGATATCAACAATTTGTATAAACTCGGGCCAGAGTAGGTAAAATAAATTGGGTGGAATCCAAAACACCCAAAATAATAAAAAAAAAAAAAAAAAGAGCAGCACAATTTTACCGCTCAGACGGCACTGGTTAAACCAGTTGGACTGTTAGACCAGTGCCGTTTGAGTGGTAACATTTTGCAGTGTATTATTTTGTGTGTATTTTATGAATTTAGATTTTTATTAATGCATTTATTGGAAAAAATGTGTATATTTTTAACATTACTTAATTTTTTTTTTACTTTTATGTACTGGCATATATCTATATACCAGTACATTAGTACGGATTTGTACACGGGCAGTTGTTAGGACATACCTAAGTATGCCCTAACAACAGGAAATATGGTCCGACAGCCCTGGGGTCCTTCAATGGACCCTGGGCTGTCTGCCCAAATATGGTATGTCTCTCGATAGCTTCACAGGAACTACTAGTGACACAGCCAGAGGGCATCCCCCCCTTCTCATTTTCCCCTTGAATGCAGCAGTCAGCTTTGATCGCAGCATTCAGGGGAATATTGGCGGAGATGAGGTTTCTCTGATCTCCGCCATTACAGCGGGGCTGCGGCTGTGTAATACATTGCCCCGCTCCTGACAACAAGTGTGTGCGCACGATCAGCATGAGGTGATGCGGCCGGCGCTGCACTAATGAGCAGCGGCGCAGGCACTGTAGACAGAAAATGGGTGTGTTTTGCAGTGTGCCCGCCATGTTCTATCTTCAGTGCCGGCAATTATTAGTGCAGCACTGGTCGCATCACATCATGCGGACCACGCGCACACTCATCAGGACTTCACACATCTGCAGCCACGCTGACTAAATTCATGTGTTACAATACTAAGCTGTGCGGCCGCACAGCTTAGTATTGAAGTACATAAATTAACGGTATTGAACAGTTTGAGGGTGCAGGGTATCGAAACTTCGATGCATCGTGCAACCCTAGTTGGCAGTACTCCTAAATGAAAGGAAAATACAGATGTTCAGTTCTTGCCAGAAGTTTCACTTTAATCATTGTGGAACCAAAAGTTATGCAGCTTTTTGCCACACGGACAGCTAATGAAGAGTTACATTTATTAAGAGACTTCAAAAAGAATTTGATGCAATGACTGTTAAAGATGTTAGTGAACGTAAAAAATGTTGCATCCGAAGGCTGAAAAACTGTCCTGATCATGAAAATGCCTCAAAATTAAAATGTGTGGGGCGGGCCAAAAGGAGTAATTCATGAAACCGGGCAGAGAAGAGAGGTGGAGTGGGTCTGGATTTAACAATATTAGCATAAAGCACTCTTTTGAATAATTGCGGGGGAAATGAAGGTGAGCGGAAATATTACATATTTGGGATCAGACCATTACAGCAGCTTGTGGGGGCAAAACAGGCTGGCATGTTCCCTTAACCCCTTAAAGGACCAGTGTCACGAAAAAAAAATACAATTTTATATCAATTTGCTTTTAGTGTTTTATGAAAAAAATAATTATTTATTTGTGTGTTTGTGTTTTACTTTTTTTATTTTTTCACTTTTTCTTGTCCGTGGGGGCTGCCATTTTTTTTTCCATCTCTGTATGTGTCGATTAACGACACATACAGACATGGAATACGGCACATACAGTCCCATAGTGAATGCGAACGGGGCCCGTTCCATCCACTATGCCGTTGAACTGTGCGACGTCCGGCGCCATTTTCTTGTGGACCGGAAGTCGCGGCCGGACAGTAAGATTACTACTTCCGGTCGCGGCTTTCGGACTTGTGCACTTGGAGTGGAGGTAGAAGACGGAGCGGACGGAGCGGCGGCGGCAGGTAAGTTTCGTCTGTGTATGTACGTGTTTTACTGTGTTTACTACTGTATGTTAACCTACTACACTGTGTGTTAGCTCAAAAAATGGCGACACACAGTGTAGGAGGTTTGACCGTTCAATCCCCTCGTTTCTCCCGGCACTAGCCAGGATAAAGGAGGGGGGATTCTGAGAGCTCACTAGAGCGAGTGAGTTTTCTCAAATTTTGCAGCATAAAGCAATGTGGTTGCTTTACCACATGCAATGCTGCAGTTTTGGGAATTGCTTCATCTAGTGACCAGCGCTGGGAAATGTTATGAATTAGAATCTAATTTCTAATATTTCCTGACTCGTGAAAAAATTAAAAAAATTAGAACAATGTTTAATCACCTATACACTTACATGTTTAACTAAAAAAAAGTTTTCCCAGCGACACATTACCTTTAACCCCTTCAAGACCAAGCTATTTTTGGCCTTCAGGACCAGACCCATTTTTTCAAATCTGACGTGTCACTTTATGTGGTAATAACTCTGGAATGCTTTTACCTATCCAAGCGATTATGAGAGTGTTTTCTCGTGACATATTGTACTTTAGGTTAGTGAAAAAATTTGGTCGATAAATTTATTGCTTATTTGTGAAAAACACCAAAATTTAGAGAAAATTTGAAGAAATTATGATTTTTCTAATTTTAAATGTATCTGCTTGTAAAACAGATAGTAATACCACACAAAATAGTTACTAATTAACATTTCCCATATGTCTACTTTATGTTTGCATCGTTTTTTGAACATCCTTTTATTTTTCGAGGACGTTACAAGACTTAGAACTTTAGCAGCAATTTCTCATATTTTTAAGAACATTTCAAAAGGCTATTTTTTTCAGGGACGAGTTCAGTTCTGAAGTGGTTTTGAGGGCCTTATATATTAGAAACCCCCATAAATCACCCCATTTTGAAAACTGCACCCCTCAAAGTATTCAAAACAGCATTCAGAAAGTGTTTCAACCCTTTAGGCGTTTCACAGGAATTGAAGGAAAGTAGAGGTGAAATTTACAAATTTCATTTTTTTTTTTACAAAATTCATTTGTAATACATTTTTTTCTGTAACACAGAAGGTTTTACCTGAGAAATGCAACTCAATATTTATTGCCCAGATTCTGCAGTTTTTAGAAATGTCCCGCATGTGGCCCTAGTGCGCTAATGGACTGAAACACAGGCCTCAGAAGCAAAGGAGCACCTAGAGGATTTTGGGGCCTCCATTTTTTAGAATATATTTTAGGCACCATGTCAGGTTTGAAGAGGTCTTGTGGTGCCAAAACAGTGGAAACCCCCAAAAGTGACCCCATTTTTGAAACTACACCCGTCAGGGAATTTATCTAGGGGTATAGTTAGCATTTTGACCCCACAGGTTTTCTGCTAAATTTATTCGAATTAGTCTGTGAAAATGAAAATCTACTTTTATTGTGGAAAAACTTAGAATTTTCGAATTTTTGCAAGGAATAAAAGGAGAAAAAGCACCCCAAAACTTGTAAAGCTACTTCTCCCGATTACGGAAATACCCCACATGTGGTAATAAACTGCTGCTTGGACCCACAGCAGTGCTCAGAAGGGAAGGAGCGCCATTTGGATTTTGGAGCACTGATTTTACTGGAATATTTTTCGGTGCCGTGTCGTGTTTGCAATGCCCTGGAGGGGCCTAAACAGGGGAAACCCCCCAAAAGTGACTCAATTTTGGAAACTATGCCCCTCAAGGAATTTTTCTAGTGGTATAGTTGGCATTTTGACCCCACAGGTTTTTGGGTGAATTTATTAGAATTAGTCTGTGAAGATGAAAATAGACTTTTTTTCTGAAAAAACATAGAATTTTCTAATTTTTATAAGGAATAAAGGAGAAAAAGCACCTCAACATTTGTAAAGCAATTTCTCCTGATTATTACCACATATGGAATATTGCCGTAAACTGCTGTTTGGACCCACGGCAGGGCTAAGAGGGGACGGAGCACCATTTGGATTTTGCAGCTCAGATTTTGCTGAATTGGTTTCTGGGGGCCATGTCGCATTTGCAGAGCCCCTGAAGTACCAGTATAGTAGAAATTCCCCAGGTGTGATCCCATTTTGGAGACTATACCTATCAAAGAATTAAATTAGAGGTGTAGTGAGTATTTTGATCCCTCAGGTGTTTTACAGATTTTATTAGAATTGGGCCGTGAAAATGAAAAACATTTTTTTTCCAATAACCTATAGATTTAGCACATAATTTTTCATTTACACAAGCAATACAGGAGAAAAGACACCCCAAAATGTGTGACAAAATTTCTCCTTAATAGGGAACTACCCCATATGTGGTTGTAAACTGCTATTTGGACATACAGCAAGAGTCTAAAGGGAAAAAGCGCAATTTTGTTTTTGGAGTGGAGATTTTACAAAATTTGTTTTTTACTCCATGTTGCATTGCGCTGAGGTACCAGTACAGTGAAAACCCCCGAAAAGTGACCCCATTTGGGAAACTACACCCCTCAAGGAATTCAACTAGAAGTGTAGTGAGCATTTTAACCCCAAAGGTTTTGTAGAAATTAGTGCACAGTGGATGTTGCAGATTTAAAATTGCCATTTTCCACATATATGCTATTTCAGTGCCCAATGTGTTGTGCCCAGCTTGTACCACCGTAGACACACACCCCATAAATTATTGTTAAGCGGTTCTCCAGAGTACAGTAATACCCCATATGTGGTCATTAACTGCTGTTTGGGCACACTGCCAGGCCCAGAAGGAGCTCCATTTGGCTTTTGGAGCGCAGATTTTGCTTGGTAGTAGTTTTGTTTAGTGTTTTACTGGTGTTTCAGCTTATAATATGGGGGTATATGTAAACTGGGCGGAGTGCATCAGGGTATATGTTAGCTGGGTGGAGTGTATCAGGGTATATGTAAGCTGGGCGGAGTGCATCAGGGTATATGTAATATGTGAGGAGTACATCAGGGTATATGTAAGCTGGGCGGAGTACATCAGGGTATATGTAAGCTGTGCGGAGTACATCAGGATATATGTAAACTGGGCGGAGTACATCAGGGTATATGTAAGCTGTGGGGAGTACATCAGGGTATATGTAAGCTGTGCGGAGTACATCAGGGTATATGTAAGCTATGTGGAGTGCATCAGGGTATATGTAAGCTGGGCGGAGTGCAACAGGTCATAATAGGATGATGTAATGGGGAGAATGAATAATAAAATTAATGATCCCTGGATAGTGACGTACGCTTTCAACCAATCCTTCATGCACAGGCCGGATTATTGGGTGCAGGAGTCACACTTCTAAAGGGTGTCCGTGGTATTGTACAAAATATCCGCACTCCAGCATTGTCTAATCTTTGACTTCACTAGCCCCATATGTAGCACAGACCCCAAAATGTCATAGTTTTCGCTGCATTTACAGGGTCTACAAATGGGGGCTGCAAATGATGACGTGGGGTTTTAGGTGAAGAACTGCTGCACATATAAATTAGTCTGGGCCGTCGTTTTGCATTATTGCGTTCCAAGAGTCATAACTTTTTATTTTTCCGTTGACGAGCTCTGTGAGCGCTTGATTTTCATGTGATGAGCTGTAGTTTTTATTAGTATCATTTTGGGGTAAATGTGATAATGTGATCAGTTTTTATTCAATTTTTTGGGGGGTGAGGAGACCAAAAAACAGAAATTCTCTCGCTGTTTTTTTAAAATCAATTTTTAACGGCGTTCTCTGTGCCGCATAAACAACATGTTTGCTTTATTCTGCGGTTTGATACAATTATGGCAATACCAAATTTATATAGTTTTTATGTTTTACTACTTTTACACAATAAAAACCCTTTTTATAAATAAAATGTTTTAGTGTCACCATATCCTGAGAGTCATAACTTTTTTTTTTTATGTCGACGGAGCTTTGTGAGGGCTTGTTTTTTGCGTGACACACTGTAGTTTTTATTGGTACCATGTTTGGCTACGCACGACTTTTTGATCACTTTTTATTCCATTTTATTGGAAACAACATGACCAAAAAAGGAAATTCTGGCATTGTTTTTTATTGTATTTTTTTTACGGTGTTCACCGTGCGGGATAAATAATATTATATTTTTATAGGTCACGCCGATACGAACGCGGCGAAACCTATTATGTCTAGTTTTTGTCTTTTTTTCCATTTTTTTCTAATTATAAAGGACTTGATCAGGGATGATTATTGTTTTTATTACATAAAACTTTTATTTATTTATCTAAAACTTTTTTTAACCTTTTTTTTTACTTTTTATTTTACACATACTAGGGGACTGGAAGATCTGATCTTCTGATCCCCTGTACAATACACTGCACTACTTGTGTAGTGCAGTGCAGTGTATTATAACTGTCATTTTATAACTGACAGTTGAGCCTATTACGTCCTGCCTCGGGCAGGACCTAATAGGCTCCCGTACCTGGCAACCAGGAAGCCATTGCTAGGCTTCCTGGTTGCCATCGCAACCATCAGAACCCCGCGATTTTTCGCGGGGGGCCAACGGGGTACAGAGGGAGCCCCCTCCCTCTGTATCAATCACTTAAATGCCGCTGTCGCTATTGACAGCGGCATTTGAGGGGTTAAATGGCGGCGATCGGACATAACAGTGATCGCCGCCGTTGCAGCGGGATGTCAGCTGTATATTACAGCCGACACCCGCTGAGGATGAAGCGCGCACAGCTCCTGTGCCTGCTTCATCCTCAGGGCGTTACTGTACGCCCATTTGCGGGAACGAGACGCTAAAAAGGACGTACAGTAACGCCCATTTGCGGGAAGGGGTTAAGGACACAGCCTATTTTGGCCTTGTGGACACAGCCGATTTTTGCAAATCTGACATGTGTCACTTTATGTGGTAATAACTCCAGAATGCTTTTGCCTATCCAAGCGATTCTGAGATTGTTTTCTCGTGACATGTTGTACTTTAGGAAAAAATGTTGTCGTTAAATTCAATATTTATTTGTAAAAAACACCAAAATTTCGAGAAAATGTGCAAAAATCTGCATTTTTCTAAATTGTAATGTATCTGCTTGTAAAACAGATCAGAATACCGCACAAAATATTTACTAGTTAACATTTCCCATATGTCTACTTTAGGTTTGCATCGTTTTTTGAACGTGCTTTTATTTTTCTATGACCTCACAAGGCTTAGAACTTTAGCTGCAATTTCTCGCATTTTCAAGAAAATGTCAAAAGGCTATTTTTTCAGGGACCAGTTCAGTTCTGAAGTGGCTTTGAGGGCCTTCTATATTAGAAACCCCCTATAAAACACCCCATTTTAAAAACGGCACCCCTTAAAGTATTCAAAACCACATTCAGAAATTATTTTAACCCTTTAGGCATTTCACAGGAAATAAAGCAAATTAGAGGTGAAATTTACAAATTTCAATTTTTTTTTTACGAAATTCATTTGTAATACAGTTTTTTCTGTAACACAGAAGGTTTGACCAGAGAAATGCAACCCCATATTTATTGCCCAGATTCTGCAATTTTTAGAAACATCCCACATGTGGCCCTAGTGCGGTAATGGACTGAAATACCGGCCTCAGAAGCAAAGGAGCACCTGGTGGATTTTGGGGCCTCTATTTTATTAGAATATATTTTAGGCACCATGTCAGGTTGGAAGAGGTCTTGTAGTGCCAAAACAGTGGAAACCCCCCAAAAGTGACCCCATTTTGGAAACTACACCCCTCAAGGAATTTTTCAAGAGGTATAGTTAGCATTTTTAGCCCACAGGTTTTTTGCTAAATTTATTGGAACTGGTCTGTGAAAATGAAAATCTACTTTTTTTCTGAAAATACATACGATGCTTTAGATTTTACAAGGAATAAAGGAGAAAAAGCACCCCAACATTTGTAAAGCAATGTCTCCCGATTACGGCAATACCCCATATGTGGTAATAAACTGCCGTTTGAACCCACGGCCGGGCTCAGAAGGGAACGAGGGCCATTTGGATTTTGGAGCGCAGATTTTGCTGGAATGGTTTTCGGTGCCATGTCGTGTTTGCAAAGCCCTGGAGGGACCATAACAGTGGAAACTCCCGAAAGTCATCCCATTTTGGAAACTACACCTCTCAAGGAAATTTTCTAGGGGTATAGTGTGCATTTTAACCCTACACGGGTTTTGCTGAATTTATGGGAATTATGTCGTGAAATTGAAAATCTAAATTTTTTTCTAATAAAATGTAGTTTTAGCTCAGATTTTTTCATTTTTACAACAGATAAAGGAGAAAAAACACCCCAATATTTGTAAAGCAAACTCTTCTGAGCACAGCAATACCCCATATGTGGTAATAAACTGCTGTTTGGACACATGGCGGAAGTTAGAAAGGACGGAGCGCCATTTGACTTTTGGAGCTCCAGTTTTGCTGGAATGGTTTGCTGCCCCATGTGACATTTGCAAAGCCACTGAGGGGGCAAAATTGTGCAAACCCGGCAAAAGTGACCCCATTTGGGAAACTATACCCTTCGTGGAATTTATCTAGCGGTATAGTGAGCATTTTGACCCCACAGTTTTTTTGCTGAATTATTGGGATTCTGCAGTAAAAATTAAAATCTACATTCTTTCCACTAAAATGTTGAATTGTTTTCATTTTCACAAGGAATAAAAGGAGAAAAAGCGCCCCAACAATTGTAAAGCAATTTCTCCCGAGTACGGCAATACCCCATATGTGGTTATAAACTGCTGCTTGGATACACCGCAGGGCTCAGAATGGCAGGAGTGCTACTTGGCATGTAGATTTTGGTTGATTGTTTTTTGGGCGCCATGTCGCATTTGCATAGCCCCTGAGGTACCAGTACAGTAGAAACCCCTGAGAAGTGACTCCATTTTGGAAACTTTACCCCTCGGGGTAATCATCTAGGGGTGTACTGAGCATTTTGATCCCACAGGCGTTTCATAGATTGTATTAGAATGAGGCAGTGAAAATGAAAAATTATTTTTTTTTCCCAAAAATATGTAGTTTTGCACCCAATTTTTTTTCCCACAAGGGGTAATAGGAGAAAAAACAACACATAATTTGTTACCCAATTTCTCCCAAGTATGGCAATACCCCATGTGTGGCCCTCAACTGCTGTTTGGGCACATGGCAGAGCTCAAAATGGAAGGAGTGCCATGTGGCTTTTAGAGCACATATTTTGCTGGACTGGTGTAGGGGCGCCATGTCGCATTTGCAGAGCGTTCTTAGGTACCAGAGTAGAGTGTAAAACCATGAGAAGTGACCCCATTTTGTAAACTACACCCCTCAAGGCATTTATCATTTGCCTGGACATATGACAGGGCTTAGGAGTGAAAGGCGCATGTGAGACCTATTTTGGTGATTTTCGCAGCATTAGCCCACAACGGCAGGGCTCTGAGGTCAAATAGTAAAACAAACCCCCAAGTAGTGACCCCGACTTTGGAAACTGCACCCCTCAAGGCATATATGTGGACGTACACTGCTGCTTGGGCACGCTGCAGGGCGCACCATTTGGCTTTTGGAGCGTGGATTTTGCTCGCTAGTTGTTTTGTTTGGGGTATTACTGCTATTTCAGTTATGATGTGGGGGCATATGTAAGCTGTGCGGAGAACATCAGGGGTATAATAAGAGAGTATAATAATGGGGTAAATAAATTATCCACAGATGTGTGGCCAATGTCGCACTGATAAATGGCGCCCGATCTTATCCGCTTTTGGACACTTTGTACATTTTGCATTGCCATATTCTGAGAGCCAGAACTTCTTTATTTTTTCTCCACCGGAGTCGTGTGAGGGCTTATTTGTTGCGGGACAATCTGTAGATTTCATTGGTACCATTTTGGGGTACATGCGATTTTTTGATCACTTTGTATTTCATTTTTTTGGCAAGGTGACCAAAAACCTGCAATTCTGATGTTTTTTATTATTTTTTTTTTACAGCGTTCGCCATGCGCTATGAATGACAATTTTACGTTATTCTGCGGGTCGGTACGATTACGGTGATACCAGATGTATATCGTTTTTCTTATGCTTTGAAGCGTTTGCACGATAAAATCACTTTTGTTTCAAATAATTTATTTTTGGTGTCACCATATTCTGAGAGCCATAACTTTTTTATTTTTCCGTCAAAAAAGCGGTGGGAGAGCTTGTTTTTTGCGGGACGGGCTGCGTTTTTTAATGGTATAATTTTGGGGTACATGCAACTTTTAGATCCCTTTTTTTTATTCTGTTTTGCGAGGGGTAGTAACTAACAAACAGCGATTCTGGAATAGTTTTTTATAAAAAAAATTTACGGTGTTCACCGTACGGGTAAAATAGCGTGATATTTTTATAGTTTGGGTCGTTACGGACGCGGGGATACCACATATGTGTACTTTTTTTATGTTTTTGGTTTTTCCTATAATAAAAGACTTATTATAGGAAAAAAGGCTGTTAGTGTTTTTTAACATGAAACTTATTTTTTTTTACTTTTTTACAACATTTTTATTAACTTGTTTAAACTTTTTTTTGTGTCCCACTAGGGAACTTGAAGGCATGAAGCCCTGATCGCTATTCTAATACACTGCACTACCTATATAGTGCAGTGTATTAGAGCTGTCAGCTATGCAGCAAGCCTATTAGGCTTCGCCTCCCGTTGTGAATGGTCCCCTGTCGTCTTACTGTGCCGGTCAACGGTCATAAACAGTTGACGGCACAGTTCTGTCACCTTGTCCTTTGACAGCACTTCAATGCAGGACGTACCGGTGCGTCCTGGTGCGCTAAGGGGTTAATGAGCGTATGTCACGTTCACGCGCAGTCCGTTTTTTTCATGGACACCACACGGACCTATGAAAATCAATGGGACTATTCAGACATGCGTTGTTTTTCACGCAACGTGCGTCAGTTGCATGAAACTTACTGCATGTCCTATTTTGGTGCGTTTTTGTGCACCACGCAGCCCTTTGAAGTCAATGGGTGCGTGAAAAAAAAAATGGACAGCACATGGACGTCATCCATGTGCTGTCCGTTCTTCACGCAACAGTTGCTAAAGACATGAGAAAAAAACAAAAAAAACTCCTTCAGTCTTTTTTTTTTTTGCCAACGTAAAAAACTGACATACGCGCATAAAAAACGCAGACGCGCACTGTACACGGATGTCACACGGAACTGCAACACAAGAAAAACACTGCGTTTATGCACGAAAAACAAACACGGTGTGAATAAGGCCTAAGATTGCGTCTATATCAGTTAACTCTCCACCCTGAAATAATTAGGTGTCTATACACTCTAGACAGGTTTCTTTGTATTTTTTTTAGGGCTTTCTTCTTCGTATGGCTAACGTGCTGTCATTTAGGCTGTGTGGGGTGCCGCATGTACACTTTCTATTCTCCTCTAAAATCCCTCCAACATACAGCATCTAATGGAGCACGGCACGTTTTGTTTATTTCTTTTGACTTGCACAAATTTATCCCCATGCACACGAACGTAAAAATGACCGTAATTACGGCCTTTAATTACGGGCCCATAAACTATTTGCTACTATACTTTATAATGGGAGCACGGCCCGTAAAAACAGCCGGCTGCCCGTGCCCGTAATTACGGGAATGGTCGTGTGCATGAGGCCTTAGGTAATAGAAAACGGTGTGTGATGTTGGGTGCATTCATGCACTAGATTAGGAGCCCTATTAACGCTCTGTACAAAACACAGCGGTAACATAGCCATGTGGATGAGACCTTACTCTTAAAGGAACACTACACATTGAAAATAAAAAAATCTCAGCAATTCCTTCCTTAATCTCCTCCTTTCTTTTTATTTTCTCATATTACAATTAAAACGGAGAAATATATAAAAGAAATCTGTAATGTGTCTCAGGATAGCAGCCCCTTCCTCCTGCTCACTATCCTGTTTCTGGCTGTAAGACAACTAGTTGCAGCAGGTGCCTCCACCCTATCTGAAGTAGGACACAATTAACCCCTTCCTGTCGTAAACAACTTTCAGATTTAAATTTTCGTTTTTCCTCCCCACTTTCCAAAAGTCATAACTTTTTCATTTTTTCATCGATATAGTCCTATGAGGGCTTAATTTTTGCGGGACGAGTTGTAGTTTTTCGTAGCGCCATTTATTGTGCTATATAATGTACTAGGAAATGGGGAAAAATGTCTTTGTGGGGTACAAAATGAAACTAAAAAAACTGATTCCTCCATTGTTTTTTGCGCTTCGTTTTTACAGAATTCACTGTGCAAATAAAACGACATATTAAAGACATGTTAAAGATTACGGCGATACCAAATATATATATATATATATATATATATATATATATATATATATATATAGTTTTTTCTATACTTTACTACTTTTACAAGGAAAAAGTAAAGTGTACAAAATTTAATTTATGTCGCCAAATTCTGAGAGCCATAACTTTTTTATTTTTCTGTCAATTAAGTGGTATGAGGGCTTATTTTTTGCGGGATAAGCTGTAGCTTTTAATGATAACATTTTGGGGTACATGCAAGATTTTTATCACTTTTTATTCCATTTTTTTGAGGCGACGAAAAAAATAGCGATTCTGGCGCTTACATTTTTTTTTTTACGGCGTACACCGCGTGGGTTAAATAATGATATATTGTAATAGTTCAGACTTTTACGGATCCGGCGATACCAATAATGTTTATTTTTGTACAATGCTTTAGAGGGAAAATGGGAAAAGGTTTTTTTTTTGGAACTTTTAATATTATTTTTTTTTCACATAAAAAAAAATCTATACTATTTACGTTGGATTGCTTGCACTATATACTGCAATTGTCGTCAACAAATACACAGTGAGGTCCCTGTTCTTCCCAAACCTACTTGTACGACCCGATCTAAACAGCAGTGCACAACTGGGCGGCGTTCCCTATTCTGGTACAAGTGACAAACGGACAAGAGAGACAGTACAAAATAACAAAGGGTCACCTGGGAAGTACACGGAGGGAGAGGCAGGGCAATTGCGCCGCGGACAAGTCTGGGTGCAAAAAGGCAGAGTCAGGCAGGCAGGGTCAAACCGGGTGAGTGCGGAACAAACAAAAGTCAAAAGGCAAAGAGAAGTCAGGAGTCCAGCCGGTGTCAGGTCACAAGGAGTCAAAATGCAAGTCGCTCAGGGAAGTCTGAAACAAGGGAAAGCACCAGGCACGGTAACTCTAATTACAAAGGCCTACTATCCCAGGCTGAACTAAATAAGGAGAAATTGGGAGCTCAAGAACATCAGCCAGGCTTTGATTGGCCTGACGCTCCGGAGCTCCTATTGGCTGCAGACTGCCTCAGTCTGCCAGGCCGGCGACGCCCGAGCGAGTAACTCTCGATGTCCTGGAGACCGAGGGAGCCGCAGGCAGAGTGTACGTGACAGCAATACTAATGTATTGCAGTATACCGTCTTTGACAGGCTTCTATTAATTCTCTTAATAGGAGCACAAAGATGGCGGACCTGGGGGCCTTCATTAGGCCCCCAGGCTGCCATAGCAACCATCGCCACCCCGTGATTACATTGCAGGGTGTGTGATGAGCTGCTAGAGGGGGGGGGGGGTCGCCCCCTCTTTCTGACTATTTAAATGCCGTGGTTGCTATTGATATATGGATACTGTAGTGATAGGGGTAGGGAAACAGACAAGTGAGCCCTAATCTACCCGCCACTCAGTCCCTGCCTACTTGCAACGACCCGCCCTAGGTGACGGGGTACAACTGGGCGACGGTCCCTACGCTCAATAAGTGCATGACAGACAAACAGACAAGGGTACACAGAAGCTAAGGGAAATTGGGCAGTTGCCCGCGGCAACACCGTGAGCAACAAGAGTGGTGAACGAGACGAGTCAAACCAGGAGTGTACGAGGTACCAAACGCAGAGCAGGAGAGTAGTCAGTAAGCCAGGGTCAATATGAAGCAGGGTCAAATAGTTCAAGAAGCTGCAGCAGGGCCAGGAAACCAAACGAGAAGAATCACAAGCAAGGAGGAACAGGAAAGGCAGGTATAAATAGACAGAGGGCGGGAGCTAGCTCCGTCTGGCCAGGCTGTGATAGGCTCTCCCACTCCTAAGCCTGCCATCCTGAGTGGTGGAAGATGGAGTCAGTCTCACAGACATAGAAGCAGGTGCAGACTGATTACCTATGGGCGTTGACACAGAAGCTGTGCCTGGCAGATCCTTTACAGATACATCAAATGTTGGGAAGGGTTTAAGACACACATCCTTAGAATAAGCCCCACCCGTCTGCTGTTCTCCAACCGAAAATGGAAGAGATCAGCAGGAATTAAACTGCTAGGAATTGGTGTTTGCCCTTGTATCAGTAAGGCCGGATTTACACAAGCGTGTGCATTTTGCGCGTGCAAAAAACGCAGCGTTTTGCGTGCGCAAAAGGTACTTAACAGCTCCGTGTCTCAGCTGCGTGATTTTCACGCAGCCTCCATCATTATGACACTATGTTTGTAAACAGAAAAGCAGTTCTTACCGCTGTTGCGCGAATCACGCGCGTCACACGGAATTGCTTCTGTGTGCTGCGCGTGATTTTCACGCACCCATTGACTTCAATGGGTGCGTGATGCGCGAACAACGCACAAATATAGGACATGTCGTGAGTTTTACGCAGCGGACACACACGCTGCGTAAAACTCATGAACAGTCTGCACGGCATGCCTATTTACTTGATTAGGAGCAGAGCTGCAGTACTGCAGAAAGGCCACTATACAGTGGTTAGAGCATTCTGCTTCCGGCCACAGTATAGCTTCCGGCATACAGAGGCAGCCTGGTGGCGTGGTATCTTCTTCTAGTCTGTGGATGTGCGGTTGCCTGCAAACTCTATAAAACACTGGGGGGGGGGCACAAACAGTCCAATGCATGCAACAAGATTTGCCAAGGCTACTATTTGTCTATAATTTCATGCGTCAATGTGGTTCTCCAGTCAAAAATAGTTTTGACCAGCAAAGATCTTGACTAAACATGATAATAATCTCTACACGTATACAAATACAATATATAGTCCAGAAATTTCTGTTCATCTGTGCTGTCTCATTTAACAATATTCAGATTATCCCTTTCCTGGGACCTCCACCATTCGGTTCACTGTCTGCATAATAAAAGAACCGCATCTCCCATACTTGCATGATAAAGCTCTGTTTTTGTTTTGTTTTTCGTGTCATGGAGACAATTGAAAGTTTTTTGTTTGGGGGAATTTAATTCTAATAGGAAAATGGTACACTAAGCTGTTCACACTAACATTTTAAAGGATCACTAAACCTAAAAATGAATGATAAAACGGAACAGGAGATAAACTTGCTCCCACGGTTTGCCAGTCAGCAGGATGTTCTGCATGTTGTGAGGAAACAGTCTTTGTAGAAATCCTGCAGAGAACACAGGGGTCAATTCCTACTGAAATCACAATACTTACTGATACAAGGGCAAACACCAATTCCTAGCAGTTTAATTCCTGCTGATCTCTTCAATTTTTGGTTGGAGAACAGAAGGGTGGGGCTTATTCTAAGGGCGTGTCTTAAACTCTTCACGACATTTGACGTATCCATACATCAATAGCAACCGCAGAATTTAAAAATAGTTAGAAAGAGGGGGCAACACCCCTCTAGCAGCTCATCACACACCCTGCAATGCAATCGCAGGGTGGCGATGGTTGCTATGGCAGCCTGGGGGCCTAATGAAGGCCCCCAGGTCCGCCATCTTTGTGCTCCTATTAAGATAATAGAAGCCTGTCAGAAAGACGGTATACTGCAATACATTAGTATTGCAGTATATAGTGCAAGCGATACAACGTAAATAGTATAGTTTTTGTTTTTTTATGTAAAAATAAAATATATATTAAAAGTTTAAAAAAAAAACCTTTTCCCATTTTCCCCCTAAAGCATTGTACAAAAAAAATAAACACAATTGGTATCGCCACATCCGTAAAGTCTGAACTATTAAAATATACTACAATACATTAGCATTGCAGTATATTGTACCAGAGATCCAACGATCGCTGGTTCAAGTCCCCTAGGGGGTCTAATAAGGTGTGTAAAAAAAAAAAAAGTTAAAAAAGTTTTAGTAGTGGAAAAAAAAATACTAAAATATTAAGTTAAAGAAAAACCTTTTCCAATTTTTCCCCTAAAGTAATGTAAAAAATAAAAAAGTAAACCAAACTGGTATAGCTGCGTCCGTAAAAGTCTGAGCTATTACAATATGGCGTTATTTAATGCGCACGGTCAACGCTGTAAAAGAAAAAAAGTAAAACCGCCAAAATCACTTTTTGGTCATCTTAGCTCTCAAAAAAAAATTAATAAAAAGTGATTAAAAAGCTCTACGTACCAAAAAACTACAGCTAGTCCCGCAAAAAATAAGCCCTCAATCGGTGAAGAAATAAAAAAAAAGTTATGGCTCTCAGAATGTGTTGACACAAAACATTAACAAAAAGTTTATTACCAATAAAAGTAGTAAAATATAAAAAAAAAGTAGGAATTAGACCTACCGGTAATTGTATTTCCAGGAATCCATTATGACAGCACCACAGGAGGTTGCCCTATTGACCTCTATAGGGACAGGAAGACAGAGAGGTTAAAAGGCCCCTCCCACCACCCACTTGCCAGTGTTTTTCAATTACTACACCAGGATGGATGCAACCCTATTTTATTTCTAGGGATAATAACGGACATGTTACTTGCACAAATCAGAATTTCAATAAGGGAGGGAATGTAAGGGTGCTGTCATGATGGATTCCTGGAAATACAATTAGGTCTAATTCCTACTTTCCAGTACATCCCTCATGACCGCACCACAGGAGCAATACCAAATTATAATGCTCAGAGCGGGACTACGGATTGGAGGACTTTCCGTCCAAAACTTAAATCCGTATCTGACATAACATCTAGCCTATAATGTTTGCAAAACGTATGATGGCTTAACCAAGTGGCAGCTCTGCAGATTTAGTCGATAGAGGCTTCTCTTCTTTCTGCCCAGGATGCCGAAACTGCCCTCATTGAATGGGCTCTGATGCCTTGTGGGGCACATAGTCCTTGGGACTTGTAGGCTTCTTGTATGGTAGTTTTTACCCATCTCGCTAGATAGCCTTTTGAGGCTTTCTTTCCTCTATTCATTCCCCCATACAGGACAAATAGATTTTTATCTGGTCTCCAGGAGGAGGTTGTATCCAGATACTGAAGAATTGTTCGCCTGACATCCAGGCAATGGAATTTTTCTTCTTGTTGGTTTTTAGGATCTGGATAAAATGAAGGTAGAATTATTTCTTGTTCCCTATGGAAAGCAGTAGATACCTTTGGAATAAAGGAAGGATCCAGCTTTAGAATGATCTTATTTTCTTGTACTTTTAGGTAGGTTTCTATGACCGACAGAGATTGGATTTCTCCAATCCTTCTTGCTGAAGTAATAGCGACTAAGAATGCAGCTTTTAGAGTTAAAAAATGCATACTAATCGTGTCGAGCGGCTCAAAGGGGGGGATCACAAAGAGCCGTTAACACTACATTCAAATCCCAGGTAGGAACTGATTTCTTTAGGGAAGGTTTCAGTTTAGAGACTGCTTGAGTGTATCTTCTGATCCACCGATGTTCAGCCAAGGGAGTGTTAAAAAAAATTACCAAAGGCTGAAATTTGCACTTTTAAGGTACTAGGGCTAAGCCCTTTTTTGAATCCAGATTGTAAAAAAATCTAGGATTTTCGCGATGTTGGGAGAAAAGGGGTCTGGTCCTGGGTCTCCATACCAGGAACAGAATTTCTTCCAAATTTTTTGATGTAACTTCTTTATGACTTGATAAGATAGTTGAAATTACCTCATCTGACAAACCGTGGTTTCTCAAGATCTGCCTTTCAGGATCCAGGTTGACAACTTCAGAGTTTCTATTCCCTGAAAGAATAAGGGACCCTGGGAGAGAAGATTCTCCTTGACTGGGAGCATGATAGGGTCTTCCAACGCTAGGTATTTTACGATTGGAAACCAGCTTCTTTTTGGCCAATAGGGAAGAATAATGATGAGCTTTGTCAAATCTTCCTGGATTTTTCTTAATACCATTGGTATTAGAGGAAACGGAGGAAAGGCATAGGCCAGATCCATGTCCCAGGGTTGGGACAATGCATCTACTCCCAATAGGTTGTCTTTGAGATTTAGGGAGAAGAATGTCTCTACTTGGGAGTTTTTCCATGTGGCAAACAGGTCTATTTGTGGATAACCACATCTTCGGGTTAAGGACAGAAAGACTTCACTGTTTAGGGACCATTCTCTAGGGACTCCCTTGTCTATGTTTGTGCAGAGCCACCACAGGAGGGATGATTTCACGGTCTCGGAAATTTGAATTCAAGGAGTCCTGTTTTCGATCCCACTGGGACAGGATCAGATTCTGTAAGGGTCTGGAGTGAAATTGACTCCATGGAATAGATTGGATGCAAGACATCATTCCCAACATCCGCATACATTCCCTTATGGAACAGGCGTCTTTACCCCAAAATGTCCTTACTTCTGCCAGTAGGAGTATTTGTTTCTTCCTTGGGAGAAAGGAATGTTGAAGGGAGGAGTCTAGTAGACCTCCTAAGAAGACCTTCTGTTTTTGGGGAGGAAGACTTGACTTTTGAAAGTTGATTATCCATCCCAATTCCTGTAGTAGGGAAAGAACCTGTGACCGATGACTGTCTAAGATAGACAGAGTATCTGCTGTCAACAAGAAGTCGTCTAGATATGGGATAATTACTATGCTCCGACTTCTTACGAATGCCATGATCTCTGCCATAATTTTTGTAAAAATTCTGGGGGCGGAGGAAATGCCTAAAGGGAGGCAGACAAACTGGAAGTGGAGAATGGAAGGACCGTTCTGAATCGCGAATCTGAGAAATCTCTGGTAAGCGGGGTGGCTAGGAACGTGATAATACGCATCTTTTAAATCGATCGTACACATGGATGCCTCCTCCCTTATTAGAGGAATAGTCGATCTGATATAGACTCCATCTTGAATTTTCGATATTTCACCCACTTGTTCAGGACCTTCAGGTTGATTATTGTCCTGTAGGAACCATATGGTTTTTTGACTAACAAAATCTTTGAATAGTGGCCTTTGAATTTTTCGTTGTGGGGAACTGGAGTAATTGCTCTCAATTTGAGTAGTTTCTGGACGTCCCGGATAAGGATCTGATGAAGGTCTTTTTGCTTCATAATGGGTTACTAGAAATTTCTCTGGAGGAAAATTCTATTTTGTACCCTTCTTCTATAATCTTTAGAACCCAGGGGTTCTGGGTTATTCCGGTCCATTTGGGATAAAATTGTAGGAGTCTTCCCGCCACACTCTTGGTGTCATTGCTTTGAGGGCTGAAATGAATTATCCTCGACCCCTTCTTCCTTTGGGGTAACTCCAGCGACCGGACTTCCCTTTCCCGCTGTAGTTCTGTAAGGTAGGTTCCCTTTATCAAACTGAGGGTTTTTTTTTGTTTCCCTTCCGGAAACCCCTTTTTCCTATCTGCTGCATTCTCCAGCATGCTATCCAGGAGAGGACCGAACATCAGAGACCCTGTAAACGGGATAGAACACAATTTGTTCTTGGACTTCGTATCTCCTGACCACATTTTGAGCCATAATGCTCTTCTAGCAGCATTTGAGAGAGCCCCATTCCTGGCAGTAAATCTAATGGATTCCGCTGAAGCGTCTACCAAGAATCCGGTTGCCATCTTTAGTAAGGGTAGAGATTCTAATAGATCTTGTCGTGATGTCTTCATCATCAAATGGGTCTCCAACTGGTTTAACCATATAAAAACATTGCTCTTGCTACTGATGTGGCCGCGATATTCGTAGAGATCACAGCAGAGGAAGATTCCCAAGCTCTTTTCAGTAGCTCGTCTGCCTTTCGGTCCATGGCGTCCTTCAACAGAGGAATCCTCAAATGGGATTTCGTTTTTTTTATAGCAACTCTGGCTACTGGGACATGTACTTTTGGGATCTCATCCCAAGGTTTAGTGTCTTCTGAATCAAAGAGAAGTCTGTTTTTAAACTCTCTTAAAATGAAGAGCCTCTTTTCTGAATCTTCCCATTCAGTTGTCACCATTCGCTTAAGATTTTCGTTTACCGGAAAAACCTTTGTTTTCTTTTCCGTTAGACCCCCAAACATCTCATCCTGGATGGTATGTGGTTGGTCTTCTTCGGGAATATCCATGGTTTCCCGTATTGCCTGGATTAAGGTATCAGACATCTCGGAAGAGAAGAAAAGTTTTTTCTCTTGACTGGATGAAGTTGAAGGCAAGAGTTCCTTTCCTTCTAACTCACCCTCTGATAGGTAATAACACTCCTGCTCAGAGTCAGACCCCTGAGAAGGAGGACAATATTTTTGATCCACTTCAATCCGTGGTCTTTTTGCCCGGGAGTGTGAGGGAGTTTCTTGAGGAGGGGCGAGGGAGGCTACTGACTGACTCACTTCTTCACGAATCATAGCCCTAAGTTCAGACATAAACGTTGGTTGTTCCTCTTTTAGTACTTTTTCAATACAATCCTGACACAATTGTTTCCTATGTGACTCTGGCAATTTTTTTGCACAAGTCGCACATTCTTTAACCTTTTTATCAGTTTGTCTCTGAGAGGAATCTTTATCCTAGAGAAAACAGAAGGTAGGTAAAGTATGGTGTAGATACATAAGGAGTCATAACCCAAGGGTGAGACTCACGTGACCCTGGGACATATCTGGAGTTCCGTCAGAACGAGGAAGTTCCATTCCGCAACAGGTAACAGGCAAAGCAATATGCAATCCACAAAATCAATCCGTTGGAGGTATCAGCTCTAACTACATACCTGTGTGTGTCCCTTTAAATGCGGGCGTTTTGAATTTCCCGCCTTCCAAGATGGCGGCGGACCGGAAGTAGCCCGACGTAATTTCCGGACGCGGCTATTGGCTGAGGTGCGGCCGCGTCATAGCCGGCGACTGAGGCCTGCTATGCGGCGCGGATACCCTGCCGGTGCGTCCAAACCTATGGAGCAGCCGGTCCCCGCCTGGTCACGCGGCCCGGCCGAAGGCTGCTTGGGAATCCTGGTGTCTTAGGTTGGGAGCTAAGGGACCTCTCGTCAGAGGGGTGTTAGCCTAGGCTTTAGGGGGAAGAGAAGAGGGGGTGGGGGGGAGTGCACGGACCCCCCGATCTTGCCCCCTGCCCGAGTTTATTCTCCTGCAGCAACACAGGAGCGACGTCTCTCTGCTCCTGACCCTGTAGGGACAGGAACAACACTTTCAAGTGGGTGGTGGGAGGGGTCTTTTAACCTCTCTGTCTTCCTGTCCCTATAGAGGTCAATAGGACAACCTCCTGTGGTGCTGCCATGAGGGATGTACTCGAAAAACCATATAAATGTGGTATCACCGTAATCGTATTGAGCCACAGAATAAAGATAAATTGTCGTTTTTACCGCACGGTGAAAGCCGTAAAAATGAAACCCAAAAACCAATTGAGGAATGACAATTTTTTTCCAACCTCGGCCCACAAAGAATTTTTTTCCAGTTTCCCAGTACATTATATGGAACTATAAAATGGTATCAGAAGCTACAACTCCTCCTGCAAAAAATAAGCCCCCACATCACTCTATTGACAGAGAAAAGAAAAAAAGTTATGGCTTATGTAATGTAGGGAGTTAAAAACGAAAATCAAAAAATGGCTTCGTCCCTAAGGGGTTAAGATGTACTATTATTACTTCAATTAGCCCCTATGAGAACAGGTTTCTCCAGTCAAATTTTGACTAGTAATTATAATTGAGCGAATGATCAAATAAATGTTACATTCTTGAAGAAGACCAAACAAATTGCTAACATCTTAACATTTATTAAAATAAAGCAACTATCTGGAGGCTACAATGAATTATCGTGTTAGGTGTGACTTTCGCCAGGCCAGTCATGTAAAATTTACTTTCATGCAGTTTGAGATAAGAAACTTATTTCACCTTTCATTGCACTGCAACAGAAAAGGATGGGGAAACTTGTTTGACTGCCTTGACCCCAATTCACTTCTATCGCAAGTCTCGACATTGCATCAAAATACAAGCTTGGTGCCTTTCAGTGTCACAGATGCATTGAATTGCACATAAAGTTAATTTCTGTGGATGAGTCACTTGTGAGACTGTCGTGCAACTCCAAATTCACACAGTAGTGTAGTCATCATCTATCCAAAAACAGTTTTTCCTATTTTTTCTTGCATGAAATGTAAATCAAATTGTTCACTTTTGATAAACTTAATCCCCAAAGAATACTGGAGCAGTTTACAGATGCAGTATTCTGTCAATCGTTCAAGGCCATAGTAATGTCGCAAATTAAGGCTGTATTCCTTAGATGGCGCCAATGAAAGCAGCCAATCTAAGAAGAATTTTTTCAATTAATTTCTTTATTAGTTCTGTCATTTCAGGAGGATTAAAGTGAAACTGAGCACTGATGTCAATGCTGCCCGCTCTCCTGCAGATGGCAATGACGTCCGTGCTACAGCTGGTCTCCCTGAACTATGCCGCAGCGGTTTCGTTTCCTATGATGGGAAGTACTTTTAGGCTGGGCTACACGGCAACTCTGGTCGCGTAGCCGAAAATCGCTGTGTTGCAATCATGAGACTTTCATTAGCTGCGATGCAGGCTGGGTGACTCGAAGTTTTGTGATCGTGGGACCGGTGTCTTGACCAAAGCCGTCATGTAGCCCTAGTCTTATGGATCCAATTTGGGGGAAGAAAGGTACAAACGGTTTGCTTATTAACCCAAGTGGGTCAATCTCATAAAAAACTATATTTCTGCCCGGTGTTTCAATTTAACCATTTTTACTTTTAAATTTACCCAACTGTAGCATAAAAGATAAAAGCAAGAAATAATTTCTTCATTACTGACCTGATAGAAAACGTTTTCTTTGAAAGATTCCACACTACAGGTTATATACTGAAAATCATATATACAATTACTTTATATTTATTCAGATTATTAAAATTTCACACCAACCGCCCATAATCTTTGAAAAAAAATTATTTATTTGACCTCTTAAACTGTAATTTGTCAACAGTTTACAACAGTGATCAACCCATAATAGTGAAAAACAACTACAGAATCAAATTCTTCATATTATACTTAAGAGATGTGAAGGGACAAAACCCCAGAGGGCCAAAACGGGCCATAACTGTATGGCTTGGAGTTTCTATATAGAAAAAGTTTATAGATAATATGGACCTTTGTATTGATATGATCAGAAATACTAAATTTAGAAACCAAGTAGAAAAACTCATTGAGGTCATGTCACATAATTAATCAACATACAAAAAATAAAAAAGAAGAAAAAAGCATATTTTTTCAAAAATCTTTTCATAACAAATCTACATATAAATAATACAATAATTTAAGAAAGTTTAACGTTTTATACTGTATTTTGGCAGTTGCAGAAAAAAATAGAAAGCAATCTGGTTATTTCTGACAAGAACAGATTTAAGTTAAAGAGGCTCTGTCACCAGATTATAAGTGCCCTATCTCCTACATAATCTGATTGGCGCTGTAATGTAGATAACAGTGGTTTTTATTTTGAAAAACAATCATTTTTGAGCAAGTTATGAGCAATTTTAGATTTATGCTAATTACTTTCTTAATAGACAACTGGGCGTGTTTTTACTTTTTACCAACTGGGTGTTGTACAGAGGAGTGTATAACGCTGACCAATCAGTATCATACACTTCTCATTGTTCCAGCCCAGTGTGATTGTGCAGTGAAAGAAGCTGGGCTGGAACAATGAGAAGTGTATGATGCGGATTGATCACTGATTGGTCAGCGTCATACACTCCTCTGTACAACGCCCAGTTGGTAAAAAGTAAAAACACACCCAGTTGTCTATTAAGAAACTAATTCGCATAAATCTAAAGTTGCTCATAACTTGCCGCAAAAAGAATCGTTTTTCAAAATAAAAGCCACTGTTATCTACATTACAGCGCCGATCAGATTATGTAGAAGACAGGGCACTGATAATGCGGTGACAGTCTTCCATCTTTATTTTGTGAAGATAAACAGAAATCTGTCTAATAGAGCCAGGAGAAGATTACGTATAAATAACACAGTTACATATAAACAAGAGTTTATTGTAAGAAAGGCTTAAAAAAATAAATTATATTTTGTTGTAGCAAATATGACACTCATGACCCTTTAAAAATAGGTTTTACACATTTTAACAGTAAACTGGGGAGTGCATAGGATTTCCCCTAAGGAAGGTTCACAAGCAAAGATACCATCGGCAATGCTGACAGGGGTGCCAAGGAATAGCCAAGGAAGGTACTTGCTCAAGGGACGTTTTCACTGAATGACTTGACATGTCAATCAAATGCGTTATAAGAGTCACATCGGTGTGGGTCTGACAGCAGGGATCACTACGGATGCTGTGAAAGAACAGGTCCCGGTGCTGGCTCCACAGAAATAAATGCCCAACACTTTAGTTACCAAAACTGATTAGCTCTATTAAAAGATTTCCATAACTCGATTGATTCCAATTAAAGGGATTGCATAACTAATTAAAAGGGATGCTTTACATGGACGGCCATTCATTCAATTTATGCTATAACATGACTTCACCTGGCAATAACCGATTGGGAGTAGAAAAGCTGGATCCAAGTCAGCTGATCGCACGTCAGCTACTTTTTAAAAAGGGGCTGCCCTCCTGAGAAAACCCCTTTTAGTCGTGGTCAGCCATGTGCAGTCACCCTTCTGAAAATTTATAAAAAGGGATAAAAGGAAAGAAAAAAAACAAAAAAAAAACGGGTAGAAACAGAGCCGTTTTTTTTTAATGTAAACTCAGAAAAAAAACCTTTATGTCTCAGCATCTGTAGGAGTCCCCAACTTCTAAACACTCATCAAAATGGCTCTTTAGGCATGTCTGATTGATGTATCATAACAGTCATTTATGGATGTCCCCTTTAACATTGTCGCTTTAAACCTTGACATGTGGGAAATATAGATTTACCATCAACATGGAAGACTAAAAATGCTGCAAAAATATAGAAAACACAGCTGTAACTGTAACAAAGATAAAAATGTATGTTAAGCCGGCTGAGCGAGGTATAAATTATTGTGACAGAAATGAAGCAGGTAAAGGGCTAAGTATTCAAATCAGTGGCATTACTTTTATCCAGTTATTGGAAATCCAACTGGTCTATGCCCTACAATTAGCTGTAAACCACAATGTTCTGTAAAACGTGAGAAAATAAAGACACTGAAGTTGGAAATGGAGGATGAACCAATAAACACTGAAATAACAAAAAATATATTATATGTAAAAAAAAAACAAAAAAAAAACAAAAAACACAGTCTGAGGCTTCTCTTTGATATGTGCGAGAAATCCGGATTATTATATTTTTTGTAAAGTCTGGCCTCAAGGATATTGGTTGATGAAATGGAAATGATTGAAACATGAAGACTTTGTAGACATAGAATTCCAGATTGAAGTAATAGTCAGTTCCTGATCATGGAAGTTCACAGCGTTTGTATATGTTGGGAATAAAGCGTTGGGGGAGAGAAAAGTTAACACCTATCAAAAAAAGAAAAAAAAAAAAAAAAAAGGAATGCATCACAGCTTCAGTCCAAATTAAAAGGTGCTCCATTTTCTCTCCCCGTCCTGTTTAATCTGCTTCATTATTTTCTCCTTTCTACATGCAAGGAAGGACAGCGTTCTTTTTCCATCCATTGGGCTTAGTCGAACATCTTTGCTTGCTGATCTGTCCTTAAAATAGTCTGCAACACAGTTTGAAGTTATAAACCCTTGACATGTAACTTTTGTACAAGAGTACAAAGACAGACAACAAAAATTACAAACTGTGTGCACTGAAATTAGAAATCGGGATTAGGCTACATATATTTTAGAAATTAAAATTTGGTACTGTGCATCCGGGAAAACAAAAGGAGAACTTATACAGTAGTTCAACAGGCAAACAAAGAGTTTGTACATAAGTTCTACCTTAAAATTTTTGATGCCAGAACGAAGTGTATTCTAGGCTCAAGTTAAAGGGAAGATTTATTCTTAATTGATTCCTAAAGAGGCTCTGTCACCAGATTATAAGTGCCCCATCTCCTACATAATCTGATGGGCGCTGTAATGTAGATAACAGTGGTTTTTATTTTGAAAAACGATCATTTTTGACAAAGTTATGCACAATTTTAGATTTATGCTAATTAATTTCTTAATAGACAACTGGGCGTGTTTCTACTTTTTACCAACTGGGCGTTGCACAGAGGAGTGATTGACGCTGACCAATCAGCGTCATACACTTCTCATTGCTCCCGCCCAGTTTCTTTCACTCCACAATCACGCTGGAACACTGGGCTGGAACAATGAGAAGTGTGTGACATGGATTGGTCACCGATTGGTCAGCGTCATACACTCCTCTGTACAACGCCCAGTTGGTAAAAAGTAAAACCACACCCAGTTGTCTATTAAGAAACTAATTAGCATAAATCTAAAATTGTGCATAACTGATTGTGCCAAAACTGATCGTTTTTCAAAATAAAAACCAGTGTTATCTACATTACAGCGCCGATCAGATTATGTAGGAGATAGGGCACTTATAATCTGGTGACAGAGCCTCTTTAAAGCCAAAAATAAAAACCCCTTTAAAATAGTTAACGGACAGAAACACAAACAAGACACATACCGTCCATACCATTATGTTGCTCATAGCTGCGTTTTCCCAGTATTGTTGGCGATCCATTGTTGATAACTGGAGATTTGGATGGTGTCAGGGAATTATTGATGCCTGTGGAAATATTCCTGATTGAATCTGGCTTGGGAGTGCATGGATGTGCCTCTGGCAAATGACAAGATTTCTATTAGTTTAATCGGCTTTCTAGAGAAGGAAAGAATATTTAAGTGCCACAAAATGATAGAAAGTACCTATGTATCTCAGGACTTGTTCTAGAGGTTTTCGGGCAATTTGTTTTAACATCAGTGGTGATTTAGAAGCTTCTGGAAGCCTTGTTGTACCTAAAACAAGACAAACATATACAAAATTATAAAGACACCATCATATCATTACAAGCATGTAACATTAGGTTTATGACATGGTGCCAAATGGAAGCTCACAGATGGATCCCCAGAGGAGAAATGTTATATACCACCAGGCTCCCCGATATCAAATGCCATCAACTATTTAATCTAAATATCAAATAGAGCCAAGAGGAATTGAATACAAAACTCTTTGCTTTAACCCCTTCCCTCTTTAGCCACTTTTGACCTTCCTGACAGAGCCTCATTTTTCAAATCTGACATGTGTCACTTTATGTGGTAATAACTCCGGAATGCTTTCACCTATCCAAGCGATTCTGAGATTGTTTTCTCGTGACACATTGGACTTTATGTTACTGGCAAAATTTGCTCGATATGTTCAGTATTTAATTGTGAAAAACACCAAAAATTAGCGAAAAATTGCAAAAATTAGCATTTTTCTCAATTTAAATGTATCTGCTTGTAAGACAGGCAGTTATACCACACAAAATTGTTGCTAATTAACATCACCCATATGTCTACTTTAGATAGGATGTTCAAAAAACGATGCCATTTATTTTTCTATGACCTCACAAGGCTTAGAACTTTAGCAGCAATTTCTCACATTTTCAAGAAAATTTCAAAAGGCTATTTTTACAGGGGCCAGTTCAGTTGTGAAGTGGATTTTAGGGCCTTATATATTAGAAACCCCCAAAAAGTCACCCCATTTTAAAAACTTCACCCCTCAAAGTATTCAAAACAGCATTTAGAAAATGTCTTAACCCTTTACACATTTCACAGGAATTAAAGCAAAGTAGAGGTGAAATTGACAAATTTCATATTTTTCTGCAGAAATAAATTTTTAATACAATTTTTTTTATAACACAGAAGGTTTTACCATAGAAATGCAACTCAATATTTGTTGCCCAGTTTCTGCAGTTTTAGGAAATATCCCACATGTGGCCGTAGCGTGCTACTGGAATGAAGCACCGGCCTCAGAAGCAAAGTAGCACCTAGTGGATTTTGGGGCCTTATTTTTGTTAGAATATATTTTAGGCACCATGTCAGGTTTGAAAGGCTCTTGCAGTGACAAAACAGTAAAAATCCCCCAAAAGTGACCCCATCTGGGAAACTAGACACCTTAAGGAAATTATCTAGGGGTGTAGTGAGCATTTTGACCGCACAGGTTTTTTACAGAAATTATTGGAAGTAGGCCGTGAAAATTAAAATCAACATTTCTTCAAAGAAAATGTAGGTTTAGCGATTTTTTTCTCATTTCCACAAGGACTAAAGGAGAAAAAGCACCGCAAAATTTGTAAAGCAATTTCTCCCGAGTAAAACAATACCCCACATGTGGTAATAAACGGTTGTTTGGAGACACGGTGTGGCTGAGAAGGGAAAGAGCGCTATTTGGCTTTTGGAGTTCACATTTAGCAGGAAAGGTTTGCGGAGGCCATGTCAAATTTACAAAGCCCCTGAGGGGACAAAACAGTGGAAACCCCCCACAAGTGACCCCATTTTGGAAACTACACCCATTGAGGAAATTATCTAGGGGTATAGTGAGCGATTTGACCCCACAGTTTTTTTGCAGAAATTATTGGAAGTAGGCCCTGAAAATAATAATCTACATTTTTTCAAAAAAAATCTAGGTTTAGCTAATTTTTTCTCATTTCCAGAAGGACTGAAGGAGAAAAAGCACCACAAAATTTGTAAAGCAATTTCTCCCGAGTAAAACAATACCCCACATGTGGTAATAAACGGCTGTTTGGACACACGGCGAGGCTTAGAAGGGAAAGAGCACTATTTGGCTTTTTGAGATCACATTTAGCAGGAATGATTTTGCGGAGGCCAGGTCACATTTGCAAAGCCCCTGAGGGGACAAAACAATGAAAACGCCCAAAAAGGGACTCCATTTAGGAAACTACACGTCTTGAGGAATTCATCTAGCGGTGTAGTGAGCATTTTGACCCCACAGATGTTTCATAGAATTTATTAGAATTAGGCAGTGAAAATAAAAACAGTCCTTTTTCTTCAATAAGACGTAGCTTTAGCGCAAATTTTTTCATTTTCTCAACAAATAAAGGAAAAAAAGAACCCAACATTTGTAAAGCAATTTCTCCCGAGTACGGCAATACCCCATATGTGGTCATAAACTGCTGTTTGGGCAAACGGCAGGGCTCAGAAGGGAAGGACTGCCATTTGGAGTGCAGATGTTGCTGGATTGGTTTCTGGGCGCCTGTGGGCCCAAAACAGTGGAAACCCCCCAGAAGGGACCCCATTTTGGAAACTACACCCCTCAATTCATTTACCAAGGGGTGTAGTAAGCATTTTAACCCTGCAGGTGTTTTGTAGAAATTAGTGTTCACTCGATGTTGCAGAGTGAAAATCGGATTTTTTTCCATAGATATGCAAATATGTGGTGTCACCATAACAAGACAGCTCTCTAATTATTATGCGGTGTTTCCCCGTTTTAGAAACACCCTACATGTGGCCCTAATCTTTTGCCTGGACATCTGACAGGGCTCAGGAGTGAAGAGTACCATGCGGAGTGGAGGCCTAATTTGGCGATTTACAAAGTATTGGTTCACAACTGCAGAGGCTCAGATGTGAAATAATAAAAAGAAACCCCTGATAAGTGACCCCCACTATGGAAACTGCACCCCTCAAGGCATTTATTAAGGGGTGTAGTGAGCATTTTCACCCCACAGGTCTTTTCCATAAATGAATGCGCTGCGGATGGTGCAAATTAAAAATTTATATTTTTCCCTAGATATGCCATTCAGTGGCAAATATGTCATGCCAAGCTTATGACGCTGGAGACACACACCCCAAAAATTGTTAAAAGGGTTCTCCCGGGTATGATGATGCCATATATGTTGAAGGAAACTGCTGTTTCGGCACGCTGTAGGGTTCAGAGCCGAGGGAGCACCATTTGGCTTTTGGAGAGCGGATTTTGCTTGGTACTATATTTGTTTGAGTATTGCTGGTGATTCCATCTATAATGTGGGGGTACATGTAAGCGGGGCGGAGTATATAAGGGGCATAGTCAGGTGGTATATAAAAAAATAATAATCCATAGATGTGTGTTACACTGTGAAGCAATCCTTTCTGCACAGGCCGGTGTCGCACTGATAAATGGTGTAATTTCTTATCCCCCTTTTGGTCCACACTCCGCACCTTTTGTAGTTTGGGGAATTTTGCTGGGAAGTGTTGTCCTGGTATAATACGGGCACCGTCGCTTCCAGCAGATATGTTTGGGCTCTCCCCTTCCTGGTTTCCTAATTTTAGGTCCTTGATAAATCGCCTCTTGAAACAGAAGAAATGTTCCCCTCGGGCACAACTGCATATTTTTTTATTTCCTGAATTATTGGAGCCATAACTAATTTTATTTTTCATAGACGTAGTGGCATGAGGGCTGGTTTGTTGCGGGACGAGCTGTAGTTATTATTGGTACCATTTTGGGGTACATGCGACTTTTTGATCACCTTTTATCCTATTTTTTGGGATGCCAGGTAAACAAAAAAACGCAATTCTGGCACAGCTTTTTTCGTTTGTTTTTTTTTATACAGCGTTCACCATGCGTTATAAACTACATATTAACTTTATTCTGCGGGTCAGTCCGATTCCGGCGATACCTAATTTATAGCACTTTTTTATGTTTTACAACTTTTTGCACAATAAAATTACTGTAAAAAGAATGTATTTTTTCTGTCGCCAAGTTGTGAGAACCGTAACTTTTTAATTTTTTTGACGACGGAGGTGTATGAGGGCTTGTTTTTTGCGGGACGAGCTATAGTTTTTATAGGTACCATTTTTGGATACGTGCGACTTTTTGATCACTTTTTATTCTAATATTTGTAGGGCAAAGTGACCAAAAAACAGAAACTCTGGTTAAGTTTTTTAAGTTTTTTTTTTACGCTGTTCACCGCGTGCAATAAATAATATAATATTTTGATACCTCAGGTCGTTACGGTCGTGGCGATACCAAATACATATGGTTTATTATTATTTTTCAATAATAAAGGACTTGATAAGAGTAAAAGGGGGATTGTGTTTTATTTGATTACTTGAAACTTTTATTGTTTTCAAACTTTTATTTTTTGCACTTTTTTATACTTTTTTTTACACTTTTCTTCAAGTCCCACTAGGGGACTTGAAGGTCCAACGGTCAGATTTTTTTTTTTCTAATACATTGCACTACCTACGTAGTGCAATGTATTAGATCTGTCAGTCATTCACTGACAGCAAGCCGATTAGGCTTCGCCTCCCGGCGGGGCCTAATCGGCTTTCGTAATGGCAGAGCAGGAGACCATTGTGTCTCCTGTTGCCATAACAGCAGTCGCCAGTCCCGATTGCCTGTCGGGGCTGGCGATCTGCTAGTAACCGCTACGATGCAGCAATCGCTTTCGATTGCTGCATCGAAGGGGTTAATGGCAGGGATCGGAGCTAGCTCCGGTTCCTGCCATTACAGGTGGATGTCAGCTGTACAGTACAGCTGACTTCCACCGCTAATGACGCCGGATCAGCTCCTGACCCGGCGCCATCTTGCCGGCAGCTACGGAAGCCGATCAGGCTCCGCCGCCGGGCGGATCTTGACCGGCTTCGGTGCTAGGCAGACCGGGAGGCCAGTATTAGGCTTCCGGTTGCCATTGCAGCCACTGGAACCCCGGCAATTTAATTGCTGGGGCTCCGATGAGCTGCAAACACCTTAAGTGCAGCGATCGCGTTTGAGCTCTGCACTTAAAGAGGCTCTGTCACCAGATTTTGCAACCCCTATCTGCTATTGCAGCAGATAGGCGCTGCAATGTAGATTACAGTAACGTTTTTATTTTTAAAAAACGAGCATTTTTGGCCAAGTTATGACCATTTTTGTAATTATGCAAATGAGGCTTGCAAAAGTCCAAGTGGGTGTGTTTAAAAGTACAAGTCCAAGTGGGTGTGTATTAGGTGCGTACATCGGGGCGTTTTTAATACTTTTACTAGCTGGGCGCTCTGATGAGAAGTAACATCCTCTTCTCTTCAGAACGCCCAGCTTCTGACAGTGCAGATCTGTGACGTCACTCACAGGTCCTGCATCGTGACAGCCACATCGGCACCAGAGGCTACAGCTGATTCTGCAGCAGCATCAGCGTTTGCAGGTAAGTCGATCTTACCTGCAAACGCTGATGCTGCTGCAGAATCAACTGTAGCCTCTGCTGCCGATGTGGCCGTCACGATGCAGGACCTGTGAGTGACGTCACAGATCTGCACTGTCACAAGCTGGGCGTTCTGAAGAGAAGAGGATGTTACTTCTCTTCACAGCGCCCAGCTAGTAAAAGTATTAAAAACGCCCCGATGTACGCACCTAATACACGCCCACTTGGACTTGTACTTTTAAACACACCCACTTGGACTTTTGCAAGCCTCATTTGCATAATTACAAAAATGGTCATAACTTGGCCAAAAATGCTCGTTTTTTAAAAATAAAAACGTTACTGTAATCTACATTGCAGCGCCTATCTGCTGCAATAGCAGATAGGGGTTGCAAAATCTGGTGACAGAGCCTCTTTAAAGGGTTAATGGTGGGGATCGAAGCTAATTTCGGTCCCCGCCGTTACAGTCGGATGTCAGCTGTAAGATACAGCTGAGATCCGACGATGATGGCACCGACTCAGCTTCTGAGCCGGTGCCAAACATTTGCCGTAAATGTACGGCATTTTGCGGGGAGTCAATGCTTTCCATGACGTACATTTACGGCAAATGTCGGGAAGGGATTAAAGAGGCTCTGTCACCAGATTTTGCAACCCCTATTTCCTATTGCAGCAGATCGGCGCTGCAATGTAGATAAGAGTAACGTGTTTTTTGTTTTTTTTAAACGAGCATTTTTGGCCAAGTTATGACCATTTTTATATTTATGCAAATGAGGCTTTCTAAAGTACAACTGGGCGTGTATTGTGTGTGTAACATCTGGGCGTTTTTACTTCTTTTACTAGCTAGGCGTTGTGAATAGAAGTGTATGATGCTAACGAATCAGCATCATCCACTTCTCTTCGTTACCACCCAGCTTCTGGCAGTGCACAGACACACAGCGTGTTCTCGAGAGATCACGCCGTCACGTCACTCACTTCCTGCCCCAGGTCCTGCATCGTGTCGGCCACATCGGCACCAGAGGCTACAGTTGATTCTGCAGCTGCATCAGCGTTTGCAGGTAAGTAGCTACATCGACTTACCTGCAAACGCCGATGCTGCTGCAGAATCAAATGTAGCCTCTGGTGCCGATGTGTCCTCGCTCGTCCGACACGATGCAGGACCTGGGGCAGGAAGTGAGTGACGTCACAGCGTGAACTCTCGAGAACACGCTGTGTGTCTGTGCACTGCCAGAAGCTGGGTGTTAACGAAGAGAAGTGGATGATGCTGAATCGTCAGAATCATACACTTCTATTCACAACGCCCAGCTAGTAAAAGAAATAAAAACGCCCAGATGTACACACACAATACACGCCCAGTTGTACTTTAACTTTAAACACGCCCAGTTGTACTTTAGAAAACCTCATTTGCATAAATATAAAAATGGTCATAACTTGGCCAAATATGCTCGTTTTAAAAAAAATAAAAAAAACTTTACTCTTATCTACATTGCAGCGCCGATCTGCTGCAATAGGAGATAGGGGTTGCAAAATCTGGTGACAGAGCCTCTTTAAGCTAGAATAAAGAAAAGTCCAACACCTGGAAGCGTTCTTCATTTGTAGGTCTACAATTATGTGCTAAATAATTTTATAATAAATCTTTACTGGATTCAGAGCTCCGTCTTTTCCCCGATTACCGTGACGGTAATAGCTATATAGTAAATAAATATAATTCTGTCTCCTTGTACCTACGAAGATTCCCTTAGATAGCTTTATTAAGTTCAATTGGAGATGTATAGTAAGTTCCCCCTAGTGGTGACTGCAGGCAGACAGAATTGTACAATTTTATTTGGCTATACATGCGACTTGAAGCTATGTTTCACAAAAAACATTATACATTATAAAATAATTCCGTACGAAATCCAAAGAAGCTTACACTTATATTTTAAAACCCCCCAGAAAAGACATAATTTTTTTTAGTACTCCCCATAAAATCCTTCGCTCGTCCAGTGAACTGGGGGACACAGACCACGGGTATATGCGGTTTCCACAAGGAGGCTTGATGCTAGAGCCCCATGGACAGGCCTAAACGCGGACAGTTATCCGCATTTGCAGACCATGCTCCCATTAAAAAATATGGGAGCACGGTCCCTAAGATAAAAAAAATAGGACATGTCCTATTTTTTACGGAAGGTTCCTACGGCACGGACACTTTCCCCTAAAATACATGGGAACGTGTCTATAGGCCTTTGATTTGAAACGGTCCGGAATTACGCACCAAATCTACGGTCTTGTGCATGGGGCCTAAGAAATGAAAGAAAAGTGGCCCCTCCTACAGGATATACCCTGCCTACAGACACTGAGCTATTCAGTCTGTCCGCAAGCAGGAGAAGCAAAAACAAGGTAAAAAGGTATGTCAAAACAATAGGAGTACTCCTCAAACTGACAATCTTGAACTAAAAAACCTTAACACACAATGGGTGGGAGCGGTGACCCCAATGTACTAGAGGAGAAAAGGATTTTATGGTGAGTAGTCAAAAAAACAGAACTGTTTTCTCGTTCGTTACATTTGGGGACATAGACCATGGGATGTTTCTAGAGCAGTCCCCAGGGACGGAAACAGAATACAGGACATGATCACCTGTTTCACAAATGCGTGCAAGACCTTGCGACCCAATGAAGAGTCTGCAGAGGCAAAATGTGTGCACCTGATAAAACATGACAAAAGTGTGCAAAGCAGACCATGTTACTGCCTTCCACACCTGAAAGGCAGAGGCCTGATCGTGCACAGCTCAGGAAGAGCCAAATGCTTTGGTAGATTGGGCCATGATCCGAAAAGAGGAGCCTTAACCGGAACCCGGTAAGCCTTGCGAATAGTCATTCGAATCCAGCAAGCGATAGTTGCTTTAGAGGCCACCAACCCCTTCCTGGGACCCTCCAGGAGGATGAACAAGAACTCAGACCTACGGAAGGAAGCAGTGATGGAAAGGTAAGTGCGGAAGGCACAGACAACATCCAAGGATGACTGGGAGATGAACAAAAGAACGGCAAAACTATATCCTCATTCACGTGAAAAGCCGAAACAACCTTTGACAAAAAGGAAGGCACCGTGCGGAGAACAGTCTTGTCCTGATGAAAAGTCAGAAATGGAAAATGGAAAGAGAGCCGCCAATTCAGAGACACTCTTGATGAAAGTCACAATGACCAGAAAACACTTTCCAGGAATGAGGACGAAGGGAGATTCCTAGCAAAGTTTCGAAGGGAGCCAACTGCAAGACCTCCAAAACCAAATTGAGATTCCAAGAAGACAACGGGAAAATCACGTGAGCAACGCCCCACAGAAAAGTCTTGACTTCAGACTTCGATGCCAAAAATGGCTTTCAATTCCAGAAGGTGGTTGGTAATGGATTCCTGTGGAGACCACAGCCCCTGACTTGTGTGGTTCCGAAAAGCATCCCCCCCCCCCATCCCTTGAGAGTCATCCGTGGAGAGGAACAGCCAGTTCAGGGGAAGGAAGGTACGATCCCAGGGAACGGCAAGGGAGGAGATCCACCACCAAAGCTATTGACTGACTAAGAGGAAGGATAAACCGTAGATCCAGGGAACGGTCCCACCGAGAGAGGTTAGCCCGTTAAAGGGGGTGCGTGTGGAACTGTGCAAAGGGAATTGTCTCTGTCGAGGCCACCATGGTCTCCAGAAGAAAGAAGTCTGAGCGGCTGTCAAACAAATTCAGTCTTGAAGTGCCAATATAATAAGAAAATATATTATCCTATTAAAAAACACAGAAAATGCAAAACCAATTAAGACCGGCCCCCCTGTAGTCGTGCAGGAGACTCTGTATAAAGGATGCAGCTTATTCTTCTATGTAATGTAATGTCTGCCATCCACACATGATATAACTGTCCTGGGAAAACTGGGTGATAAACAATATGCCCGCTGTTAGTGTGGTACCCAGCTTTCCCAGACCCCTGAACGGTAAATCTCTCTAGTGCTGAGACGGAGAGGTTTATTAGTCACATCCCCAAATAGTCTCAGCACAACTAGAGAGATTTACTGTTCAGGGGTCTGGGAAAACTGGGTGACCACCCTTACCCCTCCTACTGGAGTGTGAGAGGTTCATTAGTCACATCCCCAAACACACTCCAGTAGGAGGGGTAATGGTGGTCACCCAGCTTTCCCAGAAGCAGATATAACCAGGAAAGGGCTTGATGGACGGGCTGAGGGTGCACAGGGTTTTTGGTGATCCCCTCTATCATGTGATTGGACCTAGGTTACCGGTTCTGATGCAGATGGGGTTCATGTGACTATAAATCGGTCCATAACAAGAGACAGTGCACTCAGGACAAGCCCTGCCCTCATGCCGTATTTGTGTGGTTCTGTCTGCAGCGATGGCAGTGGGTGGCTCCGACACCCGCCTCTCCCATCGGGTCATCTCAGGACAGAAGGGGTGTCCGGATTGGAGACACAGCGCCGCACCTGTCCTCAGGTTGTGTCTGGTATTGCAATTTACCTCCATTGAAGGGAATAGGACAGAGCTGTAATATCACACACGACCCGAGGACAGGTGCGGCGCCATGTTTTCCTTGACGACCCCTTTAAGTCTTTTCCCGTGTCTGCAGTGCCGTGTGTGTAACAGAGCGGCGTGTGCACGGGCGCCGCTGATACTTCATAGCCGCTTATCAGCTGTTTTGAAGAATCAGTGGCGAGCACCACCCCCCCACACACACAAATCCCCCCATACACGTAAAATCAAGTGTAATCAAGCGTTTTTTTTATGTGGTTTTTGCCACGTAAAATGTGCAAAAAAATGTGTCAAATACACGGTGTGTGAATCGTTCAACTGAAAAGTCATTCACTTCACTTTCATCATTCTAAGGGTATATTTACACGCAATGTTTTCAGCTGAAAAATCGGAAGCAGTTCCGACAGGGCGTTTTTTTACGTGCTCGTTTTCCAAAAACGGCACGTAAATAGATGCCCGCCAAAATGAAGTGCACATCACTTCTTGGGACGTTTTTGGAGCAGTTTTTCATTGACTTTATAGAAAAACAGCTCCAAAACGGCCGTGAAAAAACGAGAGTTTGATTAAAAAATGGCTGAAAATCAGGAGCTGGTTTCCCTTTGTTTAGTAAGCATGTGAACATACCCTTAGCCTTTTGATGTGTCCTATAACTTCTGCCAGCTGCAGAATCACACCCAAAATGGCTGCCGGACACTGCTTAGCAATTTGAAGACACCTTTTCCTGGCTTGTAGGAGGGGGGGGGGGGGGGTGAGATTCCCTCCCTCATTTACGGCAGCTGTGAGTCAGGTTGCTTTGCCATATTCACCCTGATGTAATTCTGGGAAGTGCTCTCCCTGGTGGCCAACATAGCAAACATGTCAAATTATTATTTCCTTTTTAACCCCATCCCGCTCCTGGACGTACTATTACGTCATGGCAGCTGTATCGTTCGCGCTCCATGACCTAATAGTACGTCTCGGGAGTAACAGCCGTTTCGGCCGTCCTCCCGACACATACAGGAGCTGTCTTGTTCAGCAGCTGTCACAGCTCCTACAGCGGGGACCGATCGCTGTGTCCCCGCTGATTAACCCCTTAAAAGCCGCGTTCTATAGAGATCGCGGCTTTTTAGGGGTTAAGCTGCCATCGCCGGCCTGCTACGCGATAGCGGCCGGCGATGGTGACTATGGCAACCGGACACCAAACAATGGCGTCCGGCTATGCCATAGACGGAAGCCTAGTGGGTCCTGACAACGTCAGGACCCACTATGCTTGCTGTCAGTGAGTAGCTGACAGTTCTAATACACTGCACTACGCATGTAGTGCAGTGTATTAGAATTGCGATCAGGGCCTCCTGCCCTCAAGTCCCCTAGTGGGACAAAGTAATACAGTAAAAAAAAAGTTAAAAGAAGTTGTGTAAAAATAAGAAAATAAAAGTTTTAAAAGTATTAAAATTAAAAATCCCCCTTTTTCCCTTATCAGTCATTTATTATTAATAAAAATATATAAACAAACAAATAAACTATACATAATTGGTATCGCCGCGTCCGTAACGGCCTGAACTACAAAATTATTTCCTTATTTATCCCGCATGGTGAACGCCGTAAAAGAAAATAATAATAAACCGAACCACAATCACAATTGTTTGGTCACTTCACCTCCCAAAAAATTGAATAAAAAGAGATCAAAAAATCACATGTACCGAAAAATGGTACTGATCGAAACTACAGTTCGTTACGCAAAAAATAAGTCCTCGCACGGCTTTATTGATTGAAAAATAAAAAACGTTATGGCTCTTAGAATAAGGCAACACAAAAAGTAAATGATTGTTTACAAAACGTATTTTATTGTGCAAACGCCATAAGACATAAAAAAAAAATATAAACATCTGGTATCGACGTAATCGTATCGCCCCGCAGAATAAAGTGAATATGTCATTTATAGCGCACGGTGCACGCAGTAAAAAAAAAAGAATAAAAAAACAATAGTAGAATTGCTGTTTATTTGTCACCACGCCACCTAAAAATAGAATAAAAACTTATCAAAAAGCTGCATGCACCCCAAGAAAACTACAATGGATTCCTCAAGGGGTCTAGTTTCCAAATTGGGGTCACTTTTGGGGGGTTCCCAATGTTTTGGCACCACAAGACCTCTTCAAACCGGACATGGTGCCTAATAAAAAAGAGGCCTCAAAATCCACTAGGTGCTCCTTTGCTTCGGAGGCCGGTGCTTCAGTCCATTACCGCACTAGGGCCACATGTGGGATATTTCTCAAAACTTAAGAATCTGGGCAATACGTATTGAGTTGCATTTCTGTGATAAATCCTTTTGTGTTATAAAAAAAATGGTATAAAGAGGATTTTCTGACAAAAAAAAATTTTTACATTTCACCTCTACTTTGCTCTAAATTTCTGTGAAACACCTAAGGGTTCATAAACTTTCGAAATGCTGTTGTGAATACTTTGAGGGGGTCTAGTTTCTAAAATGGCGTATTTGATAGGGGTTTCTAATATATGGGCCCCTCAAAGCAACTTCAGAACTGAACTGGAACCTAAAAAAATAAATAAATGAGGCAATACTTCGCTTCTTACATTATACTGATAATGAGCCGTGCCCACCCCGAGATGACCCCAGTTTTGACCCTTTGTATAAACGGATACCCCTATTAGACCGTTCCAGTGCCCGGTTTTCCCAAGCATTCACCCCCGAGAAGTGTATTTCTATTGATGAGTCCCTGGTACATTTTAAAGGGAGGGTTCAATTCCGGGAGTACCTGCCGGGTAAGAGGGCAAGGTATGGCGTGAAGATGTATAAGCTGCGAGAGTGCATCCGGGTATACCTACAGGTTTAGGCTATATGAATGAAAGGCCACCCCCAAACCAGACTGCATCCTGGACTACAATAGGTACATGGGAGGTGTGGACTTGTCAGATCAAATCCTGAAGCCCTACAGCGCCATGCGGTGTGGTATAAGAAGATGGCCGGGCACATCATACAGATGGCATTGTACAATGCGTACGTGCTACGTCGATGTGCAGGCCAGACGGGAACTTTCCTGGAATTTCAAGAGGTGATTATCAAGAACCTAATCTTTAGGGACCAAGAAGGGGGGGCACCCAGTACTTCAGGAAGCGGGGCCACACGCATCGTACCAAGGCGGCAACACTTTCCAGGAGAAGTTCCCCAAACTGGCAAGAAGGGAAAAAGTCAAAAGAGGTGCAAAGTCTGCTATAAGGGATGACACAATATATCAATGTGACACGTGTCCCGAATAACCAGAGCTCTGTATGAAAGTCAGTTTTAAAATTTATCATACATCCCTTGGTTTATAATTTACCCCAATTTTACTTACCCTGATGCACTCCGCACAGCTTATCCCCCCTCGTCTTTCCCCTCTGAGCCCTGCTGTGTGTCCAGGCAGCTGATAACAGCCACATGTAGGGTATTGCCATACCCGGGAGAACCCACATTACAGTTTATGGGGTGTAGGTCTCTGGTCAAAATGCTCACTACACCTCTAGATGAATGCCTTAAGGGTGTAGTTATTAAAACGGGGTCACTTCTTGCGGGTTTCAACTGTACTGGTACCTCAGGTGCTTCTGCATACATGACTTCGCACTAGAAAATCCCCAGTAGGCCAAATGGTGGTCCTTTCCTTCTGAGCCCTCCCATGGGCCCAAACGGCAGTTTATCACCACAAATGGGGTATTGTGGCACTCAGAACAAATTGCGCAACAGAATGGGGTATTTTGTTTCTTGTGAAAATAAGAAATTTTCAGCCAAAACTACATATTATTTGAAAAAAATAATTTTGTTTTCATTCCCAGCCCAATTCAAATAAGTTCTGTGAAAATACTATGGGGTCAAAATGGTCACAACACCCATAAATGAATTCCTTGAGGGGTGCAGTTTCCAAAATGGGGTCATTTGTGGTTGGTTTCTATTGCTTTGATACCTCTGGGGCTCTGCAAATGCGACATGCCACCCGAAAACCAATCTAGCAAAATCTGGACTCCAAAGAACACACAGCGCTCCTTTCCTTCTGAGCCCTCCCATGGGCCCAAACGGCAGTTTATCACCACAAATGGGGTATTGCCGCGCTCAGGACAAATTGGGCAACAAAATGGAGTATTTTATTTCTTGTGAAAATAAGAATTTTTGAGCTAAAATGACATATTATAGGAAAAAATATATATTTTTTTAATTCCCAGCCCAATTCAAATAAATTCTGTGAAGAAACTATGGGGTCTAAAAGGTCACATTACCCATAAATGAATTCCTTAAGGGGTGTAGTTTCCAAAATGGGGTCACTTCTGATGGGTTTCCGTTGCTTTGATACCTCTGGGGCTCTGCAAATGTGACATGGCACCCGAAAACCAAACCAGCAAAATCTGTACTCCAAAGAACACACAGCGCTCCTTCCCTTCTGAGGCCTCCCATGGGCCCAAACGGCAGTTTATTGCCACAAATGGGGTATTGCTGCACTCAGGAGAAATTGGGCAACAAAATTGAGTATTTTGTTCCCTGTGAAAATAAGAAATTTTGATAAAAAATTACATCTTATTGGAAAAAATGTCATTTTTTTAATGTCACAGCCCAATTGAAATAGGTGCTGTAAAAAAACTTTGTGGTCAAAATGCTAACAACAACCATAAATGAATTCCTTGAGGGGTGTAGTTTCCAAAATGGGGTCACTTTTGGTGGGTTTCCATTGCTTTGATACCTCTGAGGCTCTGCAAATGCGACATGGCACCCGAAAACCAATCCAGCAAAATCTGGACTCCAACAAACATACAGCGCTCCTTTCCTTCCGAGCCCTCCCATGGGCCCAAACGGCAGTTTATCACCACAAATGGGGTATTGCCACACTAAGGACAAATTGGGCAACAAAATGGGGTATTTTGTTCCCTGTGAAAATAAGAAATTTTGATCACAAATGACATTTTATTGGAAAAAATGACATTTTTTTCATTTCACAGCCCAATTCAAATACGTGCTGTGAAAAAACTGTACGGTCAAAATGGTAACAACAACTATAAATGAATTCCTTGAGGGGTGTAGTTTCCAAAATGGGGTCACTATTGGTGGATTCCTACTGTTTTGGCACCTCAACACCTCTTCAAACCTGGCATGCTGCCTAAAATATATTCTAATAAAAAAAGAGGACTCAAATGCACTAGGTGCTTCTTTGCTTCTAGGGCTTGTGTTTTAGTCCACGAGCGCAGTAGGGCCACATGTGGGACATTTCTAAAAACTGCAGAATCTGGACAACACATATTTAGTAGTGTTTCTCTGGTAAAACCTTCTGTGTTACAGAAAAAAATGAATAAAATTGAAATTCAGCAAGAAAAATGAAATTTGCAAATTTCACCTCCACTTTGCTTTAATTCCTGAAGAGTTAAAAAACTTTCTAAATGCTGTTTTGAATACTTTGAGGGGTCTAGTTTTTAAAATGGGGTGTTTTATCAGGGTTTCTAATACATAGGCCCCACAAAGCCACTTCATAACTCAAGAGGTACCTTAAAAAAAAGGCTTTTGAAATTTTCTTAAAAATATGAGAAATTGCTGTTTATGTTCTAAGCCTTGTAACGTCCAAGAAAAATAAAATAATGTTCAAAAAACGATGCCAATCTAAAGTAGACATATGGAAAATGTGAACTAGTAACTATTTTGGGTGGTATAACCGTCTGTTTTACAAGCAGATGCATTTCAATTCTGAAAAATGCAATTTTTTCAACATTTTCTCTAAATTTTGCAATTTTTCACCAATAAACAATGAATATATCGACCAAATTTTACCACGAACATGAAGCCCAATGTGTCACGAGAAAACAATCTCAGAATCGCTTGGGTAGGTTTAAGCATTCCGACGTTATTACCACATAAAGTGAAATATGTCAGATTTGAAAAATGGCCTCTGAGCCTTAAAGGAACAGTGTCATCACAAATAATTTTTTTATATGTTAAAGATGTTAGTGCTTTAATAAAAACGTTTATTTTCATTTGTGTGTTTGTGTTTTACTGTTTCTTATTTTTACACTTTTTCTTCCCTATGGGGGCTGCCATTTTTTGTTCCATTTCTGTGTGTGTCGATTAACGACACACACAGACATGGAATACGGCAGCCACAGTCCCATAGGGACTGCGAACGGCTCCCGTCCCATTGACTGCCGTGTACGGCGTCTGTGTGGGAACTGCGCATGCGCCGCTCCCACACAGTCCTATTCGAAATTGGCGCCGTCCGGCGCCATTTTCCTGTGGACCGGAAGTCGCGGCCGGACAGTAATATTACTACTTCCGGTCGCGGCTTCCGGACTTGTGCACATGGAACAGCGGCAGCAAAGGGAGCGGACGGGCCGGAGGGAGCCGCGGCGGCAGGAGCAGGTAAGAGATTTCAATGTATGTTAGTGTTTGTGTGTGTTTACTACTGTATGTAAACCTACTACACTGTGGGTTACCTCAAAAAATGGCGACACACAGTGTAGGAGGTTAAACCTTTCAAACCCCTCGTTTATCCCGGCACTAGCCAGGATAAAGGAGGGGGGGATGCTGAGAGCTCACTAGAGCGAGGGCTTTTAACCCAATGTTGCAATGCTGCAATTTTGGGAACTAGCTCCATCTAGTGACCAAAAATGGGTAGTATTATAAATTAGAAAAAATTTATAATATTTCCTGACTCGCGAAAAAAATAAAAAAAATTTGAACAATGTTTAATCACCCACACACTAAATGTTTAATTTTTAAAAAAAAAACATGTTTTTCTGGCAACACATTCCCTTTAACCCCTTAACGCACCATGACGTAACTGTACGTCATGGTGAGCAGTAAGTTCGCGCACCTTGACGTACAGTTACGTCATTGCTTTGACAGTTAACCGCCGCGCGGCGCTACACCGCAGCGGCGGTTAACTGTGCAGGGTGTCAGCCCTGCTATCCCCGTTGCCGATCAGCGGCCTGTCGCCGCTGATATCGGCAGTTAACCCCTTAATTGCGGCGCTCGATTTTGAACGCCACAATTAAGGTCTTTAGTGCCGATCGGCAGCCCCCATGTGAAATCACGGGGGCTGGCGATGGTACCCATGGCAACCGGACGCCAGACAATGGCTTCCGGGTTGCCATGTACAGAAGCCTATGAGGACCACCCCGAGGGTGGTCGTCGTAGGCTTCCTGTCAGTGTGACTGTCACGTCACAATGACAGTTGAAATGCATTACACTACGTGTGTAGTGTAATGTATTCCAGCAGCGATCAGAGCTGCAAGTCTAAGTGTCCCCTAGTGGGACAAGTGAAAAAAGTAAAAAAAAGAATAAAAATGTTTTAAAAAAAGTGTCAAAATAAAAGTTAGAAGTGATATAAACAAGAACTGCTTTTTTTCCTATAATAAGTCTTTCATTATAGGAAAAAAAATGAGCACGTAAAAAAAAAGTACACATATTTGGTATCACTGCGTTCGTAACGACCCCAACTATAAAACTATAATATTATTTTTCCCGCACAGTGAACGCCGCAAAAAAAATAAACGAAAAACAATGCCAGAATCACTATTTTTTGGTCACCACCCCTCACAAAATATGTAATAAAAAGTGATCAAAAAGTCGCATGTACGCCAAAATTGTACCGATACAAACTACAACCCGTCCCGCAAAAAACAAGCCCTTACACAGCTTTTTTGACTGAAAAATAAAAAAGTTATGGCTCTCAGAATATGGTGACACAGAAAAGACATTATTTTCTAAATAAGTTATTTTATTGCGCAAACGCTGCAAAACATAAAAAAACGTATATACAAATGGTATCGCCGTAATCGTACCGACCCGCAGAATAAAGTATAATAGTCATTTATAGCCCAGGGTAAACGCTGTCAAAAATAAATAAAAATCATTGTCAGAATTGATGGTTTTTGGTCACCTTGCTTGCCGAAAAATTGAATAAAAAGTGATCAACAAAATCGCATGTACCCCAAAATGGTACCAATGAAAATTACAGATTTTCCCGCAACAAATAAGCCCTCACACGGCTCCGGTGGTGAAAAAATAAAAAAAGTTCCGGCTCCCAGATTATGGCGATGCAAAATGTGCAGAGTGTTCCAAAAGTGGATAAGATCGGGCACCATTTATCAGTGCGACACCGGCCACATATCTGTGGATTATTATTTATTTACCCCATTATTATACCCTCTTATTATGCCCCTGATGTACTCTGCCCAGCCTACATGTGCCCCAACATTATAAACTGAAATACCAGCAAAACGCCAGAGCTACTACCAAGCAAAATATGCGCTCAAAAAGCCAAATGGCGTCCCTCCCTTCTGAGCCCTACAGCGTGCCCAAACAGCCGTTTATGTCCACCGATATGGCATCGTACCAAAAAATGGTACCAATAAAAACGACAACTCGTCCCGCAAAAAATAAGCCCCCACACCGCTCTATTGACAGAAAAATAAAAAAGTAGTGGCTCTTGGAAAGCGGGGAGGAAAAACGAAAAAGCAAAACATGAATCAGTTCGTAAAGGGTTAATTACTTTCTAATGAAAAAACATTTATGACCACATGTGGGGTATTGCCGTACTCGGGAGAAATTGCTTTACAAACGTTGGGGTGCATTTTCTCGTTTATCCTTTGTGAAATTGAAAAAATTCAACATTTTAGTGGAAATAATGTTGATATTAATTTTCACGGCCTAATTCTAATAAATTCTGCAAAAGACGTGTGGGGCCTAAATGCTCACTATACCCCTAGATAGATTCCTTAAGTGGTGTAGTTTCCCAAATGGGGTTACTTTTGGGGGGCTTCCACTGTTTCAGTCTCTCAGGGGCAAATTCGACATGACACCCAAAAACATTCCAGCTAAATTTGAGCTCCAAAAGCCAAATAGCGCTCCTTCCCTTCTAAGCCCCGGTGTGGGTCCAAACAGCAGTTTATTACCACATATGGGGTATTTACGTAATCAGGAGAAATTGTTTTACAAATGTTGGGGCGCTTTTTCTCCTTTATTCCTTGTAAAAATTAAAAATGGCTACCTTTTTTCAGAAAAAAAGTAGATTTTCATCTTCACATACTAATTCAAATAAATTTAGCAAAAAAACTGTGGGTTCAAAATGCTAACTATACCCATAGATAAATTCCTTGAGGGGTATAGTTTCCAAAATGGGGTCACTTTTGGGGGGTTTCCACGGTTTTCTTCCCTCCAGTGCATTGCAAACGCGACACGGCACTGAAAACTATTCCAGCAAAATCAGAAATCCAAAATCCAAATGGTGCTCCTTCTCTTCTGAGGCCTGCTGTGGGTCCAAACAGCAATTTATTACCACATATGGGGTATTGCTATAATCGGAAGACATTGCTTTACATATGTTGGGGTGTTTTTTCTACTTTATTCCTTGTAAAAATTTAAAATTTCCTAATTTTTTCACAGAAAAAGTAGATTTTCACCTTCACATACTAATTCAAATAAATTTATCAAAAAAACTGTGGGTTCAAAATGCTAACTATACCCATAGATAAATTCCTTGAGGGGTATAGTTTCCAAAATGGGGTCACTTTTGGGGTGTTTCCACTGTTTTGGCAGCACAAGGCCTCCTCACACCTGACATGGTACCTAAAATATATTCTAATAAAATAGAGGCCCAAAATCCACTAGGTTCTCCTTTGCTTCTGAGGCCGGTGTTTCAGTCCATGACCGCGCTAGGGCCACATGTGGGGTATTTCTAAAAACTGCAGAATCTGGGCAATAAATCTTGAGTTGCATTTCTTGGGTAAAACCTTCTGTGGTACAGAAAAAATTTATTACAAATGAATTTTTGAAGAAAAAAAATGAAATTTGTAAATTTCACCTCTACTTTGCTTTAATTCCTGTGAAACGCCTAAAGGGCTAAAATACTTTGTGAATGCTGTTTTGAATACTTTGATGGGTGCAGTTTTCAAAATGGGGTGATTTATGGTGACTTTCTAATATATAAGGTCCTCTAAGCCACTTCAGAACTGAACTGGTCCCTGAAAAAATAGCCTTTTGAAATTTTCTTGAAAATATGAGAAATTGCTGCTAAAGTTCTAAGCCTTGTAACGTCCTAGAAAAATAAAAGAATGTTCAAAAAACGACGCAAACATAAAGTAGACATATGGGAAATATAAACTAGTATGTATTTTGTGTGGTATTACTATCTGTTTTACAAGTAAATACATTAAAATTTAGAAAAATGCTAATTTTTGCTAATTTTCTCTAAATCTTGGCGTTTCTTACAAATAAATATTGAATTTAATGACAAAATTTTTTCAGTATCATAAAGTACAACATGTCACGAGAAAACAATCCCAGAATCGCTTGGATAGGTAAAAGCATTCTGGAGTTATTACCACATAAAGTGACACATGTCAGATTGGCAAAAATGGGGCTGGTCCTGAAGGCCAAAACAGGCTTAGTCACTAAGGGGTTAAGGCCAAAACTAGGCTGCGTCCTTAAGGGGTTAAAGGGGTTGTCCGAGATACCAACATTTTTTCAAAAACTCTGTCATACATTACCCCTTATACAGACAACCTAAATAAAGCATTATTTTTAAAAAAAATTCTACTTAGCACATTTCTTCTTTGAATTTAGCACAGTTTGTTTACATGCAGTTCAGGTCTGGTTTGTTGATCTTTCCTTGTGATTAAACTTTTTTCACGTGCACGCTCATTGCAGGCTGCAATGAGCGTGCACGTACCTTCCAAGAGTTCACGTGAGCTGTGCTTGCTCCTCCCCGCTGACCTCCTTCACTGGACTTGTCTCCTTGCTGACATTCTTGAAGGATGGTGAGCAAATGTTCTCCCCCCATTATGTTTTTCACATTTATGTTGTTTTCTTTCTCTTTTCAGGTCTATAAACCTCTTCGTGTCTACCCTCACCCTCGTCCACCCTCTTCTATCTCATGTCTCTCTCCACTAAGGCCATGTTCACACTGAGTTTTTTTTGCAGGAAGAATATCTGCCTCAAAATTCTGTCTTGAAGTTTGCGGCAGATTTACCTCTCCCTGCACGATTTTTGCGTCATTTTTCCCAGAGTTTTTTGTGCGCTCTTTGCGGCTTTGTTTGCCGCTTTGTTCGGGCCGTTTTTCGCTTCGTTTATCTTGGCGTTTTTTGCTTGTTTGCGACTTTTTTTGCTGTGTTTTCAGTTTTCTGTTTTTCGCATCGTTTGTTTCTTTTTTTGCATCGTTGTTTGCGGCTATCTTTGCTGCGTTTTTCGTTGCGTCTTTCGTGGTGTTTTCCCAGTTGTTTTTCGCTGCGTTCTTTGCCTCTTTGTTTGCGGCTTTTTCCGCGATGTTTTTCGCAACGTTTTCCGTGGCGTTTATCGTAGCCTTTTTTGCGTCTTTTTTCGCGTATTTTTTTGCGTCGTTTGCGGTTTTTTTTCTGCGTTTTTCGTTGCGTCTTTCGTGGCGTTTTTCCTGTCGTTTTTCGTGGCGTTCTTTGCCTCTTTTTTCGTGGCTTTATTTGCGATGTTTTTCGCGGTGTTTATCGTAGCCTTTTTGGCGTTGTTTTTGCGGCTTTTTTTGCTGCGTTTTTCGCGTCGTTTTCCGTCATGTTTTTCGCCCATGGCAATTGAGCGCCGCGGGCATAAAACAACGGAAATACGCTTTCTCTGCCTCCCATTGAAGTCAATGGGAGGTCAGAGGCGTAAACGCCCGAAGATGGAGCATGTCGCTTCTTTTTCCCACGAGGCAGTTTTACTGCTCGCGGGAAAAAGACGCCGACGCCTCCTATTGAAATCAATGGTACGCATTTTCGGGACGTTTTTTACAAGTTTTGCTACGCTGTTTCCGCATAAAAAAAAACAGGCGGAAACATCCCCGTAATTTCAGCCGTTATGGACGCCCTCGTGTGAACATACCCTAACAATGTAGGCTTAGATACAGGACCCCAGAAGATCTTATCCAGTTCAGGACCGGGCTATTTTGCGCCTTCAGGGCCAGACACCGTTTAGCCATTTTTAGCACGTGTTCGTTAAATGGCTATAACTTTTTTATTTGTTGGGCTAACGACGTGATTTTTGCAATGTTTTTTCCGTAGACAATGCAGGTTCCATTTTTTATCGTTTTTATACACACCTTTTTTGCCATTTTAGAATTTTCTTTCATAAAGTTTGAAAATAATAGTAAAAACGTTTCAGCTATTTTTTTTTTTGGGATAATAACATAGTTTTACCCTAAAATATACCTTTTATTTGTGATCGTCATTGTCTACCGTAAATTTTTATATATTACATGTCTATATTAGGGTACTAGGGTCAGCGCTAGCGTTACAACAATGATTGGCGGGGGGAACGGTATTTTTTTGGGGTGGGTATTTTGTGTGTATTTATTATTTCATTTTTTTTTGCACTTTACTAATTTTTTTTTACTATGGTCTGTCCCCCAAAAGGTCAGAAAAGACCTTTGGGGAACTTTATATATTTTTTTTCTTTCTTTTACACCATGTTTTTCCACTGTAACTGGAGCTGCACAGCAGCCCCAGTTACAGGGGAAATCAGCCCTCTCATAGTGACGATTGTCACTAATAGGGCTGTGCTCGGTCTAGTAAGACCCAGCAGCAGCCTGCCACTAACGGCACCCGGTGATCATGTGACCAGTCACATGATCACCGGGAGGAATAGAGACAGCGGCACGGGGCCGCTGTCTCTATTCCTATACACAGCGTTCATTGAGCGCTGTGTAAAAAGAAATCGGAGAAGACAGAAGCAGCTAAAGCTGCTTCTGTCTTCTCCTCAGGGTCCCCGGCAGTCACATTCAGCTGCCCGATCGCGCGGGCAGCAAGTTAAAACCCGAGCCGTAGAAAGTCTATGGCTCGGGTTTTAAGGACCCGTCCCTGACCGCTGGCCGTAAAAATACAGCCAGCGGTCGGGAACCAGTTGTTAAACAGTGTACGGTGTCCCGCGGGCTGCAGATAACAGCCTCAAGGGCTGCATGCGACCCGTGTGCTGCATCGTGTTGTATAATTCCCTATCAAAGCCTACTATGTGTAGGCTTTGATAGGGGAAGAACTAAAAGTACAGATGCCACTGTACCTTTCTAGTCCGCGGGTGCCGTCCCTCTTCACTTTTTTCACTGTGAACACGCATAGGCGCGCTCACAGTGAAAAGATGCATAGGCTGGGCGGGCGGGCACGCGCAGAAACGTCACGTCTCCAGTGACGTGTCGTGTCCCATCCGAGGTCTCGCTGGGGCGAGACCATGTGATCGGGATACGACACGACAGTGGAGGAGGAAGAAAAGGTGACGTCAGAAGACATGTGATCGGAAGAAAAGAGCTGCCAGAAGGGAGAACAGAAGCAAGATTGCACAGGTAAGTATATTAGGGAATATTTAATGTGTGCATTGTGTGTTTACATTTAAAATAAAAATATATCTCGGACAACCCCTTTAATACTTTCCACCATATGGAAGAAAAAAAAAAAAATACAGCAAAAAAAACGGAAAAAATATAATAGAAACAAGTAACGACACTTAAAAAATAAAAAGGTTTAATTCGCGACACATTCCAATTAAACTGCTTACTAAATCAGCCGGATAATCGTTCATAAGTGACGGTGACAGGAACTCGTAGGTATACGCCAGGATGAAAAGGCAAAGAGATCCCTTGAAAGGTTGATAATGTAAAGTTATTTTCACATGGTATGGGAGAAAGGTGTATTTAGCTCCCCAAACAAAACCAGCATGATTCAATTCAAGCCACGTGGCTGGGTATACATCCACCCATACTGCAAAGTTTGGAATGCAAGAGAGGTCCCAATTACGTCCTCCAAGACGGGATCCAGTAAGCAGGGCAAAATCCTGGCATTCCTCAATCCACCGCGCAATCCAACATAAACCTCACGGCTTGATCTGTATGCCTTTGCACATCAGTGCTTTCAGGTGCAAGGTCGACTTACCATGTCCCAGCATGGAGTCAGCTCCAGAGCAGGTACATGGCGTGTGACGTCAAACACGTACGTGTCAAAGGAAGATTCAATTGGCTAACGCGTTTCATCCCCTCTGGGACTTCCTCAGAGCAGTCATAGCCCTCCAGGTATGCACAAATTATATAGTGTCCATTTTGAATATATAATACCACTCCCTACACACGTAGAGACGAAAAGAGACATTTCTCAAAGTAACAATATTTAAACTAACTTATCATGCTAATACACATATCTATACATCTCGAATAATCACATTAGATTAATACTTTTGAATTAAGAGAATTAGATCAGGGTACAAATGAATATATTGCATTAAGTTTTATATAGTATATAAATTAATATAGGCTATGATAGAGAAGGTAACTCAACCACGATTAAAAATTCTATTTTAAGTCAAGGATATAGTCAGATTACTGACTTTTCAGGACTTCTCCATCCATGGAAACATTACATCGTAAAATCTTATATTCACCAAGTCCAATACTAGGTAGAAAACTACATATATAATGAGGTCTCTATTTTTGCTTGTGGATAGATGCTTCAAAAAAAGGGGGAGGGGGGAGAAAAAGAAAAGGGAAAAAAGGGGGAGAGGAGTGAAAATGACAGTCAGAATTTTAAAGCTTAAATGCAGCTTATAGAGGCACCACCCAGGTAGGGGATCCGCCGTAAAGGCAACCAATCAACAACGACCGGCTAATACAGATGGGATGGAAGGGGGAAGTGAGCAGCCCAAATACCCCGCGAGGTGACAGGGAGCCAGTCAAGGACTAGCAAAATTGCCGTCCCAAACCAGGTCCCCATCAACTCGAGGGGGGCAGAGGATGCAAACATCAACCCACAACCAAACCTAAAAGGTAGTCCAAACGTATACACAAAGCAGCCTGCAAAAAGGTCACCACCCTAATGGAGATAATCTCCAGTACAAGACCCAAAATGGGACGGTTACTTAATTTTAAATCGGGGCTTATATCAGAGATAGAATCAGGTACTGAATCAATCTTCAAAGTAGGATTGACTCCAAGAGAATGGGACAGAAGTATGTGGAGGGAGGCAGGGAGCAGAGCAAGACCAAAAACAAAAGGAGAGGATCAGGGATTGGTTTAGACACACCAGTATACAGCCATCAAACCAAATAAACCTGCAGTTGAGACCAAAATTGATATCACAGGAACATATTAAACTTAATCTCGTTATTGAGTCCACCTGGAGCCAATGTGCCCAGTGTGTATATCCACATAGTCTCCTTTTGCAAAAGTACTCTATTCCTGTCTCCCCGTCTCCCGTCATCAAATACATGATAAATACCCATATATTTTAAGCCAGAGGGAGATTGGAGATGAGGAGTTTTAAAATGAGCTGCCAAAGGAATTTTCATTTCACCTTTTTTTTTTATACCCGATACATGTTCACTGACACGCATCTGGAGTTCGCGTATGGTTTTCCCTATATACTGTAAAGGAAATAAGTATTTGATCCCTTGCTGATTTTGTAAGTTTGCCCACTGTCAAAGTCATGAACAGTCTAGAATTTTTAGGCTAGGTTAAATTTTACCAGTGAGAGATGGTCATGGTAACTATGGTAACTATACCCTGCACCACGCCTGAAAGCGCTGATGCGCAAAGGCATACAGATCCAGATCAAGCCATGAGGTTTATGTTGGATTGCGCGGTGGATTGAGGAATGCCAGGATCTTGCCTTGCTTACTGGATCCTGTCTTGAAGGACGTAATTGGGACCTCTCTTGCATTCCAAACTTTGCAGTATGGGTGGATGTATACCCAGCCACGTGGCTTGAATTGAATCATGCTGGTTTTTTTGGGGGAGCTAAATACACCTTTCTCCCATACCATGTGAAAAGAACTTTACATTATCAACCTTTCAAGGGATCTCTTTGCCTTTTTATCCTGGCGTATACCTACGAGTTCCTGTCACCGTCACTTATGAATGATTATCCGGCTGATTTAGTAAGCAGTTTAACATCTCTACTCATGGGGTCCTTTGATTATGTCTAGAAATAGATAAGGACCTTTTGGATTAATGTGCATACATTATCTTAAATATTATATTTGAACTGTATTTATGTCATAGACCATTGTATTTTGGAGATATTTATTCAGCGAATGAAAATTGTCATATTTTTAATAAATATATTTTGTAATTACTTTGATACTAACTGTTATACCTAGAGTGTGCTGGTTTTGTCCATTGATCCTTTTTTTTTTTGTAAAATTCAAGTACCAATAGGTGATCAGGAAGACGGAAGACTCTTGCAGACAGAGTTTAGAAAGCCACGCCCAGGAACACGATTTGCTGGGAAGGAGACAGACAGGATTTGGAGCGATGGACAATCCAACCAAACGGACACAGGGTGTCCAGAGTGATCCGGAGCGCCGTCTTGTTATCCGCTCTGGAGGTGACTGAAAGCCCCCCGGTCCGAAGGAGTGCCATTACGACCAAAATAACTTTTGTAAAGAGTCTCGGGGCTGTGGCCAGGCCAAAGGGAAGAGCCACAAATTGGTAACGACGGGACAGAACTGCAAAGCGCAGGAAGCGCTAGTGATTCTGGCAAATAGGAACACACAGCTACACGTCCTTGATGCCCACTTAGAAGAGAAACTCCTCCTGTTCCATGGAAGCGATGACAAATCAAAGCGATTAGATACAAAAATGACAGACCGACACGTTCTTTGAGTTGCTTGAGGTCCATGATGTCCGGAACCAAGCCGTCCTTTTTCAGTACGACAAAAAGGTTGGCAGAGTAGAACCCCCGAAACCTTTGGGTCGGGGTACCGGAATGATGATCCCTTGATGGAGCAGCGAGTTGATTGCTTGAAAAAAGCAGCAGACTGAAAGAAACGCTCTGGAGGGAGGCTGGTAAATTTGATTCATTTCCTGAACGCAGGCGTCTGAAAGGTTTGAGACACAGACGTCCTTGAAGTGCCGAAACCTACTTTCCCACTCGTACTTAATTCCAGCTTTTGCAGATTGTGGTTGGGGTCGCCACGAGGTGCAATCCTTAAAGGAAGGTTTTGTCTTCTGGTCCTGGTGAGACTGTGGTCTGGAGAACGTAGTGTTGGAAAAAAGGACCAAAAAATGAGGACCCGCCTTCTTGAAAGGAGTAGTCCGCTAGACCCTCTTTTGAGGAAGGTGGGTGCTCTTGCCACCTGTAGCCTCAGAGATGATTTCATCCAATCAAGTATCGAACAGACGGGAACCTTAAAAAGGAAGCGCTGTTATGGACCGAATGGAAGCTGTATCAGTAAACCAAGCTTTAGGCCAGTTTTCCCTGCGGATAACAATGGAAGAAGTCGGAGCAAGATGAGTATCACATAGGTACTTGGATGAATTGGAGAGAAGATACATACAGCAGGCCCTCGGGAGAAGGACCCTAGAGCAGGTCATGACGAAGTTTGAGAACCCATTCAGTGAGGGCTCTGCTAATACGGACGGAGCAAAAGATGTAGTCGGAGCCATCAAAAGCGCTTTTGGCAAAGGATTCCACATGGCAAACCAGTGGATCTTTGAAGGAAGTGGAGTCCGTCATAGGCAAAGTAGTAGCTTTGCCAGACAAGAAACAGGAGGGTCTACTGCCAGAGACTTAACCCACTTGGAAGCTGAGGCTAAAGAAAATAAATTGATTCAGTTGAAGGGGAAGGCTTGGAATCAGAGACCTGTACGGTGTCACGGACAGCACTAATAAGCACCTCCACAGAAGTGGGGAGAGGGGAAAAACCCAGTAGCCGGAGTCCAGCAGACCCTTGGTAGTGTGCTCGTACAGAGCGGACAAGCGTAGGCTGGGGGAGGGAGGTGAGTTTTAACAGTCCCCATGTCTTCATCCTACTCCATGATGCGTGACCAGTGGGAGCATCCCCGCAGTGTTTTGCCCTTTAGTAAGGGTAGACACTGGTTGGAGAGATTGTGAGAGGTGCTCTTTAAGCTGGTGCGTGACAGAGGAGCTGATGCTTGTCCCACTTGTCTTCATAAGCAGGTGGACAACGGCACATGCACCTGCCATGGAGGGGACAACATGGGAAATATGTCAACCTGTTTCCCTGCTAAAAAGTAAATAAGGACTGTACCACAACCTTGACAAAAACAAAACATAAATTATTTTAGTTGCACAAAATAAGTTTTAACCCCTTGCCCCACACGGGCGTGACTGTACGTCCAAAATCTAAGTGAGTTCCCGCACTCGGGCGTACAGACACCCCCTGCAGATAAAGCGAGCACAGGAGCTATGCGCGCTTTATCTTCAGCGGCTGTCAGCTGTTATACACAGCTGACATGCCACTGCAATGGCTGTTACCGCCGATCGCAGCCATTTAACCCCTTCAATGCGGCTGTCAATGACGTCCGCCGCATTGAAGTGGTTTACAGATGGAGGGAGCTCCCTCTGTACCCCCCGCGATGGATCGCGGGTGGCGATTGTTGCTATGGCAACCAGGAAGCCGTTACTAGGATTCCTGGTTGCCAAGGTACGGTAGCCTATTAGGTCCTGCCCGAGGCAGGACCTAATACGCTAACTGTCAAATGACAGTTACGAATGTAATTGTGTATTGTACCGGGGATCAGAAGACCAGATCTTCAAGTCCCCAGGTCAGTGTAAAAGATAAAGTAAAAAATGTAAAAAAAAAATGTGAAAGGAAAAAGAAATAAATAAAAGTTAATAAATAATAAAAACAACACTTGCCCTGTTTCCCTGATCAACTCCTTTATTACTAGAAAAAAAATGAAAATATGAAAAAAAAACACTAAACATAATGGGTATCGTCGCGTTCGGAACGACCTGATCTATAAAAATATCAGATTATTTTTACCGCACGGTGAACACCGTAAACATTTTTAATAAAAAACAATGACAGCATTTTATTTTTTGGTCATTTTGTGTCAAAAAAAATGTAATAAAAGGTGATCAAAAAGTTGCAAGTAACGCAAAATGGTACCAATAGAAACTACAGTTCGTCACGCATAAAACAAGCCGTCCCGTAGCGATATCAACGAAAAAATAAAAACTTTATGGCTGACAGGAAATGGCGACACTAAAACATGATTTTTTTTTAGAAAAGAGTATTTTTATTGTGGGAACGTAGTGAAACGTAAAAAAAATTAAATACATTTGGTGTCGCTGTAATCGTATCGCCCCGCAGAATAAAGTTAACATGTTGTTTATAATGCACGGTGAACACTGTAAAAAAAAACAAAAAAAAAAACAAACGTGCTGGAATGGCTGTTTTTTGGTTTCCTCATCTCCCCAAAAATTGAATAAATAGTGCTAAAAAAAAAAAAAAAAAAATCGCATGTACCCCAAAATGGAACAAATAAAAATTACAGCTCGTTCCACAAAAAACGCGCCCTCACACAGCTCCGACAAATGAAAAATAACACGTTATGACTCTCAAAACGCAATGATGCAAAATGACGGCCCAGGCTCATTTTTAGGTCCATTAGAATTTCACTAAATATCCACATCGTCATTTGCTGGACCCCACAGGTGGCCCCTGTAGATGCAGCGGAGATGAGGAAACATTAGGGCCTTGTGCGGCTTATAGGGCTAGTGAAGAAGTCAAAGATTAGGCAACACTGGAGCGCAGATATTTTGTATAATACCCAATAACCCGACCTGTGCATAAAGGATTGGTTCAAAGTGTACCACACCAATCCATGGATTATTCATTCTCCCCATTATTACATCATCCTATTATGACCTGATGTACTCCGTCCAGCTTACATATACCCTGATGTACTCCGCCCAGCTTACATATACCCTGATGTACTCCGCCCAGCTTACATATACCCTGATGTACTCCGCCCAGCTTACATATACCCTGATGTACTCTGCCCAGTTTACATATACCCAGCTGATATACCCGGATGTACTCTGCCCCCACATTATAAGCTGAAATACCACTACTACACCAAGCAAAATCTGCACTTCAAAAGCCAAATGGTGGTCCAACTGAGCCTGGCAGTGTACCCAAACGGAAATTTATGACCACATATGGGGTATTCATGTATTCTGGAGAACCCGCTTAACAATTTATGGGATGTGTGTCTACGGTGGTACAAGCTGGGCACAACACATTGGGCACTGAAATGGCATATCTGTGGAAAACAGCAATTTTCAATCTGCAACATCTATGGTTTCTCATTTTTGCAAAACACTTGTGCGGTCAAAATGCTCACTACACCCCTAGATCAATTCTTTGAGGGATCTAGTTTCCAAAATGGGGTAATTTTTCGAGAGTACCACTGTACTGGTACTATAGCCAATGCAACATGGTGTCAATAAACGAATGTTGTAAAATCTCCACTCCAAATACTAAATGGCGCTCCTTCCCTTTAGAGCGTTGCTGTGTGTCCAAATAGCAGTTTATGATCACGTGTGGGGTATTTCCCTACTCTGAAGAAGTTGCTTTACAAATGCTATGGTGCTTTTTCTCCTTTATTTGTTGAGAAAATGAAAAATTTTGAACTAATGCTTCGTGTTATTGGAAAATAATGTAATTTTTCATTTTCACTGCCCATTTGTAATAAAATCTATGAGACACCTGTGGGGTCAAAATGCTCACTACACCCCTAGATGAATTCCTCAATGGGTGTAGTTTGCCAAACGGAGTCACTTTTGGGTAGTTTCAACTGTACTGGTACCCAAGGGGCTTTGCAAAAGCGACATGGTGCAGAAAAAACAATCCAGCAAAATCTGCTCGCCAGGGGGGCGTGGCTTGGATGGCAGCCTGAGCGGACGTGTACACCGGAGCACCCGCCATCCTGACTATAATCCTGCTCTGTAGGCACCCATCCTTCACTCACCTGACTGCTGGATCGGAGGAGTCTTGTCCGGTGACCCTGTTGTGTTCCTCTGTGGGGATATTTGCGGACATCTTGGCCGCAGGAGACGACACGCGGTGCGGCGCTGAACAGAGGCCGGGCCCGCCATTCACAGCCGACATCTCGGCAGGCACATGTGTGCATGACTGACTGCACAGCATCTCAGCATGCAGCACAGACCAGGAGATCGTTGTGGACGGGGTAGGTGATTCCTGGCTGCCGGGACTTAAACTCCTTAACCCCCCCGTACCATACTTATCAGCCCTTGAGCAGGGCCCTGAGAAAGCCGTGCCTGTGAGCCCTGCACGTGGTGGACCGACACACAGCAGCTGCTGCCCCCTGCTGGATGCTAGAAGTACCTAATAGGAATCTCCCTTGTTATCAGTACTCCTATGCTGCTTTAATATATTCATCTGCTGCTGCACTATACTCATCTGCTTCTTTATTATATATTATACCCTGGGCCGACGTCGACTTGTGGAAACCCTTGTTCTCTGGATACATGTCACAGTCCTAGACGGTTTCTTACTGCCCTATCTACTTGCCATCTTTATCGCCTTACGGTACACAGCCGGGTTCTCTATACTACTATTTGTGGACTTTCATTACTTTACTGGCAGGATTTATCTCCACAGAAGTGCGTCATTCATTTTTATATTGAAAGGGACAGTACATTTTACCTCAGAAGTTAGTGCCGGTCTCTCGCTCCTGCTATGACTACCAACCATGCTAAGGGTCCCTCCGCTTCAGGGAAATTGAAAGATTTTGCTAGAAATGACCCTCCGGAGGGTACTAGATCCCTACGATGTAACACGCCCAAATCTGTGGATCCGCCGCGTGCTAACCTCTCAGGAGATGAGCAGGAGGAGGAACCTACCCTACGTCAGGTGTCGCATCAACTACTCCAGGCTATCACGGCTTGCAAGACTTCCCTGATGGGTAAAATTGAAGAGATCAAAATTGATGTTAGTCTTCTGCGACAAGATCTGCAATCTATGCGCGGCCGCTTGACGGAGGTGGAGTCCCTTGTCTCCCACTTGGAAGATAGAGTCTCTCCGATGGCGGTTAAACTCTCCTCTGTGTCCCACAAAGTAGACGCAGGGCAACAGAAAATGGACGACCTTGAGAACCGGCTGCGCTGCAACTATCTCCGTATCATAGGCCTACCTGAGCGCGCAGAGGGTCAATACCCCGACCGTTCCCTGGAGACATGGCTAAAAGAAACCCTGGGTGATGACTTCTCCCCGATGTTCGCCGTGGAACGTGCTCATAGAGTACCAGCGAAGCCCCCACCACCTGGGGCGCCACCTAGATCTCTCTTGGCTCGATTACTTAATTGTAAAGATCGTGACACGGCTCTTCGTCTGGCCAGACAGAAAGGCCCTATACAGCACAACAACGCCACAATGTCCATCTTTCCGGATTTCTCTGTGGATCTTCAAAAGCAAAGAGCCCAATTCACCGAAGTCAAGAGAAGATTTAGAGATCGCAGAATAGTGTACTCCATCATGTATCCGGCTCGTTTGCGCATTCTGCATGGGGGATCATCCGTGTTTTTCAACATTCCTGGTGAGGCCATGGACTGGCTCCAATTTCATCCGCCCCCACCAAGAACTTAACCAGCAGGGATATCTGCTCGAGACGGCTTCTTCAACATATCCTTTTGACTTTTTATTGCGATATGTTTTGTTTCTCCAATGTATATGCTGCATTCATTTTGTGTCTACACAGATATAATCGCTTGATATGCCTAAGGACGGGAGCTCCGGATATCGTCCATATATACATCTTTACCTACCGTTATCTATAGCGGTGGTAACCCCTATATTTCCAAGATGGTCCTTTCTGTAAAGGATACTGTTACTTTGCGCAATGTTGCAAGTTATGTTTGTTTCTGTGCTGTTTTCCCTTTTCTGCAGGCCCTAGGTGCTCATGAGCAGTGCTATGAGGGAGACTCAGTGCCCTCTGTAGAGGCTGCCACAGTGCCCTCTGTAGAGGCTGCCACAGTGCCCTCTGTAGAGGCTGCCACAGTGCCCTCTGTAGAGGCTGCCACAGTGCCCTCTGTAGAGGCTGCCACAGTGCCCTCTGTAGAGGCTGCCACAGTGCCCTCTGTAGAGGCTGCCACAGTGCCCTCTGTAGAGGCTGCCACAGTGCCCTCTGTAGAGGCTGCCACAGTGCCCTCTGTAGAGGCTGCCCCAGTGATGTCAGGGGCTTGCCCAGAGCTGGAGTCCCAGGCAGAGCGCTAGTAGGCTCTTCCTGGGACTCCAGCTGTGCTCCTGACATCACTGGGACTCCTGCTCTGGGGAAGCCCCTGACATCATTGTCGATGTATGAACAGCAATGTCAGAGGCTTCCCCAGAGTCCCGGAGCAGAGCCGATAATAGCGCTCTGCCCGGGACTCCGCTCTGGGGAAGACCCTGACACACTGTCCATATATGGGCAGCGATGTCAGGGAATTCCACAGAGTCCCGGAGCAGAGCCGACACCAGCGCTCTGCTCGGGACTCCGGCTCTGGGGAAGCCCCAGACATCGCTGTTCATATGTGGACAGCGATGTCAGGGAATTCCAGAGTCTCAGAGCCGCTAGTATCGGCTCTGCTCCGTGTCCCGCAGATGACAGCCCCAGGGGCCGCATGCGGCCCGCGGGCCGCGTGCTTGAGACCCCTGCTCTAAGGGCTACGTCATTATATGTATTTATAACCCACCTTCGGCCTCTATGGAAATTTTACATTGGGCGGTTAGTTTTGCCCTTGACTACCCAGACGCTTCGGTTATTTGCATGGGGGACTTCAATCTCTTAATGGATAGCAATTTAGATAGATTTCGTGATTCCATACCGTCTAGCGTGGGTGGCACAACAAATACCACTTTATATACATTCATAACTGGAACCGGATGGATAGACCTATGGCGCTTTAAATGTCCAGATTTGTTAGAATACACTTGTCATTCCTCAACAAGACGTACACGGTCACGCCTGGATTATATATTTGGGACACCTGATTTGGTATTGCGCATGGCCTCTATAACACATGGTCCCCGGGGAATATCGGATCACAATCCAGTTATTCTCACTCTCCGAACTCTGTCCAGTAGAAGTAGACCCCTGTGGAGGGTGAGCCCCTTCTGGTTATCTTTAATCGGCCCATCAGATAGGATCCCGGATCAATTAGATTGTTTTATGTCTACTAATGATATACAGATGGGTGCCTCTAATTTCTGGGATACCCTCAAAGCATACTTGTTTATCCTCTACTATTTCTTACATTAAACGCACGTCAGCCCAAGATGAGGAAATTCTGACAGATAGGCTAGCATTAGCTGAACGATCCTAGGTCTCTGACCCTACTGATGCACACAGGTCTGAATGGTTGAGCTTTCAGAGATTATACGCCCAACAACAACACGTTAAATCTAAACGGAAGTTATTTTTTTCTAGACAGTCATATTTTGAACTGGGGAATCAGTCTAGCAAATTACTAGCATTTATGGTGAAGCAAAACTCTGCCTCAAATGCAGTTCTGAAGCTTAGGGCCCCCTCAGGGGATATACTCATGGAAGCAGAACTTTTGACCCAACGCTTTCAGGATTATTACACTTCCCTTTATAAGACTACATTGGCTATAACTGATATAGATATATCTGCTTATCTCTCAGATTTAATAACTCCGGAATGCTTTTACCTATCCAAGCGATTCTGAGATTGTTTTCTCGTGACACATTGCACTTTATGTTACTGGCAAAATTTGCCCGATACATTCAGTGTTTAATTGTGAAAAACACCAAAATTTAGCAAAAAATTGTAAAAATTTGCATTTTTCTCAATTTAAATGTATCTGCTTGTAAGACAGGCAGTAATACCACACAAAAATGTTGCTAACTAACATCCCCCATATGTCTACTTTAGATTGGCATCGTTTCTTGAACATCATTTTATTTTTCTAGGACGTTATAAGGCTTAGAACTTGAGCAGCAATTTCTCACATTTTTAAGAAAATGTCAAAATGCTATTTTTACAGGGGCCATTTCAGTATTGAAGTGGCTTTGAGGTCCTTAGATATTAGAAACCCCCAATAAGTCACCCCATTTTAAAAACTGCACCCCTCAAAGTATTCAAAACAGCATTTAGAAAGTTTCTTAACCCTTTAGACATTGCGCAGGAATTAAGGCAAAGTAGAGGAGAAATTTACAAAGTTCATAATTTTTTTCCAGAAATTCATTTTGAATCCATTTTTTTTGTACCACAGAAGGTTTTACCCAAGAAATGCAACTCAATATTTATTGCCCAGGTTCTGCAGTTTTAGAAAATATCCCACATGTGGCTCTAGTGTGCTACTGGACTGAGACACCGGCCTCAGAAGCAAAGGAGCACCTGGTGGATTTTGGGCCTCCTTTTCATTAGAATATATTTTAGGCACCATGTCAGCTTTGAACAGGTCTTGTGGAACTAAAACAGTGGAAACCCCCCAAAAGTGACCCCATTTGGGAAACTACACCCCTCGAGGAATTTATTTAGGGGTGTAGCAAGCATTTTGACCCGCAAGTTTTTTTGCAAAAATTTTTGGAACTAGGTTCAGCTAATTTTTTTCATTTCCAAAAGAACTAAAGTAGAAAAAGCACCACAACATTTGTAGAGCAATTTCACCCGAGTAAAACAATACCCCACATGTGGTAATAAACGGTTGTTTGGACACACGGCAGGGCTGAGAAGGGAAAGAGCGCCATTTGGCTTTTGGAACTCAAATTTAGCAGGAATGGTTTGCGGAGGCCATGTCGCATTTGCAAAGCTCCTGAAGGGACAAAACAGTGGAAACCCCCAACAAGTGACCCCATTTTGGAAAGTACACGACCCCATTTTGGAAACTACACCCCATGAGGAAATTATCTAGGGGTACAGTGAGCAGTTTGACCCCACAGGTGTTTTACAGAACTTATTGTAAGTAGGCCGTAAAAATGAAAATCTACATTTTTTCAAAGAAAATGTAGGTTTCGTTTTTGTTTTTTTTCATTTCCACAAGGCCTAAAGGAGAAAAAGCACTGCAACATTTGTAAAGCAACTTTTCCCGAGTAAAACAATACCCCACATGTGGTCACAAACATCTGTTTGGACACACGGTAGGGCTCAGAATGGAACTAGCACCATTTGGATTTTGGAATAGTTTCTGGGTGCCATGTCACATTTGCTGAGCCCCTGTAGTACTAGTACAGTGGAAAAAAAACCAAAAGTGACTCCATTTTGGAAACTGCACCCCCTGAAGAATCATCTAGGGGTATAGTGAAAATTTTGATCCCAAAGGTTTTTTGCAGAGTTAATTAGAATTAAGCCATGAAAAATATATATATTTTTTTCCAACAAGATGTAGTTTTAGATCAACATTTTTCATTTTTACAAGGAATAGAGAAGTAAAAGCACCCCAACATTTGTAAAGTAATTTCTCCCGAGTACGGTAACACCCCATATGTGGTTATAATCAGCTGTTTACGTATATGGGAGCATTCAGAAGAAAAGGAGCGGTATTTATCTTTTGGAGCGTAGATTTTTCTGGAATGGTTTGAGGACGCCATGTTGCATTTGCAAAACCCCTGATGTACCAAACAAAAGTGACCCGTTTTAGAAACGACACCGCTAAAGGCATTTATCAAGGGGTGTAGTGAGAATTTAGACTCCACAGGTGTTTTTCAGAAATGAATACGCAGTGGATGGTGCAAAGTGAAAATTGCAATTTCTCCACTGATCTGCCCATTCACCGCACAATATGTTGTGACCCTAGAGAATCTTACCCCATAAATTGTTAAGCGGGTTCTCCCGGGTATGGTAATGCCTTACTTGTGGACATAAATTGCTGTTTGGGCACACTGTAGGGCTAAGAAGGGAAAGACGGCCATTTTGAGCATGGATTTTGCTTGGTAATAGCTCTGTTTTGGGTTTTGCTGGTATTTCTGTTTATAATGTGGGAGCATATGTAATCTGTGCGGAGTACATCAGGGCATAATAAGAGGGTAAATAATACAATTATCCATAGATGTGTGGTATGATGTGAAGCAATCCGTTATGCACAGGCCGGTGTCGAACTGATAAACGGTTTTCTTTCTTATCCCCCTTTTGTAACGCTCTGCACCTTTTGGGGACTTTTTCTCCTTCGTAGTTTGGGAAATATTACTGGGAAAGTTTTGCGCTGGTATAATACGGGCGCCCTCGCTTCCAGCGGATGTGCTATGTCCATTCCCTTTCCTAGTTCCTAAATAGTAGGGCCCTGAAATTGAAGGAATGTTCCCCTCCGGCCTGCGCATTGAGATGTTTTTTCATCACCGCATTACTAGTGCCGTAACTTTTTTGTTTTTCAGTTGATTGAGCGGTGTGCGGGCTTGTTTTTTGCGAGACGGGCTGTAGATTTTATTGGTACCATTTTTGAACACATACGACTTTTTGATCACTTTTTATTTTATTTTTTGGTAAAGGAAATTACCAAAATCAAGCAATTCTGGAATAGTTTTTTATTGGTTTTTTTTTCGGCATCCACAGTGCGCCCTAAATTACATGGTAGCTTTATTCTGCGGGTCGATACGATTACGGCGATACCAAATTTATATAGTTTTTTTATGTATTGCAGCTTTTGCACAATAAAATCACTTTTTTTATAAAATCATTTGTTTTCAGTGTCGACATATTCTAAGACCCATAACTTTTTTATTTTTGCGTGCACAAAGCGGTGTCGGGGATTATTTTTTGCGGGACGGATTGTCGTTTTTTTATTAGTACTATTTTGGAGTAAATGTGACTTTTTGATCACTTTTTATAGCATTTTTTGGAAGGAGATGCGACCTAAAAACAAAGATTCTGGCTTTGTTTTTCATGGTTTTTATTTACGGCGTTCATCGTGCGTGATAAATTACATAATAGTTTTGTAGTTTGTGTCGTTACGGACGCGGCGATACCAATTATGTATAGTTTTTTAATTTTGACGTTTTTTCCCATAATAAAAGGCTTACTATGGGAAAAAAGTCAGTTTAGCTTTATTTTTATTTGAAATGTGTGTGTTTTTATTGTTTTACCACATTTTTATGAACTTTTTTTTACTTGTCCCACTAGGGGACATGAGGGCCTGACGCCCCGATCGCTACTCTAATACACTGCACTACATACGTAGTGCAGTGTATTAGCGCTGTAAGTTATTCACTGACCGCAAGCCTATGAGGACGCGCCGCAGGCGGGTCCTCATCGGCTCCCGTACAAGGCAGACTCGGACGCCACTTTCTGGCGTCTGATTGCCACAGCAACCCAGCGATAGCGTCACTGGGTTGCCGGTCGGGTTAAAACCTATCAGATGCTGCGCTCTATTGAGCGCAGCATCTGAGGGGTTAATCTGCCGGATCGGAGAATAGCTCCGGTCCTGGCAGTTACAGGAGGGTGCCAGCTGTATAATACAGCTGTCACCCCGCGGTGATGGTGCCGGCTCTGCTCCTGAGCCCGCACCATCACTGCGCCGTACCTATACAGCGCTTTGCGGGAACACCTTCCCGGCAGCGCCGTATATATACGGCGCTGCCTGGAAGGGGATAAGGCCCTCAAAGCTACTTCAGATCTGAACTGTTCCCTAAAAAAATAGCCTTTTCAAATTTTCTTGAAAATATGAGAAATTGCTGCTAAAGTTCTAAGCCTTGTAACGTCCTAGGAAAATAAAAGGATGTTCAAAAAATGATGCAAACAAAAAGTAGACCTATGGGAAATGTTAACTAGTCACTATTTTGTGTGGTATTACTATCTGTCTTACAAGCAGATACATTTGAACTTCGAAAAATGCTAATTTTTGCAAGTTTTCTCTACATTTTGGTGCTTTCCACAAATAAATCTTGAATTTATCGACCAAATTTTTTCACTAACATAAAGCACAATATGTCACGAGAAAATCTCAGAATCGCTTGTATAGGTAAAAGCATTCCAGAGTTATTACCACATAAAGTGACACGTCAGATTTAAAAAATGAGGTCCAAAAGTGGCTGGGTCCTTAAGTGGTTAATAGCTGCAGCTGTTTTCTCCTAAGTCTTATCTGAGTTTATAGCTTTGCCTTTAGCGCAAATATTTTGAACATACTACCATCCCATGTAATTTACAGACATCACTATAGGAATTATACTCCCCCCCCCCCCCCCAAAAAAAAAGGATCAAAATGTAAAAATATAACACTTAAATGGAAAGATTAGTATACAGAAATATGAAAAAAACACAAGAATGCAGCAAAATCAAATATTGTGCAAACAGAAACCAGAAATAACCTTAATACCTACACTCTGCTTTGATTGCAGCACTGTTGATAGGCATGTAAGGATGTCTTGCAGCATAGCGTGGATGGAAAATATCCTGACATAATCGCCTAGCAATCCTGGTCAATTTTGTAGTGTGTAGATAAAATGCTTGACGTGTTTTCATGGCAAACTTTGGGCTCCCACCGGCTCTCATAGGCAGGCCATGTGGACTCTTCCATGTAAAGAAAACAAACCATTGTTTCAATAGAGAAATAGTGACTGAAAACATATAGCTCAAGAGATATACAACCATATCTTAAGTTTTGTTTCCTAAGTGCATTTTTTTTTCTCAAAATCAAAAAACAGATTTGAAAAAAAAAAAGTGTAAGAGTATGTTCACACGGCTTAAACGGCCGAAAAATCTGAAGAACGCCTCCAAACATCTGCCCATTGATTTCAATGGGAAAAACTGCATTCTGTTCCCACGGGGGCGGTTTTTTACGGCCATTTTGAAAAACGGTTGCGTAAAAAACCGCCCGCGAAAAAGAAGTGCATGTCACTTCTTGAGCCGTTGTTCATGGACTCTATAGAAAAACAGCCGCGAAACAACGCAAATTTGCTTAAAAAACAGCTGAAAATCAGGAGCTGTTTTCCTTTGAAGACAGCTCCGTATTTTCTGACATTTTGTTAAGCGTGTGAACATAGCCTTCGCGTGAAGACGTCATTCTTGTACATTTAGAATCCACTCCCACTTTTGAGTCCTTTTTCCTTTGTATTCAATAAGAAAAAGCACAGTTCTAGCACAACTTTGACAAAAGCTTTTTGCCAAATCACTACAACTGTGGGTGCATTTACCCGAAATGAACACTTCTAAATATTGGGGCAGATGGACTGAAGGCAATTTTACACGGGCCAATTATCGGCAAAGGAGCGTTCATATGTAGCTCGTTCCCGATCATTGCCCTGTGTAAACAGAGCAAAGATAAGCCGATGAACAAGAATTACATTCGTTCATCCCCATACATAACCAATCATTGCTCCATGTGAAAGGAGCAAAACGAGTGCCGATTAACCAGCTGTCTCTTTGATCGGCGCTCATTTTCATGGTCCATATCGGGCCGTGTAATAAGACCTTTACACGGTTTACGTTTTAGACAGTGCAAACTTAGACAAGGCAGTTAGTAAACGCGCCAAATTTATCAAAGTGCTGCATGCAGTATGATAAATTTGGCGGATCTAGCTAGACATGCTAAACACTTTTCTCTACCTTATATCACCTATTAGTTGGCGTTCTTTATACAATTTTTTCCGCCATAAATTTGGTGCACGGTGTCGCATTTTAAGCCAAACCCGCTTTCCAACAGACGGCACCCATTTCCCGATAAGCCATGCCCCTTGTTGTGAGTGTTGAAAAAAAACAAAAAACGTTAATAAATGTGGTAAATGGCATGTACACCAGAATTCTGACCCCATTTATACTCCTCTAGGAGGAGCCACACTGGGGGAGTCACTTGTTGAGAAGGATCTGGGTGTACTTGTAAATCATAAACTCAATAACAGCATGCAGTGTCAATCAGCTGCTTCAAAGTCAAAGGCCAGCAAGATATTGTTGTGTATTAAAAGAGGCATGGACTCGCGGGACAGGGATGTAATATTACCACTTTACAAAGCATTAGTGAGGCCTCATCTAGAAGTTCAGTTCTGGGCTCCAGTTCATAGAAAAGATGCCCCGGAGTTAGAAAAAATAACAAAGAAGAGCAACGAAGCTAATAAGGGGCATGGAGAATCGAAGTTATGAGGAAAGATTAAAAGAACTAAACCTATTTAGCCTTGAAAAAAAGACGACTAAGGGGGGACATGATTAACTTATATAAATATATGAATGGCACATACAAAAAATATGGTGAAATCCTGTTCAATGTAAAACCCCCTCAAAAAACAAGGGGGCACTCTTTCCGTCTGGAAAAAAAAAGGTTCAACCTGCAGAGGCGACAGGCCTTCTTTACTGTGAGAACTGTGAATCTATGGAATAGTCACCGCAGGAGCTGGTCACAGCAGGGACAGTAGATGGCTTTAAAAAAGGCTTAGATAATTTCCTAGTACAAAAAAATATAAGCTCCTATGTGTAGACATTTTTTACTTCCCCTTTCCCATCCCTTGGTTGAACTTGATGGACATGTGTCTTTTTTCAACCGTACAAACTATTTAACTATGTAATTTGAATAGTAAATCTGCCCCAACGGTCCTGGATCTGGTCAAAGTGTTTATACAGGATTATTAGGGCCACATTTTAAAATCCATATAACAGCAGCAACACTAAGACTCCATGTGGTTCTGCTGAATTAATACAGTTAATGATTTTACTCAACAGATGGCTGTGCCTGCAATCATGGGACGCAATTACGGGCACGGTCGTGTGCATGGGGCCGAAAGGTATTTTTAATGAAAACTGATTTTTTTCATTTGAGCAATAAAAATAAAAATAAAAAGTAGTGCCAGGGGTGGCTATTATGAAGATATGTACACTTGCAAGCTCTGCAGATGCTGCATTTTTCCTAACCAGCTTCTGCTCTAATGCATTCTCAGACCGTCTCCTTTGGAGCGATTGCATATGGAAGAAACACCAGAACTGTTATATGATGCGAGCTTCCAGTATTTGACAGGGAAGAATAAAAACACATAGTGAAGCGATTACACATGGTAAAATACTGGAGACTAGTAGTTCTGAGATGTATTACCACATTTTTCAGAGTAAAAGACACAGTTTTTAGCAAGAATAAATCTTGCTAAAAAGTCCCTGCGCCTTATAGTCGGCAGTCAAGAGACCCAGCAGCGCCGGACCCCATGACCGCTTCTTACTTAACCCCTTCCTGACCAATGATGTGCCGGCACATCATAGAGCAGGGAGGGAATGACGCGCTGAGCCCACTCCATCCATACACTGCAGGTGTCAGCCATGTTTTACAGCTGACACGCTGCTCTAACTGCCAGGAACAGCGATGGCGCTGTGCCTGGCCGTTTAACCAGTTAAATACCACGGCATTTATAGGGGCCTTCCCATAAATGTCAGATAGATCCTACCCGATTCCACTGTCTCCTGGCCACTTCCTGATTAGGTGGTTGGGAGTTACGGAAACAGCCGAGTCCTCGCTGAGCTACGCTGTTTCCTTAACTCCCATAGAAGTGAATGGGAGTTGCGGAAATAGCGTAGCACCACGAGCTACGCGGTTTCCAGAATTCTGTAGGTACGAAAACAGCGTTCATGGTCGAGTTACGGAAACAGCGTAGCTCAGCGAGTTACGCTACTACCATAACTCAACCATGTATTGCAGTGTATTGTACCAGCGATCTAATGATCACTGGTTCAAGTCCCATAGGAGAATTAATAAAATGTGTAAAAAAAATAAAATAAAGTTAAACATTTTCCTGAAGTTTAAAAAAACCTAAACCCTTTTCCCATTTTTCCCCAAGCACAATGTAAAAATAACCAAAAATTCAAAAATTGGTTTTGCTGCGTCCAGAAAAGTCAGGAACCATTACAATATAATATTATTTGACTCGCACTGTTAGCGTTAAAATGAATGAAATAAAAAAAGTGATAAAAAAAAATCTTATGTACCAAAAAATGGTGCTAATAAAAACTACAGCTCGTCCCGCAAAAAATAAACTCTTGCACTGCTCAAACGATGAAAAATCTAAACGTTATGGCTCTCAGAATTTGGTGAAACCGAACAAATTTAATTTTATAACTAATCAGTTTTTTTCTTTGTAAAAGTATGACATTTTTCCCATTTTTTGTTGTCCAAAACCTGGGTGCGTCTTATAGTCTTAAAAATCCTTGTCCCACAGAGGATAGAAGACATCCTTTATGCATTAAAATTGTGTGCTAGTGTGAACTTGAACTGTGCCTAATAACCCAAGTATGCTGGGAAACCTCTTCTTTGAGAAAACCGTCCCTATCTAAAACAGATGTGACGAAGTTTGTTTCCTATATTCTTTCTATATTAGTCCTCTTCTTTGAAAGGAACACCACATTAAAACAATTTTTCACTGCAATTTTGGGTGGTCGTCTCTAAGAGGTTTCACTGTATTTTATCAATTTAATTTTCTAGGAAACATACCATATTATTCCGATTTGGACCTGGCCTCTCTCCATCTAACCTGGTTGGCATCTTCAATCCTCCGTACTTTTTCCAGTACGCCCAGCATGATGCACATAGACGACACTGCATATTTGGAGGACCCCAGGAATACCACTGGTAGGATTGTGCTGCTATGTAAATAAAAAAAAATATTTTTTTTTTTAAACAAAATGACATTTGAGAAGGCAGTGTAAAAATGTAACATTATTTGCTGCTGTAAGTTTTATTTTTTCATTTTTGGACAATCTTTCTCTGAATCAATCTCTGATATGTTAAGGACTTCCCAAAATATATCCCACATTAGGGCCTTTAGCCCTAAAATTTAAACACAAAAGATGATAAACCCTTTTATTGTCTTACGTCAAGTTGCTAGATTTACATGACCAATACTTCACTACAGATCCCACTGGGGCAGTCATCCAGCTTTTCTATACTCCTGAAGGGCAAATTATCCTTTAGTCTCGCCGTTTTAGAGCAGTAAGACATCTGTCTAATTTAAGTGAAAAAGGCAGAGTTGCAATACCACATACAACCCATGGACAGGTGTGGTGCTGTTTTTGGAAGAAAGCAGCCATGTTTTTCTAATCCTATACAACTTCTTTAAGATAAGCTTGGTGACAACCATTTCTGGGAGCAACATTGATTGATAGGTTGGTTGTCATCCAGCTTACAGTGAACCTCCAGAGCGCGTGTGCAAGAGGGACTGCGATTTTTGCAACTTTTTTTGTAAAGTAATGCAGTTTTTTTTAAATCATTTTTATTCACATCCTTTTTGCTAGTTTAGAATTTTTAGGCTTATAGTTTGAAAATAGTAAAAAAATATGTTTTTTTACTTTTTAGCAAATTTTTTCTGGTAATATAGTTTTACCCTAAAATAGACCTTTTATTTGAGATTGTCATTGTCTTCCGTAAATTTACATATTACATGTCTATTTTAGGATAATTGGGTCAGGGCTAGCGTCACGACAATGATCAGTGTGTGTGTGTGTGTGTGTGTGTGTGTGTGTGTGTGTGTGTGTGTGACTAATTTTTTTGGGGTCGTTATTATGTGTATTTATTATTTAACCCCCTCTTTTACACCAGGTTTTTTCGCTGTAACTGGGGCTGCACAATGGGGGAAATCAGCCCTGTTATAGTGACTATTGTCACTAACAAAGCTGTGCTGGGTCTTGTTAGACCCAGCAGTAGCCTTCCAATAATGGCATCCCGACGATCATGTCATCAGTCACATGATCACCGGGACCAATAGCAGCTATACACAGCGCTCATTAAGCATTGTGTACAAGAGTAGAGAGAAGACAGAAGCGGTGAAAACCACTTCTAAATTCTCTCCAGGGTGCCCAGAATCCTCCGACTGCCAGGGACACGACATTTACCTGCCCAATCGCTAAGGAAGCCAGCTAAAGCCCATGCCGTAAATCTACTATGCCGCAGGTTTTAAGGACCTGGACCGCCCACCATACAGTGGGCAGTCGGCAACCAGTTAATACCACATCTCATCTTATCTACTAGTCAGGACAGCAGAGGTCAACACATCGATGTAGGAGGTAAGAAAAATCAAGAAAAAAAAATCCCCACACACTTACTGTAGCAGCTCTCGCAGGCTCGCCCACTCATGTTCTGGCCTTGTACCACGGTTCCATTAACCACTGCAGGTTTGATAGTATTTGCACTTATCTGGTTTGGGTTAGGTTTGTTACTACAAAAGTGGAAATAAAGAAAAAAAAAGACCGGTTAATAATGGAAATCGTTCTTAGAAATGATTAAATTCCAGGTGATTACGTAAAAAACCAATCCCTTTTTTACCCCAACATCTACAACCTCATGTAAAATAAAATCCTGAAAGTCTTTTCAAGCTGAAAAATTGAGCAAATAAAAGGGTATAACAATGCCGCATAGAAGAAAGGAAGGTAGGATCCAGCGAAGTATAGTGATTAAAAGGAAAACTCTGTTTCCACTTTATTGAAGATAAACGATAAAATATCGAACACTGGAAGTAGAACGCAGTACAAGGTGGTCTAAATGGCAGAATAAGAGAGCCTACGCATTTCGAACACGGTCTGTGTTCTTATTCATGACTAATTCTAGTGTGCAAGTGCGAGCCTGTGGTGCTAAATATATCAGAGAACCAGGTAAGTGGCGGTACTTGAACATCAAATACGCTCATAGATTTAGATAATGCAGGTGGGAAAGTAACCCCTGACCTAACAATGCCCCTATTTAAAGAGGCTCTGTCACCAGATTATAAATGCTCTATCTCCTACATAATCTGATTGGCGCTGTAATGTAGATAACAGCAGTGGTTTTTGAGCAAGTTATGAGCCAGTTTTGATTTATGCTAATGAGTTTCTCAATGGACAACTGGGCGTGTTTTTACTTTTTACCAACTGGGTGTTGTACAGAGGAGTGTATGAGGCTGACCAATCAGTGATCAATCAGCGTCCTGCACTTATTGTTCCAGCCCAGCTTCTTTCACTGCACAATCACACTGTGCTGTGGATCATGCTGGGCTGGAACAATGCGAAGTGTATGACACTGATGGGTCACTGATTGGTCAGCGTTATACACTCCTCTGTACAACGCCCACTTGGTCAAAAGAAAAAACACGCCCAGTTGTCCATTGAGAAACTCATTAGCATAAATCAAAACTAGCTCATAACTTGCTCAAAAATTATCGTTTTTCAAAATAAAAACCACTGCTGTTATCTACATTACAGCGCCGATCAGATTATGTAGGAGATAGTCAAGTTATAATCTGGTGACAGAGCCTCTTTAAAGAGGCTCTGTCACCAGATTTTGCAACCCCTATCTGCTATTGCAACAGATCGGAGCTGCAATGTAGATTACAGTAACGTTTTTATTTTTAAAAAAACGAGCATTTTTGGCCAAGTTATGACCATTTTTGTATTTATGCAAATTAGGCTTGCAAAAGTACAACTGGGCGTGTTTACAGTAAAAGTACAACTGGGCGTGTATTATGTGTGTACATCGGGGCGTTTCTACTTCTTTTACTAGCTGGGCGTTGTGAATGGGAGTGTATGATGCTGACGAATCAGCATCATCCACTTCTGTTCGTTAACACCCAGCTTCTGGCATTGCAGACACACAGCGTGTTCGAGAGATCACGCTGTGACGTCACTCACTTCCTGCCCCAGGTCCTGCATCGTGTCGGCCACATCGACACCAGAGGCTACAGTTGATTCTGCAGCAGCAGCAGCATCAGCGTTTGCAGGTAAGTAGCTACATCGACTTACCTGCAAACGCCGATGCTGCTGCAGAATCAACTGTAGCCTCTGGTGCCGATGTGTCCTCGCTCGTCCGACACGATGCAGGACCTGGGGCAGGAAGTGAGTGACGTCACAGCGTGATCTCTCAAAAACACGCTGTGTCTGTGCACAGCCAGAAGCTGGGCGTTCTGAAGAGAAGTGGATGATACTTCTCGTCAGAACGCCCAGCTAGTAAAAGTAGTAAACACGCCCAGATGTAACACACATAATACACGCCCAGTTGGACTTTAGCAAGCCTCATTTGCATAAATACAAAAATGGTCATAACTTGGCCAAAAATGCTCGTTTTTTAAAAATAAAAACGTTACTGTAATCTACATTGCAGCGCCGATCTGCTGCAATAGCAGATAGGGGTTGCAAAATCTGGTGACAGAGCCTCTTTAAGAGCATTTGTATAAAAATCTCATTTTCATATAAAAAGGTTACATAAAAATGTTTTCAATTATCTAGAATGCATAAATTGCTCTTACAGAGTATTACGTTTCTGATTGTTGGTCTGTTGCATACCGAAGAGTCAAGGACAAGGAAAGGGCAAATTGTTCATCCCAGAAAGAAACCACATTTTCAAACCGTAACCACCTTACCCAGATTTTACACCTGTCACTAAAACGGATACTAATACAAAAGTAATAAAACGTAACTTTTAGTCAGTAAGTTGTTAAAAACGTGACGGTCTCCTAGTTTTATATATGTCTTACTTCCATCTCGGCGGCCGTCACAGCGCTGCGCTTGTAGCCGGAACCATACATAGAGCACTAAATAATGCAAACAGTATATTTCACACTCTGAGGTGACAGTATGTGACACATACTATTGTAGTTATGGTTCCACTTTTTAATATTATAGAATATTTAGCAGGGCGTTAATGTTACCATAGTTTTTTTTTTCTCCACAATCACCCCAACGTTTGTGAAGAAACAGGTCTCTGTTACTATTTTATCATAATGTGACCACAGATTCTTTTATCTGCAATCATTTATCCACCACAATCCATTGTGAGCAGAGACAACCGAATCTTTATCTTCCTCTCGTGTCTAACCTCTGCTTATTCCTTATGTTCCGTTTTTTCGTTTTCCATGTATTCGGAAAATTGTATACGAAACTTTAAAGTCACTGCACTTTCAAAAACCTTTATATAAATGTCAGAAACATATCAGAAGTAGATTGATGGGGGTCTGGGTGCTACGACCACTCCAGCGTATCGATTAGCAGCTTAGCTGAGCATTTCTGCACCTTCATTTCAGCTACAGTGGGGTCTCAACACCCGGCCGTCTTGAAAGTTTTGCAAAAGGGCAATTACTCTTTTTTTTGTTTTTTAATCGATTACTGAAGTTTAATACTTTTGTTATAGTATCCCCCTTCAGTGAATTAACCAGGTTTTCATGTCCTGTTGTAGAGCTTTTATTTCGTTTTAGTAAGACTGCAATTTATGAGAGAGAAATTATGGAATCACAATGGGCAATAATAAGAAATACTTACTAGTTGGGTATATATACTTGTTTTAATTTGCTTTCTGCTTCAGCGGCTTTCAACCGTTTCTTTTAAAAAAAAAAATTTTTGAAAAAGAAATATATAAGTTAGTAATTTGGAACTTTGTAACAGTCACAATAAATTACCAAACACTACATAACTACCTGTGGCCTAAAACAATGTGAAATTACGGTGGCAGGTGTGAATTTATATTAGGCTAGGGCTATATGGTGACTTTGAATGCGACAAAGGTCATTCGGCCATAGATCGCTGTGTTGCCCTGCCTGCTTCACAGGTCATGAAAGTCAATGTGTTCGCTTTGCGACCTGCAAGATGCTGCGAACGCAACTCCAGAGTTACAAGAAATCCAAACCTGATGGATTTTTTGTGACGGTCGTGTTGTGGCAACGTGCTGGTTGCAACACGGCCACATTGACTTATTACCTGCAATGCAGGCACGGCGACAAAACGATTTTTGGCTGCGTGACCTGTGGCCAAAATCGCTGTGTAATCCTCTGTTAGGCTAGAACTAAAGGGGTTTTCCCATGAGAGACATTTATGATATAGCCACAGGATATGTCATAAATGTCAGATAGATGCAGGTCTCACCTCTGGGACCCGCAAATATCTCTAGAACGGCCCCCTAAACCCCATTCTACCTCTTTGTGGTCCCGCTAAAGCGTGTGATATCCAACCATGAAGAAGAAAACAGTAGTGAATGGCAGTTACGGAAGCAGCGTAGCATGTGAGCTACGCTGTTTCTGTAACTACCATTCAGTTCTATGGGACTTACGGAAACAGTGTAGCTCAGCTTCTTCATGGTCGGGAATCACATGAGTCAGCCGGAGCACAGAGAGGTAGAATTGGGTTTAGCTGGCCCAGCTTTAGAGATAGGTGCCTGGGACCCGCATCTGACATTTATCACATATCCTGTGGATATGTCAAATGTCCCTGATGGCAAGACCCCTTTAAGTACAATTTTTAGGCTAAATGGAAATAGGCTATTATTGGCATATAGGCACAGAAGACATGGAATGCTTCTCTAAATAATCTTGGTCATGAGCACTTGGTTCAAATAATCAGTGTTACAATACAGAGTGATTCAAAACGGATGGAGAAAAAGTAAAGGCCTGACTTGCAGGGCTGGTTGGAAGAGGACGACTTTGCTGACAGGCTGGTGTTCAGCGATGAGGCCACCTCATCTCAGTGGGAAGGTCAATCACCATGTTAGAATTTGGCTCTCCGAAAAACCAAGTGCCCTTATCGAGCACATGAGGGACCATTCTGTGCAATGAGCAGGTGCAAAGACTATGGTTCATTATTTTTTTGCCAAGCATACTGTCACTGGCTATTCCTACCTGGACAAGTGGGTTGTCCCATTAGGGACATTTATGACATATCCTCAGGCTATGTCATAAATGTCAGATCGATGCTGGTCCCACCTCTGGGACCCGCACCTATCTCTAGAACAGGGCCCCCTAAACCGCATTCTACCGCTCTGTGCTCCGGCTGACTCGGGTGATTCCCGACCACGAAGGTGAAAACAGCGTAGCGGAACGTTGGATCAGCACCGGCGGAAACCACGATTTACTCCGCGATCGCCAGATCAAACACCCTTTGACTGCTTTCTGTGGGGCTACATCAAGGACTTAGTGTATCTGCCTCCCCCCAACCACAGGATCTGAACGACCTGAGACAACGCATCACTGAAACAGAGTCCATAGTCGAGGATATTCTGGAATGCGTCTGGACAGAACTGGACTACCGCTTAGACATCTGCAATGTCACCATTGGAAATCACTTTAAACATTTGTAGTGTACAGATAAAACTTGGATAGATAGTCTTTTCATGTTAATAAATTTGTGTTATGGTCTCTCGGTTATGAATACTATGGCTATAAATTTGCACCATCCTTTTTGACTCACCCTGCATGTATATTACAGCCTACCCCCAATATCTCAGCATAGGTGTTAAATTAATGTAAATGTCCAGAGTTATATATTGTTCTAGCTGCTGTGTTTACAAGTGCCTGGGTCCACTGAACAAATTTAGCATTTTAGCCCTATTGTATCACTCTTCTTAAAGAGGCTCTGTCACCAGATTCTAAGTGCCCTATCTCCTACATAATCGGATTGGCGCTATAATGTAGATAACAGCAGTGGTTTTTATTTTGAAAAACGATCATTTTTGAGCAAGTTATGAGCTAGTTTAGATTTATGCTAATGAGTTTCTCAATGGACAACTGGGCGTGTTTTTACTTTTTACCAACTGGGTGTTGTACAGAGGAGTGTATGAGGCTGACCAATCAGCGTCATACACTTCTCATTGTTCCAGCCCAGCATGATCCACAGCACAGTGTGATTGTGCAGTGAAATAAGCTGGGCTGGAACAATGAGAAGTGTATGAGGCTGATTAGTCACTGATTGGTCAGCCTCATACACTCCTCTGTACAACGCCCAGTTGGTAAAAAGTAAAAACACGCCCAGTTCTCCATTGAGAAACTCATTAGCATAAATGTAAACTAGCTCATAACTTGCTCAAAAATGATCGTTTTTCAAAATAAAAACCACTGCTGTTATCTACATTATAGCGCCGATCAGATTATGTAGGAGATAGGCCATTTATAATCTGGTGACAGAGCCTCTTTAAACTCTTATCTGCATGGTCTTCTCATCTTTTTTTTTTTCTGTTGATGATCATATCAGGGGCGATAGGCAGTGTCTCAAAATTGTGACATTTAAATCAAAGTGAACCAGTCAGTTTTAGTGACAAGTCTATTTCAGTAAATACTTGAATTCCCCTTAATATAACAAAATTTCTACAGTATCTTTTCTTGGAACTCTTCTTTGTGCCATTCCTCTGTTATTCCTCCTGGAAGTGTTTGAATAAATTGACAATTTGACGTCACTATTCCCCTAGTCGATGGAGTGTGTGCTTGCATACTAACCCTGTCCAATCAGAGCTGACCTTGTCAGACTGTGTAGGGACACACCTTATTGAAAAGGGGAATTGAAAATGGCCAGTTGTCAATTTATTCATTTCAGGAGGATACCTTAAACCCATATAAATCATAACCAGTTAACTACTAGCCTATCTGGGTCTCACTAGGATCCATTGTCATCACTAAAGTGTTTGCTTTGTTGTACAGAAAATTAAAAGACCAGTGTATATAAACGTTCTTTGTAGCAGCCATACATTTTTTGTCTAGTATGCGTAAAAACCAAGTTGAAAAGTAAAAGTTACTGCATTAAAAGGAAATAACTTATACCTGTTGCACATATCTGTCCGTTGTCTTCCACATATAATAATATTCTATTATGCTGGTTAACGATTTCCATGGTAACTAAGGAGAGAAAAATGCTATAAATAAACAGAACGGGACGGCGGTTACAACAACTATAACAGGGCACTAAAGCGAAGAAGGGCAAGTCCTTCTTCACACACGTCTGTTTGCAGTCTGTATTTAGAAGTTCCAGAAAAAAACAGAAGCAATCAGAAAAGAAAACTAAACGTTAGAAAATTCAGCTATCCAGTTTACGTATGTTTCTCGTTAATATCATTGGGGGACACAGCACCACAGGTATAAGTCCCTGCCACTAAGAGGCTGATACTAGGTAGGAAGAAGTCCTGGCTCCTCCCAGGAAGGCCATATCCTTCCCATAGACACTGGTTTATTCAGTTTAAAGGGAACCTGTCACCAGCATTTCACCTATTGAACTCTCCTCCCCTCTCGCTAGCCGCTGATGTCAAAAGTTAATTACCGTTATCCCCTCTCCTACACTCCTCCTCGGATCGTAAATAACGCAAAAAATATTTTGCACCTTTTATGATAATAATCCGCCAGTCTCGTTGGTTCCTCTTCTTATGCCCGCCCACCTATGCAAACTGGGCCGACCTGAATGCCGAAATCTAGTCTTAAATAGCGCTCATCATGTATGGTCCAATACCCTTCCCTGCTTCGTCCGGGCCTCAAATCTAGTTACTGCGCATGTGACGCTATGATGTCCCGTTGTGCATACGTATCGGAACATGACATCAATGCACAAGTGCAGGGTTTCGGGTGTGCTGGGGGAGGAGCGGTCAATCAAAAGTAAGGAGGCAGGGCTAACTTGGAAAGGCTTGAGGAATGAAGATATGACTTATGTTCATTAGCATATGGCACAGAAACACTAAAAAACTGAATACTAAAAAGGTACAGAGCCTACTTATAAGATTATAAGTTATAGGTTCCATAAAAATGATTTTTCACCCACTTCAACCAGGTATTGCTGGTTTAAAAGGTGAAATGCTGGTGACAGGTTCCCTTTAAGCTGGTGTCTGTAGAAGGCAGAGACAACCTGCTTTTCAGGTCTGCTGCACGTTATTTTAGTTTTGCTTTCTCTTTAGGCTCCATGCACATAATTTTTTCCTTTCATCAGTAGGAGTCCCGACGTACACCTCCGACAGAAGGTAGCAACGTATCCCATTGTATAGGCATAAAGTGGTATATGTTTTTCGAGCTCCTCGGGCAGAGCAATACTTGAAGCACTGTGCCCGGGGAAGCCCATGACGTCACTGCCCATATATAAACAGTGATGTCTTCGGCTCTAAACTACGGAGTCCCCGGCCAGAGCATCAGATTTGGACTGGATCAGTACTGGAAGGGCCCCTGATATTGAGAAGTAACGTCAAGGGCTTCCCTAGTCCTTGAGTCCCCGGCCAGAGCGCTACCGAAGCTCTGGTCGGGGACTCTGTAGTTCAAAACACCTGAGATCACCGACCAGATACGGACAGTGATGTCAGAGTCTCCTACAGGGCCGGAATCCCCGGGTCGAGTGCTACCTGATGCCAAACAGAGGCATCTGTCACACATAGGGTCCCATGTTTATTAAAAAAAAAAATACAAAAAACATACCACACAGGATGGAATAGCGTATTGTACGAAGTTATTCCAGCTTTAAAAAAAAATAAAAATTAAAAAATTAAATTAAAAAAAAGGGTATACTAACATATACCAACCCGACAGAGGCCAGGAGGAAGCTATTTTGGCCTCCGCAGGGCTAATGAAGCCCTATCGACAAGTTGAGTTTTCCCGACGTATGCGTTAAATTGAGGGCAAAAAAAGAGGTGAACTGGGCCTTAGCTGCAGGTTGGTGGTCAGCCTGGACTGCCAGCATAGTCAACTACTGCAGGTGCTGGGAAATCAGGCTGTACTCTGAACTGTGCTTCCCATTACCGCCGGTCACCTAACCTTTGCTCTGCTTCCGCATTTAGCATGCAGGTTATCCCACTATGTGAGAGGTTACCGAAGATTTGACCCTTCATACACCTGAAGATTTTGGAGGGAGAGTATGAACCATATCAAATGCCCCCATTTTCCCCTTCTCCTCCTGTCCAGCAGAAAATGGTGTAGAAGTAGGTTTCCACATTTTATTGGGGGCTTGTGTAAGGGGACCATTTCTAAATTTATTTGGGGCCTTATAAAAAGCATACCACCGCCGCAAGTAAATTTAGTCCTCCAGCTTTTCAGTGGCCCAGGCTGCAATTGCCATGAGGGTACGCCCTGCCCCCTTCAGTCATGTGACCTATTCTAGCCTATGAGACGCTCGGTCATTCTGGCTACTTGGGGAGCGGATTCTGGTCTTCTTACATGGACGATCTCTTCCAATTGCAGGCTTTTTAGGGAGCGGTTCTTCCTCCTGCAGCATTGCTCACTCCAGCAATATACTCAGGACTAGTTAATCTTGCTCCAGCCTTCTCTCCAGTCTTTGCCTGGCGGTAAACCGCACCAAGGGTCCAGTAGGCTAGCCCAGTGAACTATTTTCTCTCACCAAGCAGTCAGTTTTCTCTAGAGGGTCACTCATTTTCTGCTAGTGGAGTTCCTCCGGTGGTTACTTTTCCCTCTGACACTACTCTCTCTCTCCCCTCTCATTTTGTGACATGTCTTCATCTTGGGAGGAACCCAGCAGTCAGCCGGCCCAAGGGGCCTGGTAACATACTGTGCCTGTAAGAGTTGTAATAAAAAGTTAATCTGCGGTCAGTCTAGCCCATTGTTCCCACAGTGCCTGCAGTCCAGGACCACCCGAAAAATTGATGGATGTGGCACCCCCTGAATGGGCCAGGTCTTTTTCCCAAGTCTTAGGGGACATTTCCACACTCTCCCACACTATGGTGGAGTCTTTGGAGCACTTACCGTCCCAAATAGCAGCCCAGATTAATGCCCCTTAAATTTCATCTCTAGAAGTCATGCAGCCTCGTCATGGTAGGTCATATAGAAGGCTCAGAAGCGCCAGGGACAAGTCCTGCTTCTATTTGGGTTCTTCCCAATGGTCCCCGGTTAGGGTCAGTACTAGAAAAGCTGTCTCCTAACAGGATTAGTCTAGTTCCACCGACTCCGATTAAGAACAAGACAAAAAATTGACAGCCCCATGCAGGAATAAAATACATGCTGTCAGGAAACATGCTTTCATGTTAAGGATGACTCCACCACTTCCTCGTAGGATGAAGCGCCTTTCTGCTGTCAAAGGCGAAAGCACAGCGATTTTGAGGAAATACTGTCTAAGGAATAGAACCCCCCTTGACAAGAACTTGGCTGCCTCTAAATGGACAGATATGCTATTTTCTTTCCAGGAGGAATGGGTCTCCCAATAGGCTGTTTCTTCTTCAGTGGATCAACCTGTTTTGCCGCTGTCCAAAAGTACTACCAATCCACTGTCAGATGTAGCATCATTTCTCTGGTCAGGTCTATAGTCGTGGTGGCAGGATATACCTTACGCCCAGCATTCCCTTATTCCAGACCTTTCCCCCAGGTTATTTTCGGTCAACTCCACCTCGGTCCCCGAATTGCGCTTCCAGTTTTTTCAAGGCTGTTTTTTTCTCTTCTCCTTTAGAAAATGATGGCCCTCGTTAAACAGTCATAACGTTTATATGGATTCTATTCAAATATTTTCAGAGTCTTCAAAAAGGATGACTCAGTCAGGCCCATCCTGGACCTGAAGAAACCTAATTGCTTTGTTCATGTTTGGAGGTTCCGCATGGAATCCCTGCGGTCAGTAGTCATATTGTTGGAGCAGGCAGAGTACCATTCCTCCATCGACATCCATGATGCCTACCTCCACATACCGATCACTAGAGTCCACCGGTATTTCCTTCATTTTGGTATCGGTTCTCAGCTTTTCCTGTTTACCGTTCGCCACGGCCTCGGGTCTTCACCAGGGTCCTGGCAGTTCTCATGACACAGATTCACAACAGGGGAGTTGCTGACATCTTTTATCTGGACGACCTCTTAGTGAGGGATTCCTCCAAAGCCTACATACTTTCCAGTCTTAAGATCACCCTGGACACGTTGAAGAAATTCAGGTGGATCATCAACAGAGAGAAGTCTGCTCTAGTTTCAACACAGGGCATGGAGTTTCTGGGAATGATTCGACACCAGGGCAGCCATTTGTTTCTGCACGGGGGTACTGGGAAAGATGGTGTTGACCTTCAAACCCAATCCCTATGCACAAGCCCACCCCCCCCCCCACAGAGGATGATTCTCGCGTGCTGTGAAAAATCTCAGGGTATTCGACAAGTTGATACTCCTACCCTCTCGGATTAGTCAAGAGTTGCTCACCAGCCATTCTTCAGAGTTGGTCTTCCTTCCCTTCAGGTGTCTCTTAGCGGAGAGCAGTTTTTAGCATTCACAAAAAGTTTAGGGCATTTTGTCGCCTTAGGAGAATCTTACAGATCAACCTTCTGGAATTAAGTCATTTTTTTCTAGCCTTCTCCCGTTGGACTCTACTTCTCCAGGGTTGTCCGGTCAGGGTCCAGACCGGCAATTCCACAGTGGACGCCTTTCTGAAGAATCAAGGCGACAGCAGAAGCAGAGTAGCACCGTGGGACTCCTCTCGGATCCCACACACTTCGGAGAATATTGTACTCGCTCTGTCCACGATCCACGTGTCAGGAGTAGACAATTTCGCCACAGACACTCAGTCAGGAAAGACTGGATCCGTGAAATGGTTGCTTTACCTGGAAATCTTCCTTTAGATCTAACAGAAGTGGGGCACTCCAGACATGGATCTCTTCAAATCTCGTCTCATCCACAAGGTCCCAACCTACATGGCCAGGATGCAGGATCCCAGTGCCAGCGCAGTTGACAACCTGGTAACTCCTTGGGAGCGGTACTCCGTTCTGTACCTCTTCCCTTCCGCTACTGACCAAGGTCCTCAAGCGGATCAAGGTGGAGGGAGTATCCCCCAAATCCTGATGGCTTGTGCATCCTTTCATGGAAGTTTGCTTTCCTTGTGGCCATTACCTTCATCAGACAAGTTTTGGAACTGGCTGCTCTGACCTACAAGCCTGCCTTTTTAGTTATCCATACTGTCCCGTCATTTCTTCCGAAACTGGTCTCTGCCTTTCACATCAATGAAGTCCTCCCTTTTATCCGCCCCTCCCCATCTCATCACAGTAAACTGGCTCTGCACTGTGTCAATGTGGTAGGAGCAGTCCACAGCTATCTGGATGTAAGTCAGTTAGACATTCCGGCTCAGTTTTTGATCTTCTTGAAGAACCGCACAGAAATATGGTGGCTTCAAAGACTACCACTGCGCATTGAGTCTGTGATTTTGGAACCCCATCCATCCAAGGGTAAAGCTTCTCCCTTCAACTTACCACCCATTTCACACGGCACCAAGCTTCAGTTTCTCAGGTTTGTAAGGCTGCTACCTGGGCTTCGGTGCACACCGTCACAAAATCCTACCAGATTCATTTGGTGTGCTTCTTGGGATCCCAGTCTGGGTCGCAAGGTGTTACAGGCTGCAGTGCGTTAGTCGAACGGCTGATTTTTGCACTCACCGTAAAATTCTTCTCTCGTTGAATTAACTGGGGGACACCGATCCCATCTGCTTTTTTTTTTTTTTCCAGGCCTTGGTAATGGTTGTTGTGTTGGTTTTCTCCCGGTACCATGGGCATGATGTTGTTTGGCATTTTCCTAATGATTCTGTACAAACTGAAAAAGCCAGCGTCTGTGGGAAGGGTATGCCCTGCCTGAGCAAAGCCAACACTTTTTCCCTACCTAGTGTCAGCTTCTTACTGGTAAGAGCCTATACCACCCTCGGGTCAGTGTCTTAAGGTGCTGTCTAGCCAAACAAATTCAACTCATTTTATGGAGAGTACAAAATGTCCAATTTTTTTCAAATATGCTCCATGTTCCATCATGGTCTGTGTAGTTCCTGTACTTTACTTACACTAGTCAAAAGAGTCCTAAAAAAAACATTAAACATGGAGCTTAACCCCTTAGTGTCCAAGTCATATTTTTTTTCATTTTCGTTTTATAATCCCCGCCTTCTATGAGCCTTAACTTTTTTATTTTTCCGTCAATGGAGTTGTGTGAGGGCTTGTTTTTTGTGGCAGGAGTTGTAGTTACTACTGGCACCGGTAATGTACTGGGAAACGGAAAAAAAAAAATCTAAGTGGTGTGGTAATGGAAAAAACTGTGATTCCTACATTTTCTTTTGGGTTTCGTTTCTATGTCTTTCACCTTGCGGTAAAACTACAAATTTACTTTATTCTGCTTGTCAATACGATTACGGAGATACCATATTTATATTTTTTAATGTTTTACTCCTTCCTACAAAGAAAAAACTATTTGTTAGAAAAAAAACTCCCATATTCAACAGCAATTCTAGCGTTTTTATATTTTTTTCTTTTTACGGCGTTTACCACGCGCATTAAATAATGGTATAGATGTAATAGTTCGGAATTTCACTGGCGCAGCGATACCAATTTAGTTTTTTTAGTTTTTACATTACTTAAATGGGAAAAGGTGTTTTGTTTTTTTTTAACTTGAAAAACGTTAAAAAAAATAAAAAATGCACTAATTTAAACTCACTTTTTTTTACGCATTCTAGAAGTCCTTCAAGGGGACCTGAACTAGCGACCGTTGGTACAATACACTGCAATATTGCCGTATATTGTAATTTTTACAAGCGGGGCTTAACAGAGGCAGTCCTTCATTAGGCCCTTGGGCTGCCATGACAACTATTGGCGAACCTCGGTTGCGCTATGGGGTCGCCGATGAGCTGTGGGGCGCACCCTCCTCTCAATAATGCCTCAGATGCTGCGGTCACGATTGACCGAAGAATTTGAGGGGCTAAATGGCCATTGACCGCGCAATCGCTGTCCTTGGCCATTAGTCCCGGGTGTCAGCTATAAAACATAGCCGGCACCCGTAGGGTATAGAGCGCTCAATACTTCTCCCCCTGCACCTTGACATAAAGCGCACATCAAGGAGTTAAACATACCAATACGGATATAACACATGTGTAAATATGGTGGGAAAATAGTATCTCATGCCTTTATCTCAGTATTACAAACATATTTTAATACGCTTGTGTGATTAAAGGGGGATGTCTGAAAAAAACTAAAAAAATAAAAATAAATCATGTTTAGTGATATAAAAATGTGAAATAAAGCAACTTTCTAATTTATTTTTAAAACTGGGATTTTAAAATGCTGGGACACGCAGTCACAGGAAGCTTCCTCCCACTCCCTGTGTGTGGGCAGATGAGCAGTAACTTGTTAAAGGGGATTGCCGTCTGGCTCATTTCATTAGCTAAGCCCCCTTCTCCGTCATGGCTTTCTACGCTTAATGCAAAATAACTGAGCCAGTTGCTTTATTTCACATTGACAGCACTGAACATTTTTTTTTGTCGTCAGATAACCCCTTTAAAGCTGCCCATACACATTAGATAAATGCAATTGACTGACAGTCCAATGTGTATTAGGTACAGCCTGACTGCCCTGACAACTGCTGTCAAAGGAATGAAGGGTCGGGAAACCTATGCTGAACGGTGTCTGGTAGCAGCTCCACCTCCCATTGAAATAAAAAGGCATGCCGGTCTAATCCAAGCGTGCTTGTTTGTGTGGGATTTGATAGAGATAGCGGTCAGCCAGACAACAACCTTTTTTTGGGGTACACGGACAATTAGTGTTGTCTGTGGTCAATGTTTCTCCGTTTCTGTGTATATTACAAAACCTTGTTCCCCAGTGACAAAGATACACTGCAAGTGTATGGCAGTGCCCCAATAAGTATTTGCCGTTTACTCAGTATAGCTATGTAGATAGAGAAATATAGTGTAAACAGCAAGTCGTTATTTGGACACGCTCATACTTTTTAAACCAGAAGACCTGTACATTTCCTTAGATAACTGCCAATTAAAATACTTTACTTACAAAGTCCTGCTGAATGTCTGTAAAATCTTTGCCATACTTCTCTAGGGCTTCTTCAAAAAGATTTGCTTCTGAAGCAGACCACTCCTCCATTTCATCTCTGCAGAGAACAGGACCTCCTTGTGGTACCAGTGCAGAAATGGCTTTAGATATATCATAACAGTTTTTATGTAATGTGTCCATGGCGTGGAACTAGAAAAAAAAATGAAATATGGAACAGTTAAGAAATTCTTGCTTCTGTACAAGAGCTTTTTGCAGATTTCCTCCAGAGAGCATTGTCTGAGTCTGCCTATCTATCTGCTGTTTCTCCACCTCAGGGCAATCACCACTCCAGCGAGATTTACAGAGGTTCTGTCACCAGATTATAAATGCCCTGTCTCCTACATAATCTGATCGGCGCTGTAATGTAGATAACAGCAGTGGTTTTTATTTTGAAAAACGATCATTTTTGAGCAAGTTATGAGCAATTTTAGATTTATTCTAATTAGTTTCCTAATAGACAACTGGGCGTGTTTTTACTTTTTACCAACTGGGCGTTGTACAGAGGAGTGTAGGAGGCTGACCAATCAGTGACCAATCCGCGTCATACACTTCTCATTGTTCCAGCCCAGCTTCTTTCACTGCACAATCACACTTGGCTGGAACAATGAGAAGTGTATGGCGCTGATTGGTCAGCATCATACACTCCTCTGTACAACACCCAGTTGGTAAAAAGTAAAAACACGCCCAGTTGTCTATTAACTCCTTCCTGACCGCCCACAGTCTTTTGACGTCAGGCGGTGCAGGTGCTTAGTCTGCAACGACGTCTTTTGGTGTCGCTGCAGGAGAGGCTGATGAGCGCTCGTATGAACGCTCATTCTCTAAGCAGGAGCTGTAACTTACAGCTCCTGATCTTAGAGGAGCCTCCTGAACACAGCTGGGGTCGGAAAACATTCGGACCCCAGTTGTATAACCCTTTGATTACCGCGGTCCGTGACCGCGGCATGATCAAAGGGAATTCCCCTCTTTGATTGCATCGCCGGGATTCCGGTGATGCGATCAAACAATGGGGAATCCCTCTGCAGTCAGCCCTGGGGACCTACAAAGGACCCCAGGGCTGTCTGTTCCGTTTGCCTGCTGTTCGGGCAAACTATGTGCTGCCCGATCAGCAGCCTGTGTCATTGTGACAGTGTAATGTATTAGCATACAGGAGTATGCTAATACATTACAAGAAAAAAACAAAACAAAAAAAAGTTGATGGGATTAAAAAAAAAAAAAAAAAGTAACAAAAAAAATAAATAAAAAAAAAAGTCCCAAAAAGAGTATTTTGCATAAAATACATTTTATTGCCCCTACACTAAATAAAAACAAAAAAATCTACACATATTCGGTATCTACTCGGTATCTACACGACTGTAATGACCTGAAGAATTAATCGAATGGGTTATTTAGCGTGAAACATGAACAGGATAAAAAATAAACAAGAAAAACTATGCCGAGAATCGCTTTTCCTATATTCACGGCGTAAAAAACATTTTTTTTACCCTCAAACTGTGGGAAAAAAAATACTATTTCTCTCGCACAAAACAAGGCCTCATACAGCCACGTCAGTGAAAAAATAAAAAAGTTATGGCTGCTGAAAGGCAGAGAGGCAAAAACTGAAAAATTGAGCTGGTCATTAAGGTCTTTTCAGGCCCGGTCATTAAGGGGTTAAGAAACAAATTAGCCTAAATCTAAAATTGCTTATAACTTGCTCAAAAATGATCGTTCTTCAAAATAAAACCCACTGCTGTTATCTACATTACAGCGCCAATCAGATTATGTAGGAGATAGGGCACTTAGAATCTGGTGACAGAGCCTCTTTAATAAGTAAAATTAGGAAGGAAACCCCCCCCCAAAAAAAAAAACAAACACAAAAATAAAACAAAACACTGCTTTTAACAGAAATTTACAGAGACAAATCAACACCTTGACAATACAGGGGTTGTCCGAGATAAAATGACTGTCTTAATGCTTGTAACTTATAAATGTAAATACTTTTGTAACATACTTACATTTTCCAACGTGGGCCTGTTTCCAGATACTGCTGTGGGGTACTTGACATGTGACGTCACTCACTGGCCGCTGTGATGATCTTCAATTCTTTGCCGGGTATACGACACGTCACTTATGACGTGCCCTGTATGGGCTGTTCTGTTGTAACGCGCATGCGCGGTCCCTGCTGTTATCTCGAGAACAGCAGGGACCGCGAGAACAGCAGAAACTGCGCATGCGCGGTACGGGCTGTGCAGCAGAACAGCCCATAAAAGGCCCGTCACAAGTGACGTGAAGTATACCCGTCAAAGAATTGAAGATCAACACAGTGGCCAGAGCCAGTGCAGAGTGTGACGTCACCCGTCAAGTACCCCACGGCAGGATCTGGAAACGGGGCCACTTTGGAAAACGTAAGTATATTATAAATGAATTTACATTCATAAATTACAAGCATTAACAAAGTAATTTAATCTCAGACAACCCCTTCCCGACATTTGACGAATGGGTACACCATGGAAAGCTAGTGCTTCCCGCATTTTGCCGTATCCATACGCCAAATGCACGGCACCGGCTCAGAAGCGGAGCCAGTGCCATTATCGCTGGATTACAGCTGAAATCCGACTAATGGCGGGGACCGAAATTAGCGTCGATCCCCACCATTAACCCCTTAAATGCAGCGCTCAAACGCGATCGCGGGATTTAAGGTGTTTGCAGCTAATCGGAACCGCGGCAATGAAATTGCCAGGGTTCCGGTGGCTGCAATGGCAACCAGAGACCTAATACTGGCCTCCCGGTCTGCCTAGCACGGGAGCTGTTCAGGACCCGCCCAGCGGCGAAGCCTGAATGGCTTCCGTAGCCGCCGGCAAGATGGTGGCGGCTCAGTGGTGGATGTCAGCTGTAAGTTACAGCTGACATCCACCTGTAATGGCAGGAACCGGAGCTAGCTCCCATCCCTGCCATTAACCCCTTCGATGCAGCGTTTGAAAGCGAGCGCGGCATCTTAGCAGTTGCTAGCAGATCGCCAGCACTGATAGGCAATCAGGACTGGCGACTGCGGCTATGGCAACAGGAGATGCAATGGGCTCCTGCTCTGCCAATACGGAAGCCGATTAGGCCCCGCTGGGAGGCGAAGCCTAATCGGCTTGCTGTCAGTGAATAACTGACAGATCTAATACATTGAACTACGTAGGTAGTGCAATGTATTAGAAAAAAACCATCAGACATTTGGACCTTCAAGTCCCCTAGTGTGACTTGAAAAAAAAGTATTAAAAAGTGTAAAAAAAATAAAAAAAACAAAAGTAAAAAGGTTTCAAGTAATAAAATAAAAAACACAATCGCCCTGTTCCCTTATCAAGTCCTTTATTATTGAAAAAAAGATAATAAAACCATACATATTTAGTATCGCCACGACCGTAACGACCTGAGGTATAAAAATATTATATTATTTATTGCACGCGGTGAACAGCGCAAAATAAACACGTAAAAAATTATACCAGAATTTCTGGTTTTTGGTCACTTTGCCCTTCACATATTGGAATAAAGTGTGATCAAAAAGTCGCACGTATCCAAAAATGGTACCTATAAAAACTATAGCTCGACTTGCAAAAAACAAGCCCTCATACAGCACAGTCGACTAAAAAGTTAAAAAGTTCTGGTTCTCACAACTTGGCGACAGAAAAAATACCTTTTTACAAAAGTAATTTTATTGTGCAAAACTTTGTAAAACATAAAAGTGCTATAAATTAGGTAACGCCGGAATCGGACTGACCCACAGAATAAAATGAACATGTAATTTATAACACATGGTGAACGCTGCATGAAAAAAAGAAAAAACTGCCAGAACAGCGGTTTTTTGGTTATCTTGCCTCCCAAAAAATAGGATAAAAAGTGATCAAAAAGTCGCATGTACCCCAAAATGGTACCGATAATAACTACAGCTCGTACCGCAAAGAAACATCCCTCATAACACCACATTTATGAAAAAATAAAATTAGTTAAGGCTCCAATAAGTCGGGAAATACAAAAATATGCAGATGTGCAGGTCCGAGGGGAATATTTCTTCTGTTTCAACAGGCGATTTATCAAGGCCCTAAAATTAGGGAACCAGGAAGGGGAGGGCCCAACCATATCCGCTGGAAGCGAGGGTGCCCGCATTATACCAGGACAACACTTCCCAGCAAAATTCCCCAAACTGCAAAGGTGCGGAGTGTGGACCAAAAGGGGGATAAGAAAGGACATTTATCAGTGCGACACAGGCCTGTGCAGAAAGGATTGCTTCACAGCGTCACACGTCTATGGATTATTTTACGTTTTTCTTTTTACCCCATTATCAAACCACCTGACTATGCCCCTGATATACTCTGCCCGGCTTACATGTACCCCCACCTTATAAACTGAAATACCGGTAATGCTCCAAACAAAACTACTACCAAAAGCAAAATCTACACTTCAAAAGCAAAATGGTGCTCCCTCCCCTCTGAGCCCTACAGCGTGCCCAAACAGCTGTTACTTCCACATATATGTTATCGCCATACCTAGGAGAACCCTTTTAACAATTTTTGGGGTGTGTCTCTCCAGTGGCATAAGCTGGGCACGACATACTTGCCCCTGAAATGGTATATCTAGGGAAAAATATAAATTTTTAATTTGCACCATCCACAGCGCATTCATTTATGGAAAAGACCTGTGGGGTGAAAATGCTCACTACACCCCTTAATAAATGCTTGGAGGGGTGTAGTTTCCAAAATGGGGGTCACTTTTTTTATTATTTCACATCAGAACCTCTGCAATTGTGAACCAATACTTTGTAAATCACCAAATTAGGCCTCAATTTTACATGGTAGTCTTTCAATCCTGAGCCCTGTCAAACGTCCAGGCAAAATATTAGGGTCACATGTAGGGCGTTTCTAAAACCGGGAAACACCGCATAATAATTGGAGAACTGTCTTGTTATGGTGGCACAAGCTGGGCACCACATATTGGCATATCTATGGAAAAAAATCCCATTTTCACTCTGCAATATCGAGTGCACACTAATTTCTACAAAACACCTGTGGGGTTAACATACTCACTGCACCCCTAGGTAAATACGTTGAGGGGTGTAGTTTCCAAAATGTGGTCACTTCTGGGGGGTTTCCACTGTTTTGGTCTCACAGGTCCCTACGGTGTGCCCAAACAGCAGTTCATGACCACATGAGGAGAAATTGCTTTACAAACGTTGTGGTTCTTTTTTTTCCTTTAGTTGTTAAGAAAATTAAAAATTTGGAGCTAAAGCTACGTCTTATTGAATAAAAGGATTGTTTTTATCTTCACTGCCCAATTCTAATAAATTCTATGAAACACCTGTGGGGTCAAAATGCTAACTACACCCGTAGATGAATTCCTCAAGGGGTGTAGTTTCCTAAATGGAGTAACTTTTTGGCCATTTTCACTGTTTTGTCCCCTCAGGGGCTTTGTAAATGTGACATGGCCTCTGCAAACCATTCCTGCTAAATCTGATCTCCAAAAGCCAAATGGCGCTCTTTCCCTTCTAAGCACTGCCGTGTGTCCAAACAGCCGTTTATTACCACATGTGGGATATTGTTTTATTCGGGAGAAATTGCTTTACAAATTTTGCGGTGCTTTTTCTTCTTCAGTCCTTATGGAAATGAGAGAAAAAAATAGCTAAACCTACATTTTCTTTTAAAAAAAAAAGATGTAGATTGTCATTTTCAGGGCCTACTTCCAAAAATTTCTGCAAAAAACCTGTGGTGTTAAAACGTTCACTATACCCCTAGATAATTTCCTCAATGGGTGTAGTTTCCAAAATGGGGTCACTTGTGGGGGGTTTCCACTGCTTTATCCCCTCAGGGGCTTTGTAAATGTGACATGGCCTCCGCAAACCTTTCCTGCTAAATTTGAACTCCAAATGGCGCTCTCGCTCTTCTAAGCCCTGCCGTGTGTCCTAACAGCAATTAATGACCACATGTGGGGTATTGTTTTACTTGAGAGAAATTGCTTTACAAATTTTGCAGTGCTTTTTTTTCTTTAGTCCTTGTGGAAATGAGAAAAAAAAATAATAATTTGAAAAAAAAACAACAAAAAAACAAAAACGCTAAACATTTTCTTTGAAAAAAATTCTATTTCCATTTTCACGGCCTAATTCCGATAATTTCTGTAAAAAAAAACTGTAGTCAAAATTCTCACTATACCCCTAGATAATTTCCTTGAGGTGTGTAGTTTCCCAAATGGGGTAACTTTTGGGGCATTTCCACAGTTTTTGCACCACAAGACCCCTTCAAACCTGACATGGTGCCTAAAATATATTCTAAAAAAATAAGGCCCCTAAATCCACTAGATGCTCCAGTCCAGTAGCACGCTAGGGCCACACGTGGGATCCTAAAGCTGCAGAATCTGGGCAATAAATATTGAGTTGCATTTCTCTGGTAAAACTCTGTTACAGAAAAAATGGATTAAAAATTAATTTCTGCAAAAAAAATATGGAATTTGTAAATTTCACCTCTACTTTGCTTTAATTCTTGTGAAACGTCTAAGGGGTTAGGAAACTTTCTAAATGCTGTTTTGAATACTTTGAGGGGTGAGGTTTTTAAAATGGTGTGACTTATTGGAGGTTTCTAATATATAAGGCCCTCAAAGCCACTTCACAACTGAATTGGCCCCTGCAAAAATAGCCTTTTGAAATTTTCTTGAAAATGTGAGAAATTGCTGCTAAAGCTCTAAGCCTTGTAACGTCCAAGAAAAATAAAAGGATGTTCAAAAAACGATGCCAATCTAAAGTACACATATGGGGGATATTTATTAGTAACAATTTTGTGTGGTATAACTGCCTGTCTTACATTTAAATTGAGAAAAATGCTAATTTTTGCAATTTTTCGCTAAATTTTGGTGTTTTTCACAATTAAATACTGAACATATCAAGTAAATTTTGCCAGTAACAAAGTCCAATGTGTCACGAGAAAACAATCTCAGATTCGCTTGGATGGGTAAAAGCATTCCAAAGTTATTACCACATAAAGTGAGATGTCAGATTTGAAAAATGAGGCTCTGTCAGGAAGGTCGAAAGTGGCCAAAGCGAGAAGGGGTTATAGTTGTATGTGGAATTTCCTAACTGGAAACGGGTGATATAATGATTGCATGATTGATGGGTATTCCAGCTAATCCGGAGTTAGAAAGCTGCATCATTATGTGTCATCTGTAAGCGCACGATCGTGGAAGTAGCTCTAATAGCAATCGCTTGCTGCAGGAGGTGACATTATAAACGTCACCTGATGAACATGAAGCAGCTTTCTAAATGAGGATCAGAGAAGAATTGGTAGGGTATGCATACAAGAGTTTGTTATTTTTCTATTTTAGGGTCCTTTTAAACTTTTTGTATATATTCATAGCTCCAAAATCACAAACATTTCCACAGACTGAAAATACTGTCCATGGCCAGTTTTTGGAAACTGTAAACTTTATTTTCCCATTGAGACACTGAAGTACATTTCTACTTTAAATTACTAAAAGAAAAAAAAAAAAAAAAAAGACAGCTAGATGACATGAGCCTGGAAACTATAGGCCTGAAAGTTTTACCTCTATTGTGGGTAAAACATTGGAAGATTTTCGAGAAGATGCTATCCTAGAGTATCGCAATGAAAAGAAGCTTATAACGAATCTGATCAGCTTCAATGAGGAGGCAAGTTCTAGACTGGACTGGGGTAAGTCATTGGAGTTCATCTTGATTTATTCACAGCATCTGATACGGTGCCGCACAAAAAGTTGGTATACAAAATTAAAATGCTGGGACTGGGGGAAAATGTGTGTAAATCAGTAAGTAACTGACCGCAGGGGTCCAAATAATATAATAATAACAATAATAAATATACACACGCACACACACACCAAAAACTCATCAGCAACTTTCTTTCTTACCAACGTGATGTCTCTAGATGCTGCAGCTGCACTCATATGCAGACTGGGTTGCCGGACAGAGCTACTGCAGTCTAATGCACGGGCAAATGTACCTACAGATCTGGAAGAAAAAAATATTAAAAATTGGACATAAAATTGAAATGCATAATAAAAAAAAACTGCAAAGATAAAAGAAGTCAATTTAAGACTGAAGAATGTATTCTGTCAAGAAGGCTTTTACTTTTTCTTAGTAATGCATCAAAGAAATAGCAGCATAGCACGAACAGCCAGGGTGGGTAGATTAGAGCGTGGGCTGCCGAGGCCGTTTAAGAATCTACACTGTACCTTAAAGAAGTTTACATACTTTTAAAGATTTCAACTACTGTGCTGCAAACTTCCTTGTGTTTAGGATAGAATACCCTTTGCCTACAGCTACCATGATTGTCAAGAGCCCCTACAGACAATTGTAGTGTACACAATGCTATTTTTGTTTTATACGACTGATGTAATATATTATATTCCAAACTTATCAGCAGTTAAATGCAAAGATGTTCATTGGAAGCTGTACATATCAGTCTTCAGTAAGCTCCCCCTAGTGGTGGCTGCAGGCAATCAATATGTTATCATTTATCTGAAAGCTCAGCCGCCCTAATCAAGTGAACACGTCCATAGAGAGTGTTTTTAATGTTTTTGAGGGAAAGCAGCAACAATTAACCCCTTCCCGCTCCTGGACGTACTATTAGGTCATGGTAGCTGTATGGTTCGCGCTCCATGACCTAATAGTACGTCTCGGGAGTAACGGCCTTCAGCCGTCCTCCCGACACATGCAGGAGCTGTGACAGGAAGCCATTCATCCAGCCTACATCGAGGAAGCCATTAGGCAATTGGGGGATGAACGAGTGTATAAAAAACTTGATTATGATCCCAAGTTTGATATTATGAGGAAAATTAAAATCATGATTGATAATGCATATGCGGTGGATTTGCTTGATATCAAACTATATGAATATCTTAGGGTCCAACACCCTAGGACACCAGTCCTTTACTTACTTCCTAAGATCCATAAAAGTATGGTTAAACCGCCCGGTAGACCTATAGTCTCGGGTATTGGATCATTGTTTACACCACTTGCTACATTTCTTGACCAGTTGCTCCGTAAAGGAGCAGTAAATACCAGGTCGTATGTTCAGGACACAACCCATTTCATCAACAAATTGAAAGATATTGAAGTCTCTGAGGATTGCCTTCTAGTATCTTTCGACGTAGTATCCTTATACACCAGTATAGAACATGAAAAGGGGATGTTTGCGGTTACGGAATTGTTGCGACATTGGACCCTTGAAAATGAACAAAAATAATTTGTAGTGGCATTGTTGGAAATTGTATTGCAGTGCAATTATTTCCTTTTCCAGGACACTTTTTACATTCAATGCAGAGGCACGGCTATGGGGTCCAATGTCGCGCCAACATCTTCATGGCATTCTTGGTCCTGGGCCTTGGTGTCTAAATTTGTGTGTTTCTATAGGGGCTGGAAATGGCTGCAAAAGTTATGGGCAAAGATGTCTCATCAGGAGAAGTCGTCAGAACGGTCTGCGTCAGATGGAGAAGAAAAGAAAACGGCTCCTGTTAGAGAAGACGTCACTGGATCTATAGGGGATCTCCTCTCCTGACATGTCTGTTGCAGGACTAATAGACAAATGCGTGTTACCATTCACATTGTCAGGAGGATGTGTCCCTACACAGTGTGATACGGTCAGCGATGGTTGGAGACTGTCAGTATGTAGGGACACAGCTCTTTGACAAGGGGAATCATAACAACCATTTGTCAATGCTCACACAAAAAGGTGATGTTCACCATAGACACGGCAGACAATGCAGAGGAATGGCTATGGGGTCCAATGTCGCACCAACATACGCCAACATCTTCATGGCCTTTTTCGAGGAGAAGTTTGTGTACCCATCCAGCTTCTTCCAACACGTAGGGGGCTGGATGAGGTACACAGACAATATCTTCTTTGTGTGGTAACACAGGGAAATACAACTATTGAAGTTCCAAGAAGAAATCAATAGTCATTTCCCTGAACTCCAGTTCACTTTGATACACTCACGGGATAAAATACAGTTCCTGGATACAACGGACTAAGAAGGATAATTGCCTTGTTACGGATCTATACATAAAGCCCACCGATTGCAACAATTTATTGCATTATAGTAGTTGTCATCCCCGGGGTACGGTGGAGTCCCTCCCATTCAGTCAACTCCTTAGAGTCAAGAGAATTGTCTCAAAGGACAATGTGGTAGAGGATAGACTTGATAAGATGTGTAGCAAATTCCTTAGGCGAGGTTACCCTAGACCTGTGGTAGAAAGAGCGACTCAGAAGATCAAAAACGATAAATGTAATGATCTGTTGGTGAAAAACTCTTCTAAAAAGAGACTTAAAAGAATTCCGTTTGTGTCGACATATTCCCCGACTAGCAGGAAAATCTCTAAAATTCTTAGGGATTATTGGCCCATTCTCAGTGATACCTTTCCTGGGAATGTAGAATTTCAAGATCCTCCCATTATGTCCTTCCGTAGACCCCCCAACTTGAGGGATCGTCTGGTACATGCGGATATCGGCTCTAACTCAAATTAAATCTCGAGAGGGATGTTTTCCCTGCCTTGGATGTTGCAACTGCAACAGTATGATGTGGGGGAACATCATGGTACATCCAAGGACAGGGAAAACCTATAGGATTAAACAGTCATATACTTGTCACTCCAAATTTATTATATATGTTATACAATGCCCATGTGGACTTCTATATGTGGGAGAAACCACACAAGAGTGCAAAACAGGCATTAACCAGAACAAATATACAATTAGGAGTAAAAAGGTTGATCTACCTATCCCTGAACATTTTATTAGGTCTGGACACAATATTTCACAATTACGTTTCAAGATTATTGATGGGGTTGCTCCCATGAGGAGAGGAGGAGATAGGGAAAAGATACTTAAAAAATTAGAACTTAAATGGATCTATGAATTGGATACCCTTGAGCCTAAGGGGCTAAATAGGGAATTCAGGACCACAGGTATCTGTTAGGTGTGTGTCTGTGGGCGTGATCCTGGATACACCGTCATCAGTAGTAGGGTTGTGATAGAGTGCTTGGCGATTAGCCATATGACTACTTGAATTTTTGTATATCTTTTTTATGCTAGATTTAAAAAAAAAAAAAAAAATCTTCTTTTAGGTATTTTTATGCCACTTACATCATATGGGGATTTGTTCTTAGAATCACTTCTCAACATTTGTGGTGAAAAACGCTATTGAAAAATCCTGACCAGTCTTTTGGGATCGCTGCCTGAGTGTATATTCTCTGCCTGTCTTATCTAAAGAACATATTTTTTACTGTTACTTATTATTATATAACATTGTGTACGAAGACTGTATTGCTCTCCCTTTATACTGTTATGTTGCATTTAGATTGTGCGTTTTATTTTGTTAAACTATGTAATGGATAAGACATGCAGAGTATTTCCCTGTTTGGGATCGGTACGAGATTTGACAGTGTCCTCTACTTATGAGGACTATTGGTTCTCCTTTGATCGGGCTAAGACTTCGTAGTCCCATCTAGAGCGCATCCGCATGCGCGGCCCAGAGTGAGACCGCGATGCGTATCTATGGTAACGGCTGACGCCGGAAATTGAAGGAATTGACACTTCCTGTTATGCGCCGCGAGGACCTTGGATTCACACGAGGCGAGATTGATCCAAACAGACTGTTCTACAGGTATTGCACTAGCGATCTTGAATTGTACTTGTACTGCATTGGATTCTGATGACGTGGAGGCTTTTTTGCACTATGTGAGAATATTATTAAGAGGGCATTTTACTATTGTTGAGGTTTTAACACGTTCAGGAAGTGATGTCACAATACATGTGTTATATAAAGTGTGCACCAATGTACTATCACTATGCTTGACAAAGACCCAATAGGGGTTGAAACGTTGCTGTTCTTTTATGCTTGGTGAATAAACTTTCACTCGTTTGGATATCGGAGTGCTGCAGTTTTTCTTATTATTACAACACAAAAAGTAAATGATTTTTTTATAAAAAGTATTTTATTGTGTAAACTCCAAACAAAAAAAACATAAACCTATGGTATCGCCGTAATCGTATCGCCCCGCGGAATAAAGTGAATATGTAATTTATAGCGCAGAGTGAACGCTGTAAAAAAAGGGATAAAAAAAAACCAATAGTAGAAATGCTGTTTTTTTGGTCACCACGCCTCTTAAAAAAATAGAATAAAAACTGATGAAAAAGCCGCATGCACCCCATGAAAACTACAATGAATTCCTCAAGGGGTCTGGTTTCCAAAATGGGGTCATTTTAAGGCAAAATTCACACAAAATTCAGACGTATGCGTTTTGCGCACGCAAAAAATGCTACGTTTTTTGAGCGTTGCAGTTCCGTGTGTCATAAGTGTTTGGTGCGTGACTGCGTGATTTTCGCGCATATGCCATCCTTATGACACGCGGTTTTCAGGTTTAGAAAAAGAAATGGAGGTGGTTTTATTTTCCCCTTCATTTCTTGATCTACTGTTGCGCGAATCACGCGCAGCACACGGAAGTGTGCCCGCGTGCTGCGCGTGATTTTCACGCACCCATTGACTTCAATGGGTGCGTGATGCGCAAAAAACACTCAAGTATAGGACATGTCATCAGTTTCACTCAGCGGACACACGCTGCGTGAAAAACACGCAATGTCTGAATGTCTCCATTGCCTTACATAGGTACGTGCGACGTGCGTGATTTTCTCGTGCGTATCACGGATGTGAACTACGCTCGTGTAAATATGGCCTTAAGGGGTTTACCCTGTACTGGTACTTCAGAAGCTCTGCAAATGTGACATGGCGCCCAGAAACCAATCCAGCAAAATCTACATACCAAATAGCACTTCTGCCTTTCTGAGGTCTGCCGTTTGTCCAACCAGCAGTTTATGACCACATATGGGGTACTGCCGTAATCAAGAGAAATTGCTTTACAAATGCTGGGGTGCATTTTCTCGAAAAAATTTGTACCTTTTATCGGAAAAAATTGATTTTCAATTGCACAGCCAAATTCCACAAAATGCAGCAAAAAAAAATAAAAAATACAAAAAACTGTGGGGTCTAAATGGCCACTATACCCTTTGATAAGTTCCTTGTGGGGTGTAGTTTGCCAAATAGGGTCACTTTTGGGGGTTTCCACTGTTTTGGCACCACAAGACCTCTTCAAACCGGACATGGTGCCTAATAAAAAGGGGGCCACAAAATCCACTAAGTGTTCCTTTGCTTCTGAGGCCAGTGCTTCAGTCCATTACCGCACTAGGGCCACATGTGGGATATTTCTAAAAACTGCAGAATCTGGGAAAAAAAATATGGAGTTGCGTTTCTCTAATAAAACCTTCTGTTTTACAGAAGAAAAAAAAAATGGAATAATAAGGATTTTCTGACAAAAACAAGAAATTTGTAAATTTCACCTCTACTATGATTTAAATTCCTGTGAAACGCCTAAAGGGTTCAGAAACTTTCTAAATGCTGTTGTGAATACTTTGAGGAATAGTTTTTAAAATGGGGTGTTTTATGGGGGTTTCTAATATAGAAGGCGCTCAAAGCCACTTCAGAATTGAACTGGTACTTTAAAAAAAAAAAAGGCTTTTGAAATTTTCTTCAAGAGAAATTGCTGCTTATCTTCTAAGCCTTGTAACGTCCTAAAAAAAATAAACGAATGTTCAGAAAATGATGCCAACATATAAACTAGTCACTATTTTGTGTGGTATTACTATTTGTCTTACAAGCAGATAAATATAAAATTCTGCAAAATTTTATTTTTTCCAAGTTTTCGCTATTTTTCACAAATAAAACATGGAATATAAAATCGAACAAATTTTACCACTAACATAAAGCCCAATGTCTCACAAGAAAACAATCTCAGAAAAACGCTTGGATACATGAAAGCATTCCAGAGTTATTACCACATGAAGTGAGAAATGTCAGATTTGAAAAATGGGCTCGGAGCCCTAAGGCCAATACTGGGCTGCGACCTTAAGGGTATGTGCACACGGTAGCAGGCTTTTACGTCTGAAAAGACAGACTGTTTTCAAGAGAAAACAGCTGCCTCGTTTCAGACGTAAATGCTGCTCCTCGCATTTTGCGAGGCTTCTCTGACAGCCGTAAATTTTGAGCTGTGCTTCATTGAGTTCAATGAAGAACGGCTCAAATTACGTCTGAAAGAAGTGTCCTGCACTTCTTTTGACGAGGCTGTATTTTTACGCGTCGTCGTTTGACAGCTGTCAAACGACGACGCGTAAATGACAGGTTGTCTGCACAGTACGTCGGCAAACCCATTCAAATGAATGGGCAGACGTTTGCCGACGTATTGTAGCCCTATTTTCAGACGTAAAACGAGGCATAATACGCCTCGTTTACGCCTGAAAATAGGTAGTGTGAACCCAGCCTAAGGGGTTAATCCTTTTACTCCTCACAGCTGACAAATTAGGCCTCGTAAAATAGAAGTGCACGTCACTTCTTGAGGCGTTCGAGGCAGATTTTGCCAATTTCCTATGGGCAATGCCAAGAACTCCTTTGAAGAAACACTTAAAAAGAAGTTTGGCAAATCTGCGTCAAAAACGCCTTATCAGTGGCTGTATTCTCCTGAAAACAGCCACATTTTTTTTTTTCGTTTTTACAGTCACCGTCTTAAGACGCCTTAAGGCTCTGTTCACATGTGCGTTGGTCATTTCTCTTGTTCTGCTCTATCACAGATCCATCACATGATGGACACCAACAGCTGACGGAACCCATTGACTTTAATGATTTCCGTCAGTTTTTCAGAAAACATAGCACTGCATACTGCACTATTCTGTCCAGGATATGTACTCAATCCGCAAATGTGTACACAGGTTCAGCTTTATTTATATCAAGCCAGAAAACCTTTATTGCCTTTAAGCGGTTGATAGCGGCCACGGAATTTAAATCACTTAGAGGGTGGGAGCTCTCTCTCCCACCCATCCGCGGCCCGCAAGTGCAATTGCAGACCTCCGATCGGGTGCCATGGCAGCCAGGGGCTAGGCCTAATAGATGGCCTGCCAGTTTTACACTGACCGGCAATAATGCTTTGGTATACGAAGTATACGAAGGCATTATAGCAGTGATCAAAAGATCGCATAGTAAAGTCCCCTAGTGGGACTAAAAAAAAAGAAAAAAAAAAAAAAAAGGGTAATGTGAAATAAAAATTATTAATAAAGATTACAGTAAAAAAAAACAAACAAAACATTTTTTCCATAAAGTCGCTTTATTTAGCAAAAGTGTAAAAAAATAAATAAAAAAGTACACATATATGGTATCGCCACGACTGTAATGACCCAAACAATAAAGTTAACCGTAATGTGAACGCCGTAAAAAAAAACAAACAACCAAAATACAACGGAAAAATTGCTATTTTTTCCATTGCCCCCCAAAAAAGTCATAATAAAAGTTAATCAATATGTCCCATGTACCCCAAAACAGTACCAATTCCACAAAAAACAAGCCCTCATATCACTACATTGACGGAAAAATAAAAAAAATTAGAACTCTGGGAACACGACAACGCAAAAACAAAATTTTAGTTCAAGAAAGTTTTTATTGTGCAAAAGTCATTAAACATAAAAAACCTATACATATGTGGTATCGTCGTAATCTTACCGACCCATGGAATAACATGTTATTTATTTCGAAAAAAAGATGATATTCATGCTATGAATATGCATGCTATGTGTAAGAGTACTTCTGTTCGAAACGCGTAAGCGGTAACACGCCTTACCTGTGTCCTCTATGGACTTTTAAAGTTGACCAAATAAAGCTCTTTTTATAATACACATTGTGGATGTGCTGAGGAGTATCTTATTTTTTTTCGAAATATTGAATTCCTTGTCTGCCTACAAGCCCTCCCAATTGTACTACAGTGAGGAACTACAGATCTCAGGACGAAATATCGGGTGTGCACATCTGTGGCTTTTGCTGCGGTCTTTTTTTTTTCTTGTTTAACATGTTATTTACGCCGCACCGTGAACAGCATTAATTTAAAACGCATAGAACAAAGGAAGAATTTCAGGTTTTTTTCTATACCCCAAAATGGTGCCATTAAAGAGGCTCTGTCACCAGATTTTCAAACCTCTATCTCCTATTGCAACAGATCGGCGCTGCAATGTAGATAACAGTAACGTTTTTTTTTTTTTTAAACAAGCATTTTTGGCCAAGTTATGACCATTTTTATATTTATGCAAATGAGCCTTTCTTAAGTACAACTTGGCGTGTTTAAAGTTATGTCCAAGTGGGCGTGTATTGTGTGTACATCTGGGCGTTTTTACTTGTTTTACTAGCTGGGCGTTGTGAATGGAAGTGTATGATGCTGACGAATCAGCATCATCCACTTCTCTTCGTTACCACCCAGCTTCTGGCAGTTCACAGACACACAGCGTGTCCTCGCTCATCCGACGCGATGAAGTTCCTGTGGGAGGAAGTGACGTCACAGCGTGATCTCGCGAGATCACGCTGTGTGTCTGTGCACTGCCAGAAGCTGGGTGGTAACGAAGAGAAGTGGATGATGCTGATTCGTCAGCATCATACACTTCCATTCACAACGCCCAGCTAGTAAAACAAGTAAACACACCCAGATGTACACACACACACAATACATGCCCACTTGGACATAACTTTAAACACGCCCAGTTGTACTTAAGAAAGGCTCATTTGCATAAATATATAAATGGTCATAACTTGGCCAAAAATGCTCGTTTTTGAAAAAAACAAAACGTTCCTGTAATCTACATTGCAGCGCCGATCTGCTGCAATAGGAGATAGGGGTTTGAAAATCTGGTGACAGAGCCTCTTTAAGAAGTACATCTAATCCAGCAGAAAAAAAAAGCCCTCATACAGCTATGTCGATGGAAAAATAACAAAGTCATAGCTCTTTGAATGAGACTATAAAAAAAAGGAAAAAAATAGCGGTCATTAGGGCCAAAAATAGGCTTCATTCACATCTGCGTCAGGGCTCCGTTCATGGGTTCCATCTGACCTTTCTGTCAGGGGAACCCATGGACTGAATCCAAACGGAAACCTATAGATTTCAATGGTGATTGATCCGATGCAAATGGTTTCCGTTTGTCATCATTGTGTACGGGTTCTGGCGCTTTGACAGTCGACTACGGTATTGATTCCGTCCGAACGATGGAACCCTTACACAATGGAGACAAACGGAAACCATTTGCACTAAATCCGTCACCATTGAAATCAATGGTGATGCAAACGGAAACAGTAACAGCAAACCGTTTGGACTGACGGAACCCATGAACGGAGCCCTCTGGGTATGTGCACACGATAACTGCATTTATGTCTGAAATTACGGAGCGGTTTTCAGGAGAAAACAGCTCCTGAATTTCAAACGTAATTGCATGTACTGGCGTTTTGAGGGGCGTCTTTTACGGATGTAATTTGGAGCTGTTCTTCATTGGAGTCAATGAAAAACGGCTCCAATTACGTCCCAAGCAGTGTCCTGCACTTCTTTTGACGAGGCTGTAATTTTACGCGCCATCTTTTGACAGCGACGCGTAAAATGACAGGTCGTCAGCACAGTACATCGTAAGACCCATTGAAAGTAATGGGGAGATGTTTGCCGAGGTATTGGAGCCGTTTTTTTCCAGACGTAATTCGAGGCGTAAAACGCCTCCAATACGTCTAAAAATAGGCCGTGTGAACCCAGCCTTATGCAGATGTAAACGAAGCCATAGTGAGTTTGACACTCAGAATGTTTTTATGACAATGCGGACCCAGAGTCGCAATCATCACCAACACATTTACAAAGCAGCCAACAACTTAAACATATTTCCCATGAACCATGTAAGTGATTACCAGACATATAGTGCAATACAAGGTAAAAATCATGATGGAAAAACAGGATTGTGCAGAAATTTGAATACACTTTCTTACCGTGCTACTACTAAAAACTGATCTATCTGTTTGTCTGTAAGTGGGTTGCTTGCCTCCCAAACTTTTGTCTCAAGGAAAGCTTGGTCTCTACCATCTTCTACACCTGTAGAGAATAAAATAGTGTATTAAATCATAAAAACTGCTGTGTTAGTATTCTAGTCGGTCCATATTATTACAGTCATACCTAAAAACACCCCAGTGCTCAAGGCTAGGTAATATATATCAATCATTCCTGGTTGACACGTCTAAGGTTAGTACGTGGCTCCCCTCTCTGGTTTCTAGGTCAGCATTCAGTCGCATGAGTTGAAATACAAATGAGGCAGATTTTAAAGTGTAAATATGCCTTTCAAGGCGTCAATGGGTTTGGATAGCCACGTTCCTCGACTGAAGAGAATACACCTAAACAGACTAGTTCAAAAATCCAAAAGGATCACAGTAGGAGTGAAAACAAAATAAACATTATCAAATAAAACATTGAAAAAACAAGACAACATTGACACATTAAATGGTATAACACTGGGTGAAGCTGCTACTGAAAAAGATTTGGGATATTGGTGGACAGTACATTTACCTTTAGCAACCAGTGCCAGGCAGCTGCTGCCAAGGCAAATAAAATCATGGGATGCATCAAAAGAGGCATAGATGCTCCTGAGAAGAACATCGTTTTGCCTCCATACATATCACTAGTCAGATCACACATGGAATATTGTGTACAATTTTTGGCATCCGTGTATAAGAAGGACATGGCTGAACTAGAACGGGCGCAAAGAAGGGCGACAAAGATAATTAAAGGGAATGGGTGGATTGCAGTACCAAGACAGGTTATCAAACAGATGGGGATTCTTTACACTAAGAGCAGTGATACTATGCAACTCTCTGCCACAGGATGTTGTGATGGTGGATTCTTTGAACAAGTTCAAGAAAGGCCTTGATGTCCCATGAAAAATATAATAATATTACAAGTTATGAGTACTAGATTCTGGAGATGGGATATTGATCCAGGGATTTATTCTGATATTTGAATTCAAGGAGGAATTTTTCCCCTAATGAGGCAATTGGCATCAACCTCATGGGTGTTTTGCCTTCTTCTGGATTAACACGGTAGGATTATAGATTGGACTTGATGAAACGGTGTCTTTTTTCAACCTTAACGACCATAATAGAAATAACAGTAAGAAATATTGCAATCTTAAAAAGTCATGGTATAAGGCCTTATTCACACGAACGTGTCCATTTTGGGCGCGTTGCAGTTCCGTGTGTCATAAGTGTTTGGTGCGTGGCTGCGTGATTTTCGCGCATATGCCATCCTTATGACACGCGGTTTTGAAGTTTAGAAACTGCAATAAATGAGGCGCTTTTATTTTTTCCTTCATTTATTTAACTGTAGCGCGAATCACGCGCGACACACGGAAGTGCTTCCGTGTGCTGTGCGCGATTTTCACGCACCCATTGACTTTAATAGGTGCGTGAAGCACGAAAAACGCTCAAGTATAGGGCATGTCATGAGTTTTACACAGCGGACACACGCTGCGTGAAAATCACGTAATGTCTGAATGGCCCCATTGACTTACATAGGTCCGCGCGATGCGCGTGATTTTCACGAGCGTATCACGGACGTTAAATACGCTCGTGTGAATAAGCCAGACGAAGGCCCCAGGGCCGAAACGCGCGTCGGGGTTGATGCCAGACAGTGTAGATCGTGACATGGGTAAGGTGCTCTAATTTAGAGTTATCACAACATAGGCTTCCTTTGCCTCTTCTTGTTCTACCCTCCCATGTTCATTCATTTATTGGTTTACTTACTATTGGATTTATTTGGCTGCTGTGTTTGCATCCTCTGCATTTAGCTTCAAGTACTTTTTTGTGATCTTTACTAAATATATATAGCCGCAAGGTACTATGCATCACCGCTTTGTCCTTTCAATATCGATATAGTATCTTCTATATACATCCTGTGCATTGTATTTGCACACATCACTGTCTGGCATTTATTCACACTGTGGCAATCATCTCTAAAAAAATCATATGTGTTTTCGGTTATCTTTTTACAATTGTTTCAATAAAATGTTCACTTTTTAATTGATTCTCGGTGTGTCTTCACCGCTACCACCATGCTTACTATGGGCTTGTAAGCCCTGCCTTTCTCCTTTAGATTTCATATACCAACAGGGATATTTATTCATAACATATATATATATATATATATATTACTTTGGGGACTATGAATTGATCAAATTTGCTACTTTGGTGTTCTCCATATAGGCAGAGTACGCTCGTGTGAATAAGTCCTAACTATTTAATTCCATTCCGAGTAGCCAATTATCGCCATTTGCTCACTTCTCAACAATCATAATAATAACTGGTCAGTGTGAAGAACGATTAGCGGTAACAATTTTTAATGATTAAAAACAAACAAAATATCAGTGCACGTGTGGGCACCTAAAAAAGGCAGCTCTATAGAAATAAAACAATAGTAAGGCTATATATAGTGTGGTGGTACACAAGAAATCCAAGCCACGCTCTATGTCAGAAGACGGAAGTACAGAACGGTCACCTTAAAACAAAACTAATGTGTGTCATAATTTTTATCATAATTGCTTAAATGAAGAAAAAAAAAATAAGCAACATATGGGTTTATATAGGATATTATGTAAATGGACAGAACCATGAAAAACAATCCTTTTTCATCCCAATGTCTAATAGATTCATTAGGGTATGTTCACACGGCAACGCCAATTACGTCGGAAATTACAGAGCTGTTTTCAGGCGAAAACAGCTCCTGAATTTCAGACGTTTTGACATGTGCACGCGTTTTTCGCGGCGTCTTTTACGGACGTAATTGGAGCTGGTTTTCATTGGAGTCAATGAAAAACAGCTCCAATTACGTCCCAAGAAGTGACATGCACTTCGAGGCGGGCGTCTTTTGACAGCAGCGCGTAAAAAAAAAGCCTGTCTGCACAGAACACCGTAAGATCCATTGAATTCAATGGCCAGATGTTTGCAGACGGTTTGGAGACGTTTTTTGGGCGTAATTCTAGGCGTAAAACGCCTGAATTACGTCCATAAATAGGGTGTGTGAACATACCCTAACTGCTAGGGTAGGGCTGAACAAAACCCAGGAGCCAGATAGCCACTGGAAGACTGAACTACAAACCACATAAGACACAAATAAAAAAACAAAAACAAGAAGGGGGAGTTCACACATTTTTTGACGCGGAAACTGCGCCAGAAAAGCCTCGCATTGATTTTCAAAGCGACATGACCGATCTTCGGGCGTTTATGTCTCTGACATCCCATTGACATCAAAGGGAGGCAGAGAAAGCGGTTTTTGCCCGCGGCGCTCAATGGCCCTGGCCGAAAAATGCGGAAAACCGCGTGCAGGCAGATCAAAATCTGCTTCAAAAAATCCGCCTGCAAAAAAAACTGTGTGAACAGGGCCAAACTCTGCAGGCAGCACTAAGCCAGGCTTAGATAACAATGTGCAGCAAACAAATGCTTCCCCTATCTGCATTTTTATTATGCCACTTATGATTTACAAATACAAAGCTATGACCATGAAGGTTAAACTTAGTTTTTCCATGTAAATTTATTGACCTCCGAAACTAGAAGAGAGTTCTAAAACTGCCCACCTGGCAGAATTACCAGCTGTCGGCAAGTCACTGTATTTTGGCAAAAAACAGACAAACTATCAAATTGAAAAACTTGAGGGCGCACAAGGGAAATTCATGATAACCACATATTAATATAAATTCTTTCATTAAAAGCAATTATTACCTTCTTCTAGTAGATCTGTAATGTCAGCCTGGTATCTGTTGCCAACACGGATTTCTCCTTTATCTGCCAAAAGTGTCTTCTGCTGTGGATCATACACTAAGGAGTAAAAGAAAAAATCCTACAAAAAAAAAGGAAAAAAAACAAAAAAGTATAAGAGGAGGGGGGTATGGGACCAAAAAAATAATTTAAAAAAATGACTACTACTTTTACTATTCTGGTCCCTGATTTCACTTCCTAAAATGGTCCAACAAAATGACAGCTGGAACCTACTAGCTGCTAGCACTTTCAAGAAGGAGCTGCCTGGCACACAAAAGGGCACGGGTAGATGTGGCTGGGTCACCAAAGTGGGGACAGAGTTCTGATTGATAGAACGGTATAGCTAGCTACAAAGTATGAAAATCAAGACACCCCCTATGCCCCCCCCCCCCCCACTATAGGTTCCTCTGCATAAAGTGTCATGGATAGTTAAGGAGGACCTGTCACCTCTCCTGACATGTCTGTTTTATTAAATACTTGTATTCCCCATAAAATCATGGTGCCGAGCCTCTTTTCTTAGAATTCTGCGTTGTGCCATTCCCCTGTTATTCCTCCTGGATTTAGATGAATAAATTGACAACTGGGTATCACCATTCCCGGGGTCAAAATGGGCTTGTCCCTACACAGTAATACTGTAAGCACTGATTGGACAGTGTCCGATTGTGTAGAGACACGCCCCCAAGTTGTAACACCCAGTTGTCAACATATTCATACACTTCTATAAGGAATAACAGAAGAATAGCACAAATCGGAGTTCTAAGAATAGATTCTCCAGAATTGTCATTTTAATGGGGAATACTTTAGTTATTATGGGAAACTATTTACTAAAACAGACTCGTCAGGAGAGGTGACAGGTCCTCTCCAAAACACATAAAACACAGCCTATACTGCGGATTAAAGCTAAAAGGAGAAAATATAAAAAAATGTAAAAAGAAACATACTAACATTACCAACCTCTCTTTCCAAGTACGATTTTAAGGACTCCGTTTCATTTAATAGTGTAACGCTGCATTTGCCCCTGAGAATTAAGAAAAGGAAGACATTTACTTACAGAACTGAAAACTTTTCACATACATTTGTAACACAAGCAAATGAATCAGAGCACTGCCTGCAATACTCGATGGCACAAAGGAGTTGTCTGCAGGCTAATATCATACATGACATTGTTGTGTTCTTGCACTACACTGAATGGTCACTTTATTAAGGACACCTGCCCTTTTACGATTGGAGCTTCTGTGTATGGAAATTAGACACGTGACCCCGGGGTGCAGCATAAAATCAAGTGACCTAGTTTCCCGTGGATCAGTTTCAGTATGAATCCACATTATAATAAGAAAATTTTGCGATCTGATTGACTTTGAAAAAAGCATGGACATCGGTGCCAAGAAGCCGGGACCAGTATTTAAAAAACCACCGCGTGGGGTTTTCTTAAGCAATAGTGTCGAAAGTATACAGAGAATAGTGTGATTGAAGAAAAACATCCAGTGAAAGGGGATCCGTAAACAACTTGTCAATGAAAGGGGTCAGAGGAGGATGTCCAGAATCGTTCCGAAGAACGGCCAGTGTACTGTCAAGCAAATTGAAGCCGAATACAACACTGGTGCTACAACCAACACGTGTTTAGGATAGAAGGACGGACTAAGACTCTGTTGACATCTGCGATGGGGTCCCGTTCTGACGTTCCGTCTGAGGTTTCCGTCAGAGCGGGACCCTGAGCAGACACCGACGGAAACCAGAGGTTTCCGTCTCCATTGATTTCAATAGTGACGGAGCCGGTGCCCGTGGTTTCCGTTTGTCTCTTTTGTGCACCGGACCCATCGTTTTGCCAGAAGCAATAGAGAAAAAATAGCGTAGTCGACTACACTACTGCTTCCGGCAAAACAACTGATCCGGTGCACAAAAGAGACAAACGGAAACCAGGGGCACCGACTCAGTCACCATTGAAATCAATGGTGATGGAGACGGAAACCTCTGGTTTCCATCGGTGTCAGTTTGTGCCTGCTCAGGGTCCCGTTCTGACGGAAACCTCTGACGGAATGACAGAACGGGACCCCAACGCAGATGTGAACAGAGCCTAAAAACTGCAGACAATCAGTATGAGGGCCATTGGAAAACAGAAAGGCAAGAAAATTGGATCACTGAGCAGTGGAAAAATATCGCCTGGCCAGAAGAATCCAGATTGCTGTGGCACCATTCTGATGGGAGGGTCAGGATTTGGTACAAGCAGCTTGAATCTAACTCTCCTGGTCAGGTGTGAAAAGTTCAGGCTGGTGGAGGTGGAGTGATGGTCCAGGGAATGTTTTCTTGGCACACACTGGGTCCTCAGATACCTGTAGATGGACGTTTGAACAGTAGGCATTACCTAAGCATTGTGCCTGACCAAGTTCATCCCTTCATGGAAGCTACAGAAGGACACTTTACCGGCAACTGCGAGAAGCTATCCTGTCCGCATGGGCCAATATTCCTTAACAACAATTTCAACACCTAGTGGAAATCTATGCCGTGACTAATTGTTGCTGTTCTGCAGGTCAAAGGTGGTCTAATGCGCTACTTGATGGGTGTCTAATAAAGTGGTCATTGAGTGCAGAAAAGTAAAGCCATCCCCAGTGACATGAAGCCTAAAGGTTTATTCCCTAGTTGACCCAAACTTTTTTTATTATTTAATATGTTACATATTAATAACTAATTTTTACCCAATTTTTACCCTATTTTATTTTTTTTAATAAATGGGTGTTTCTATCACTCTTCACCAGCAAGTGGTGCTGTAATAAAATCACAGTGCTGCTTGGTGTATGTGCGTGCCCCCGAGCCTGCTATTATACAGCATTCATAGCAGCATCACTCTCTTACAGAAGTCCCACCGAGCGCTTCAACGATTAAAATCATATATAATGAAACAATTATAAGTTTAGGAAGGTACTTACAGAGTCAAGACAATGTGTTCGTTCCAAAAGACTCACAAAATGATCTCTATATTACAATATAGAGAGAACATGGGTGGAGCAAGTGTGTGGCATCTGATAAGAGTCACGACTCTTATAAGAGGTATGCCGGCAAGACAGTGCGCACGCGTCGGGAATGCGCGCTCACGCTATAGAAGAGAGGAGAAAAGGGAGAAGTGCGCAGGCGCGACAGAATGAAGGAAACGGCGGTGGTGGTCGCTCCCATAGAAACGACCGGCACAACGAAACTAATGACATGCGCTATAGAGAAGGGCGTATCTTACAAACGCTGCACTACAGAAAACAGAAGGTATTTAGAAAGACATTTTTCTTTACATTTCTAGGGCTTTGAACATTGAACTTTATGTTGGGAATAACCTTTTAAGATCATCAACTATTAGGAGTCTAAAGTAATTTTAAATCCACCTTCTCTTTCATTAGAGGCTCAGAGGCTGTTCTTCTTGCTTTACACTGCAGCTCTGCCTGTTCAGATTGTTCAGATCAACTTAACTGAATTGTCTAGTAAGGTCTGTTTTGATGTAAGGCTTGAATTTACGTATTAGTTGCTATCCAATTATTCACTTTTAGTTACGTCACCAGATAGAATAATCAGAGTGAAAACGTGTACGTGATGTTTTGTAGTCCCCCCGTCTGTCCCCCCCCCCACTATTTTATAGGACAGAAAGGAAGTACATGGACAGCCGATTTCCAGAGATGGCCTTACATGCACTAAAGAAAATGAGGCTCAATAAGGGGGAAATCTGGAAATTTATGTACGACAAACCTCAACCATTACTCTATAAAGCAGACATACCTGTATACCCAAATAGTATTGCACGATGCATCGAAATATCGATACTATTTAGATGCCGTGCACCCTCAAATGGTTTGATACCTTTAATTCATGTATTTCGATACTAAGCAGTGCAGCCGCACAGCTTAGTATTGTAACACATGAACGTAGGTACAGCGGGGCTGCTGCAGTGTAATACAGTCATTGCCCTGCTCCTGACGAGTGCGTGTGCGCGGTCAGCATGAGGTGCACTGAAGACAGAGAAAATGGCGGGCGCACTGCAAAACACAGTCCTGTTCTGTCGTCACTTACGGTTAGGAGCGGTGAAATTACTATTACACAGCCGTAGCCCCGCTCTAACGGCGGAGATCAGAGAAACCTCTCATGTCTGCCGCTGTTCAGTTGAATGCTGCGTTTAAAGCCGACTGCAGCATTGAAGGGAGGGTGCCCTCAAGGGACATACCATATATGTGCAGACATCCCAGGGTCCATTGAAGGATATAGATATATGCCAGTACATGAAAGTTTAAAAATAAAGTAATGCTAAATTTAAAAAAAGACATTTTTTACAATAAAAGTCTCAATACATAAAATACACACATTCGGTATTGTCGCAAACCCAAGAACAAATTTATAGCGTCATTTATGAGGTTTACACTGTGAAAAAATAAAATAAAAACTGCTTTCTTTCACTTATTGATGTGAGGAACGAGGTATTATGAATTTTGAACCTCCATGTGCTTCACATTAGTAGTAATTAACCCCATCATGTATCTCACACATTAACCCAATGTAGTCCATTATGACTGAGGAACATGATGGGGTTAATTACTATTCATGTGAGGCACATGGAGGTTCAGAATTCATCACACCATGCGCCTCACATCAGAAAATGGAAGAACTTTTTATTTGTGGTTGTTGGCAAAGTATCGTTTTGGTATCGAGTATCACAATACTACACTAAGGCCTCATTCACACGACAGGGTCCGAGTGTCGGCCGGGAAAATCGGCCGTTTTTGGCCGATTTTCCCGGCCGGTTTGCATCCGTTCCGATTCCGTTCTGGGCCGAGTTGCCGTTTTTACCGGCCGATTTGCATCCGTTTTTTTCCCTGTCCGTTTTAAAATCGGATGAATTTCATTTAAATTTGTTGCCACACACAGCCCTTTGTAGATAATCCCACAGCCCCCCTGGTAGGTGATGCCACCCAGCCCCCTGGTAGGTGATGCCACCCAGCCCCCTGGTAGGTGATGCCACCCAGCCCCCTGGTAGGTGATGCCACACAGCCCCCTGTAGGTGATGCCACACAGCCCCCTGTAGGTGATGCCACACAGCCCCCTGTAGGTGATGCCACACAGCCCCCTGTAGGTGATGCCACACAGCCCCCTGTAGGTGATGCCACACAGCCCCCTGTAGGTTGCACCCATCCCCCCCTTCCAGGAGAAGTCACTGACTTCAATGTCCATATATGGACAGTGTAGTCACTGACTTCTCCTGAAGAGGAATTCCCTGCCACAGGTCGGGAATTCCGCTTCAGAAGTGAGTGACGTCACTGTGTCCATATATGGACAGTCTAGTCACTCACTTCTCCTGTAGCGGAATCCCCGGCCATAGAGTCGGGGATTCCGCTGCAGAAGTGAGTGACTTCGCTGTGTCCATATATGGACAGTGCAGTCACGCACTTCTCCTGTAGCGGAATCCCCAATCCCCGGCCGGGGATTGGGGATTCCGACTCCTACAGCGAGCAATAAAAGACCCTCCTCCTCCTCCTCCTCACATGCACTCTGCACTGTGAGGAGGAGGAGAGAGAGTGCGCGAGCGACGGTAGACCCGGCCATCACTCGGGACACATTCCGGTGATGGCCGTGTATTACCCGGCCCCATAGACTTCTAGCGGCCGAAAAAAGGGTATGTCCTATTTTTGACACCCGGTTTACCCGGCCGTCAAAAAATCGGTCGTGTGAATAGCCCCATTAGGGGTCTATTATTCCTAATGCAGCCGGGTGCCGGCCGATTTATGAACGGCCGGCACCCGGCCGGGAAACTCTGTCGTGCGAATCCCGCCTAAGTATCCGTATCGAAGTCCAAATTCTGGTATTGTGACAACCCTATACCCAAACGCCCAGGTACTGTAATTTTATTAAAAATAATTAAAAATGTGTACAAAAAAAATAAATTGTACTGCAGGATTAAATGTGGGTCGAGAAGAGAATGTGATTATTTAGTTATTGGTACATAGAGATTTTTACTGTAAAATGACAGTGGTGAAACTCTCACTAGAAGATAATACATGTTTTATAACATTTCATTAGATTTACAGTTCCTTATGAATAATTCCATGTTCTCATATTTAATTGGACCACGGTGCTCCGAACACCACCCAGTAAGTTGTGAACTTCCTGAGAACTGCTGCTACAACTAGAAGGTAGTATATGTACGCAACTGTATACTGCTCCTATACTGGTATACAACTGCATATGGATTAGATCCACTAATGTAGGAAGCGGTCTTCCACATCTGTACAGAGGAACTTCACTTCTTCGTAGCTTAAACATAATAAAATATTCCGATTTAGATCGAATGTATTATTCAAACACTTTATAAGACCTAAGGCCCCATGCACACGACCGTAAAATTCATCCATATTTACGGACCCATTCACTTCTATTGCCAACGGAAACCTTCCCATATATTTGCGGGAAGGTGCCCGTACCATAGAAAGACTGCTTCCATACTTTATATGGGCCGCCAGTGATTACGTGAATGACAGCACAGCGCGATCCTGACTGGAGGCAATGTCTATTCACTCTCAAGACACTTTGGTAAAGTAACTGTGGGAGTATGTGACATCACAGCGTGATCTCGCGAGATCACTCTGTGCTGTGAGTAAGGATGGAAATGAATGGAGAGAAGTGTATGCCACGGATTGGTCAGCGTCCTACACTTCTCTTTACAACGCCCACTTGGTCAAAAGTTAAAATACGCCCAGTTGAGCATTAAGAAATGAATTAGCATAAATCTAAAATGGTTCATAACTTGCTCAAAGATTATAATTTTTCAAAATAAAAATCAGATTAGGTAGGAAATAGGGTACCTATAATCTGGTGACAGAGCCTCTTTAAGGCTCCAATAAATTAGTAAATAAAAAATATGCGGTTGTGCAGGCCAGAGGGGAACATTTGTTCTGTTACAAAAAGCGATTTATCAAGGCCCTAAAATTAGAGAACCAGGAAGGAGAGGGCCCAAACAGATCTGCTGGAAGCGAGGGTGCCCGTATTATACTAGGACAACACTTCCCAGCAAAATTCCCAAAAGTGCAAAGGTGCGGACCAAAAGGGGGATAAGGAAGAACGTTTATCAGTGAAACACTGGCCTGTGCATAAAGGATTGCTTAACAGCATAACACACATCTATGGATTATTTTATTTTTTTACCCCATTATTATACCACCTGACTATGCTCCCTATGTACTCTGCCCAGCTTAAATGTACCCCCACATTATAAACTGAAATACCAGTAATACTCAAAACAAAAACTACTACCAAACAAAATTCATGCTCCAAAAGCCAAATGGTGATCCCTCCCTCATAAACTCTACAGTGTGCCCAAACAGCAGTTTACTTCAAGATATATGGCACCGCCAAACCCGGGAGAACCCTTTTAACTATTTTTTTTTGGGGGGGGGGGGGTGTCTCCCGTGGAATAAGCTGGGAAAGACATATTTGCCACTGAATTGCCGTATCTGGGGAAAGATTGTCATTTTTACTTTTGACCATCCGCAGCGCATTCATTTAGGGAAAAGACCCATGGGGTGAAAAAGCTCAATACGCCCCTTAATAAATGCCTTGAGGGGTGTAGTTTCCAAAATGGGGTCACTTCTCAGGGGTTTCTTTAATTATTTCACATCAGAGCCTCTGCAATTGTGAACCAATACTTTGTAAGTCGCCAAATTAGGCCTCAATTTCGCATGTTACTTTTTCACTCCTGAGCCCCGTCAAATGTCCATGTAAAAGATTAGTTCCGCATGTAAGGCGATTCTAAAACCTAGAAACACAGAATAATAATTAATTAGAGAGCTGTCGTGTTATGGTGGCATGAGCTGGGCACCACATATTGGCATTTCTATGGAAAAAAATCTAATTTTTACTCTGCAACATCGAGTGCATACTAATTCTGCAAAACACCTGCGGGGCTAACATGCTCACTTCACCCCTAGGTGAATACCTTGAGGGGTGTAGTTTCCAAAATGGGTTTACTTCTGGGGGAGTGGGGGGAATTCCACTGTTTTGGTCCCACAGGGGCTTTGCAAATGCTACATCGCGACCAGAAACCAATCTGCACTCCCAAAACGAAATGGCGCTCCTCCCCTTCTGAGCCCAGCCGTGTGCCCTAAAAGCAGTTTATGACCACATATGGGGTATTGCCGTACTCGGGAGAAATTGCTTTACAAATGTTGGGGTGCATTTTCTCCTTTATTTTTTTAGAAAATGAAAAATTTTGAGCGAAATCTACGACTTAGGTCTTATTTACGCAAGCGTGTTCAACGACCGTGTGATGGCCGTTGAAACAACGGCCGTCCCACGGACCTTTGTAATTCAATGTGGCTGTTCACGTGAAGGGTCTGTGTGAAAATAGGACATGTCCTATTTTTCCATGCATCCCTCCATAAACTCATCTATGGGAGATGTGAGACATCGCGTCCCGCAGCGCCGAGCACGGATGCACCTCAGGCGTGAGAAACTGCCGTTTTTCACGTCCAAGGTTCGCAACGCTCGTGTAAATAATGCCCCATTGGAAAGAAATTTACGTTTTATTATCACTGCCTAATTAAAATAAAATCTATGAAACATCTGTGAGGTCAAAATGCTCACTATAACCCTGGATAATTTTTTCAAGGAGTGTAGCTGTGGGGTGGGGGGATTCCACTGTTCTGTCCCCTTAGGGGCTTTGCAAATGCGACATGGCTTCCGCAAACCATTCCTGCTGAATTTGAGCTCCAAAAGTTAAAATCGCTCTTTCCCTTCTAAGCCCTGCCGTGTGTCCAAACAGCAGCTTGTGACCACACGTAGGGTAGTGTTTTATTCTGGAGAAATTGCTTTACAAATGTTGCGGTGCTTTTTCCCCTTTAGTCCTTGTGGAAATGAGAAAAAAAAAAAATAGCGAAACCTACATTTTCTTTGAAATAATGTAGATTTTTATTTTCACAGCCTACTTCCAATAATTTCTGCAATAAACCTGTAGGGTCAAAATGCTCACTATACAGCTAGATAATTTCCTTGAGGTGTGTAGTTTCTAAAATGGGGTCACTTTTGGGGGATTTCCACTGTTTTGGCACCACTACAGCTCTTCAAACATGACATGGTGCCTAGAATACATTCTAATAAAAAGGAGGTCTAAAATCCACTAGGTGCTCCTTTGCTTCTGAGGCCTGTGCTTCAGTCCAGTAGCACACTAGGGCCACATATGGGATATTTCCTAAATCTGCAGAACCAGGGCAATAAATATGGAGTTGCGTTTCTCTGGTAAAACTTTGTGTTACAAAAAAAAATAAAAAAATGGATTAAAAATACTTTCTATTTCCAGACGGAGGGAGTGCCCCCTTGTTTTTTGAGGGGGTTTTACATGGAACAGGATTTCACCATATTTTTTGTATGTGCCATTCATATATTTATATAAGTTAATCATGTCCCCCCTTAGTAGTCTTTCTTTCAAGGCTAAATAGGTTTAGTTCTTTTAATCTTTCCTCATAACTTCCATTCTCCATTCCCCTTATTAGCTTCGTTGATCTTTGTATTTTTTCCAACTCCAGGGCATCCTTTCTATGAACTGGAGCCCAGAACTGGACTGCATATTCTAGATGAGGCCTCACTAATGCTTTGTAAAGTGGTAATATTACATCCCTGTCCCGTGAATCCATCCCTTTTTTAATACACGACAATATCTTGCTGGCCTTTGAAGCATCTGATTGACACTGCATGCTGTTATTTAGTTTATGATTTACAAGTACACCCAGATCCTTCTCAACAAGTGACTCCCCCAGTGTAGCTCCCCCTATGACATATGATGCATGCAGGTTGTTCGTACCCAGGTGCATAACTTTACATTTATCTACATTAAACTTAATCTGCCAAGCGGACGCCCAAACACTCCGTGAATTGCAAGCGGATTTAAACAAACTAACATCTTCCATAGTCTGAACATTACTACATAGCTTGGTGTCATCTGCAAAAATAGAAATCGTGCTATTAATCCCATCCTCTATATCATTAATAAAATAGTTGAATAATAGTGGTCCCAGCACTGAACCCTGGGGTACACCACTTATAACCAGGGACCATTCAGAGTAGGAATCATTGACCACAACTCTGGATACGGTCCTTGAGCCAATTCTCATTCCAATTACAAACTGTACTTTCTAAACCTATAGTCCTTAATTTACCCATTAGACGTTTATGGGGGACAGTGTCAAATGCCTTTGCAAAGTCCAAAAACACTATATCCACAGCGGCCCCTCTGTCTAAGCTTCTGCTCACCTCTTCATAAAAACAAATCAGGTTGGTTTGACAACTTCTGTCCTTATTAAAACCGTGCTGGCTGTCACTTATAATACTATTTATTGTCACATAATTCTGTATATAGTCCCTCAATGCCCCTCAAACATTTTCCCCACAATTAATGTTAAGTTAAAGGTCTATAATTACCCAGCGAAGACCTAGAGCCCTTTTTGAAAATAGGAACAACATTTGCCCTGAGCCAGTCCCTTGGCACATTACCAGTCACGAGAGAATCTCCAAATATTATGAAGAGGGGGACAGAAATAACTGAACTAAGCTCCTTAAGAACTCTAGGGTGTAACCCATCTGGTCCTGGGGCCTTCTGTACGTTTATTTTATTTAATTTAGCTTGCACCATATCTACATCCAATTCAGTATATCAACTGATATATTAACAGCACTGGCACCGGCTACATCAGCTGCTCTTTCTTCTGCTGTATATACAGAGCTAAAGAACCCATTTAGTAACTCTGCCTTCTCTTGATCCCCTGTGACCAACTCCCCATTCCTACTATCTAGGGGTCCTACATGTTCAGACCTTGGCTTTTTTGCATTTATATGCTTGAAGAATTTTTTGGGATTTGTTTTACTATCCTTGGCCAGCTGCCTTTCATTTTGATTTTTACTGATTTTATTACGCTCTTTATAATTTACAAAGGCTACAGCTGTACTTTTTCAAATGCCCTTTTTTTTGTCATGTATTGCCCTTTTTACAGAAGGTATAAGCCATGTGGAGTTTAATTTTAGTCGTTTATACTGGTTACCTATAGGAATACATTTTGCAGTATAATTACCCAAAGTAGATTTGTATCATTTGTACCATTATTTGACATTAGTTCTTCCCAGTCTCTATCCTGAATTGCAGCCCTCATCCTGGGGAAATTGGCTCTTAAAATTAACCCCTTCCCTCTTTGGCCACTTTTGACCTTCCTGACAGAGCCTCATTTTTCAAATCTGACATGTTTCACTTTATGTGGTAATAACTTCGGAATGCTTTTACCTATCCAAGCGAGTCTGAGATTATTTTCTCGTGACACATTGGACTTTATGTCACTGGCAAAATTTGCCCGATATATTCAGTGTTTAATTGTGAAAAACACCAAAATTTAGCGAAAAATTGCAAAAATTTGCATTTTTCTCAATTTAATTGTATCTGCTTGTAAGACAGGCAGTTATACCACACAAAAATGTTGCTAACTAACATTCCCCATATGTCTACTTTAGATTGGCATCGTTTTTTGAACATCATTTTATTTTTCTAGGACGTTACAAGGCTTAGAACTTTAGCAGCAATTTCTCACATTTTCAAGAAAATTTCAAAATGCTATTTTTACAGGGGCCAGTTCAGTTGTGAAGTGGCTTTGAGGTTCTTAGATATTAGAAACCGCCAATAAATCACCCCATTTTAAAAACTGCACCCCTCAAAGTATTCAAAACAGTATTTAGAAAGTTTCTTAACCCTTTAGACATTGCGCAGTAATTAAGGCAAAGTAGAGGTGAAATTTACAAAGTTCATTATTTTTTTGCAGAAATTTATTTTGAATCCATTTTTTTTTGTACCACAGAAGGTTTTACCCAAGAAATGCAACTCAATATTTATTGCACAGGTTCTGCAGTTTTAGGAAATATCCCACATGTGGCTTTAGTGTGCTACTGGACTGAAGCACCGGCCTCAGAAGCAAAGGAGCACCTGGTGGATTTTGGGCCTCCTTTTTATTAGAATATATTTTAGGCACCATGTCAGCTTTGAACAGGTCTAGTGGAACTAAAACAGTGGAAACCCCCCAAAAGTGACCCCATTTGGGAAACTACACCCCTCGAGGAATTTATTTAGGGGTGTAGCAAGCATTTTGACCCGCCAGTTTTTTTGCAAAAAATTTTGGAACTAGGCCATGAAAATGAAAATCTACATTTTTTCAAATAAAATGTAGGTTTAGCTAATTTTTTTAATTTCCACAAGGACTAAAGGAGAAAAAGCACAATACCCCACATGTGGTAATAAACGGCTGTTTGGACACACGGCGAGGCTGAGAAGGGAAAGAGCGCCATTTGGCTTTTGGAACTCAAATTTAGCAGGAAGAGTTTGCGGAGGCCATGTCACATTTGCAAAGCCCCTGAGGGGCCAAAACAGTGGAAGTCCACAACAAGTGACCCCATTTTGGAAACTACACCCCATGAGGAAATTATCTAGGGGTATAGTGAGCAGTTTGACCCCACACGTGTTTTACAGAACTTATTGGAAGTAGGCCGTAAAAATGAAAATCTACATTTTTTCAAAGAAAATGTAGGTTTAGGTATTTTTTTTTAATTTCCACAAGGACTGAAGGAGAAAAAGGAGTAAATGTGACTTTTTGATCACTTTTTATAGCATTTTTTGGAAGGAAATGTGACCTAAAAACAAAGATTCTGGCATTGTTTTTCATGGGTTTTTTTTTTTACGGCGTTCACCGTGCGGGATAAATTACGTAATTGTTTTGCGGTTTGGGTCGTTACGGACGCTGCGATACCAATTATGTATAGTTTTTTTAATTTTTACTGTTTTTCCCATAATAAAAGACTTACTATGGGAAAAAAGTCAGTTTAGCTTTATTTTTATTTGAAATGTGTGTGTTTTTATTGTTTTACCAGATTTTTATTAACTTTTTTGACTTGTCCCACTAGGGGACATGAGGGCCTGATGCCCTGATCGCTACTCTAACACACTGCACTACATATGTAGTGCAGTGTATTAGCGCTGTCAGTTATTCACCGACAGCAAGCCCATGAGGACGCGCCGCAGGCGGGTCCTCATCGGCTCCCGTACAAGGCAGACTCGGACGCCATTTTCTAGCGTCCGATTGCCACAGCAACCCAGCGATTGCATCACTGGGTTGCCAGTCGGGTGAAAAACCTATAAGATGCTGCGCTCTATTGAGCGCAGCATCTGAGGGGTTAATCAGCCGGATCGGAGAATAGCTCCGGTCCTGGCAGTTACAGGAGGGTGCCAGCTGTATAATACAGCTGTCACCCCGCGGTGATGGTGCCGGCTCTGCTTCTGAGCCCGCACCATCACTGCGACGTAACTGTACTGCGCTTTGCGGGAAGCACCTCCCGACAGCGCCGTACATGTACGGCGGATGTCGGGAAGGGGTTAAGTATTTTTTCCCTCCCAGCCTGTATTTGTTTTTTACAGTATAGGTAAAATGTAACTATAGTTTTCATGAACATTGACATACCCAACAAGCTCTGAATTATTAGAAATGACCAGATCCAACAGAGCTTCACCTCTAGTTGGGTCTTCCACAAACTGGCCCATAAAATTTTCCTGCAACAGGTTGAGGAAATGTCTCCCCTTTGCAGTTGAAGCCGAACCATGACACCAATTAATATCCCGGTAATTAAAATCTCCCATTATCACTACAGTACCCGCATGTGCAGCCCGCTCCATCTGTTTATATAGCTGACCTTCCATCTCCTCAGTTATATTGGGGGGTCTATAGATTACACCAAAAGTAATTTTTTCAGTGTTCACCTCCCTTTTATAATTCCACCCATAAGGTTTCTACCTCCTCACAATCTTCACCCTCTAATGTCTCATTCACACTCGCCTTCATATCGCTTCTCACATACAGACATACACCACCGCCTTTCCTATTCGTCCTGTCTTTCCGAATAGTAACGTCCTAGAAAAATAAAAGAATGTTCAAAAAAACCGATGCCAGCATAAAAGTAGACATATGGGGGATGTTAATTAGCAATTTTATGTGGTATAACTGCCTGCCTTACAAGAAGATACATTTAAATTTTGAAAAATGCTGATATTTGCAATTTTTCACCACATTTTGGTGTTTTTCACAATTAAATTCTAAATGTACCGAGCAAATTTTAGCAGTAACAAAGTCCAATGTGTCACGAGAAAACAATCTCAGAATTGCTTGGATAGGTAAAAGCATTCAAAAGTTATTACCACAAAGTAACACGTCAGATTTGAAAAATGAGGCTCTGTCAGGAAGGTCAAAAGTAGCCTTGAGGTGCTTTTGAGTTATTATCCATTTGGACTGTGAAACTATGTCCTATTAATTCTGCAACATTTAACTAAATCTGAGCAGAAAGTCTCGCTCTATATATGGTAGTCGTCCCTCCCCGTAATCCTTGTACAAGTTCGTCTTAGTTTCATCCGTTCAAAGAACGGTGTTCCAAAACTGGGTGTTTGCTAGAAAATATCTAATAAAACAAAAATAAAGTCTAATCTGGCCTTTCTGTTCTTGAGTGTTAACCCCTTAATACCGAAGGTGTTTTAAGCCTTAGTGACCAGAGCAATTTTCGCAGTTTTGCTATTCACAGATGTAACGCAGTATAACTCTGTATGTGTTTTATGTATCGATGTGAAATTTGCACTGTTTTCTTGGGACATGTAGTGCTTCCTTTTTGTGGTATATATGTATAGGTAACATTTTTGTTACTTTTTTTTATAGCTGTGGAAAGACAAAAAAAAAAAGAAAAATGTTGATTTTATATCATTTAAAATGTAACAGTTTGAAATTAAAAGTAATTGTATCATACAAATGTATTGAAATATATTCTTTCGTTTATCCTGAACATAAGGACACCTGACTTGGAGGTGTAGTTTATTTTTTTTGACCAGAAATAAAAGTATAAAAAGACAAGTTTTTTCAATTGCGCACTAAAATGTCTTAATTTCGTTTTTTACACCATGGTATTAATGTATGGGTAATGGACTTGAAGTCCAATAAATAATGGTAAAAAAAACATTGTGCTCTACAAACTAGACACTCTAAAGGTCTATTTTTAGCAGTTCAATTTTTGTTTTAACCCTTCACACTTTACAGAATTTGTCCAAACTTGGGCCAAAAAAATTTAAATTGCATCTTTTTTTTTTTACAAAAGTGGCACTTTTCTTAAGCCATTTCGAAACACCATATGACATACTGGTAAAAGTGACACCTTTCCACATTCTGCTACTTCTCCCGTTCATAAACTCTAAAGGCAGATGTGTAGCATGTACCGCTCTCACAGAGCATGTAGATTTTAACCCCATATTTTGCTCTCTTTGAGGGGATGTACTGGCGGAATGAGAGCCTTTGTAACTCATCAGCGATTCATCCACCGCTAGGTTTTTTTCGTGGTTTTACACCGGCATAAATGACTCCTCCAAAATCTTTATCAGGGGCCTTATTTTACACAGGCGGCCACGGCCTGGGTCACTACGGGGGGGGGGGGGGGATGTGGCTGTCATTAAAATGAAGGAAGCGCATTAGCACCTCATATCTGCTTCTGGTCATAATGGCTGGAAAAACAGGTGTGGCATGTGTAGGGCTTGTTGACCAATATGACCTTGTTCATGTGGCATGTGTAGGGCTTGTTCCCTAACCCCATGTTGAGGATGAGCCCAAAATTATTATTATTTTTAAGTTTGCCAGTATTTGTGGGGTGCCACTGCTTTGCATAGGAGGACGTTGGCTTTTCAGTAAGGAATTAGCGAGCATACAGATTGGTTTGGTTAACAACCAGCTCCAATAGTTCATCTGTAATGAATATATTTTTTAAATCGAGGGCTGTAAAGTTTTCCACATTTAATATTTATCCCTGGTGTGGCAATAAATTCTGGGATATTAGGGGAAAATGACTCTGTGGGTACCCACTCCATATATCCTGGGGGAATAGAGTGGGCCGTGTTTTGTGGTACTTCTGCGACATGCCCTGTGCTTGTGGACTCTGCAGCGACACTTGAATTGCAGAAAGCGTATCACTGTCAGACAACATTTCTACCTCGGACGCGGTTTCTGCATCACTTTCATCCGAGTCAGAAATGAACATGGGGTTTGCCTCTTCCACCGTGAACCTTCTATGGGCCATTGTAATTACACACACGTACGACAAAGACTATAACCAGACGCACACGCAGACAAATGTATTATTTTTTCTTAACTTTTTTTTTTGTTCACACAAAAATGCACGGCCGTCACAAAAGCACGCTTCACAAAACACTGATGACGAACAAACACGTAGACATACATATATACATATATATATATATTTATTTTTTTTACACAAAAAAAAAATAATACACAGACGTCACACACGTACGCTACACAAAAACCCTAGGCTAACCCTAGACTAAACCTAGACTAAACCTAGGTTAACCCTAGACTAAACCTAGAATAACCCTAGACTAACCCTAAGGGCACGCCCACACGTGGTGGAATTGCTGTGGAATTCCACTGTGGACAGTCCGCAGTGAAATTCTCCAGCGGCCGTTTTTTTAAATTTGTTTCTATACATTTTTAGGAAAGTTAGTTCAGCTGCGGTGCAGAATTTTCAGTCCGCAGCATGCACTGTCTGTTGCGGAGAAAAAGTGGAATTTCACTGTGGATTTCAGCCTTTGCAATGCAAAAACTGAAATCTGTGGCAAGTCCGCTGTGTTTTCTGCAACGTCTGAATTACCTGTCAAATATGCAAATGTCGGTGCAGATTAGTTGTGTAATTGCCCCAAATCTGCACCAACATTTGCAGCGGAATAACTCCGTCACGTGTGAACGTGCCCTAAGAATAACCCTAGCCTAGGTATACAATTGAAGTTTATATATTAGATTTTTTGTCATTTAGTGTCTTTGTTGTCACAGAAATTCTCTCTCTGTCTCTTCTCATACAAAGTAACAAGTGTGAGGAGAGAGAGAGAGAGACAGGTAGGAGAAACACTTCGTTTTTCATTTTGTGATCACTGTGAATGGTTCTCACAGTGATCACATGAACGGAGACCACTGTTATTGGGCTCCGATCATCACTCTGAAACCAATCCTGTTGCTAACAGCCTCGGCTTCAGAGGCAGATTACCCGATGACCGGGAAAACCGCTCCAATGCGGCCCCCTCCCTCCCAAACCATTCAGATGCGGCACCTGCTATTCACTGCCGCATCTGAGGGGTTAAATACGATCGGAGACCACTGCTAGTGGTCTCTGATCGTTGCCCTGAAGACCGAGGCGGTCCTCAGCAGCACCCCGCACGATGCGGGGAAAGTTCTTCTGAAGTGCCGACGTGAAAAGCCGACACTTCAGAAGAACTACCCCGTTTGGCCGACGTAAAAACACTATACGCCGGTCGTTAAGGGGTTAACAGTGGTTTGAATCTAGAGATAAAGCCTTTGTATTTATATTTATGAAGACGTCTCGTTTCTAGACTTTGAACAATGATAGTGTTGCTGATCTCTCCAGTGTGTTTCTTCTGTCTAAGGACGTACCAAATTGTTCATTTGGCCACTCCAAAACTTTCTGCTATATTTCGCATAGGTTTGTTCAGTATTTTCAGCCTAATGATGGGCTCCTTCACTCGCATGTACAACTCTTTGGACTGTAAATGTCTATCAGTTTGTTTGGTGCAACTCTCTAATTACTTTTTATCGAAAATGTTTACTTTTTAGATAAAGCTGCTCTGTATACAAGATACAAAGCAACTGTATCTTGCGCTGAAACCTGTATCCATCAGATCAGCGACACTGACTGGTTCAGTGTCAGCGGGTCCTGCGTGTCTCGGACACACAGGATCCACCTGTTATCGGTCGCACCTGCGACACACAGGACCCGCTGTCACTGAACCAGTCAGTGTCGCTGATCTGATGGATACAGGTTCCAGCGCAAGATACAGCTGCTCTGTATACAGAATACAAAGCAGCTGTATTTAAAAAGTAAACATTTTTAATAAAACGTAATTTACAAAGTTGCACCAAACACATTGATACATTTTTCTTTTTAAAAAAAATACACTTTTTAAAGGTGTTCATAGCCTTTAAACCTCTTGAATTGAAGCTCAAAAGTCTCCACTTCAATCCCACCTTCATTGCTTTGTTTCAGATCCATTGTGGTGGACCTGCTAAAGAAACATTTCTACCATTTTATGTTATGGATCTCCTTTTTCGCGACATATTCTTCTACTATACTTGTCCATGTTGATCTAAGTGAAAACATTCTTACTCACCTTATATGTGTAGCTGGTAAGGATTCAAGCTGTCTAGAAAGAAACAGCTCTCTGTGCCGTAACTGGTGCTTTAATTTTTCAGGTAAATCCACCATTTCAGGATTCTCCATTTCTTCTTCCATTTCCCCTGAAAAAAATGTGGAATGGCTCTTATTTTGAGATACGGAACTTAGTGAGGAGGGCGCCTGTGGATATCCATAGTTAAACTTACTTTCAGGAACATCTTATGACGGCAAGAACATTTTGTTTTGTGGCTACTAGTTGTGCTCAGTGGTGGTTTTATCACATACATGGCATGACATTAGAACAAGAAAGGATTCAAGACCTATCCTAAACCTATAACCCAAGAATAAGATGTCCGATAGCCACAAATATTACAACACAGACCTCCTGCATCTCACATACAAGTCAGATGTGAAGCGTTATTGATATCAGCAAGGGTTTCTCAATATCACTAGCAGCTGGGGTGTCTATTCTACGTGTCGCCTCCATATGCAGGATACACCCTCAATAGTAGTGAAGTGTATCTACACACAACGTTGGTACTGCTGCCTTGAAGCACAGGAGATCTAAGTTGAAATATAAGGCTTCGTTCACATCTGCGTCAGGGTTTCGTTGTGAGGTTCCGTCTGAGCTTTCTGTCAGATCGGAACCTTGATTAACCCCTTAATGACCAGCCTATTTTAGACCTTAATGACCAGGCTATTTTTTACGTTTTCCCATCGTCGCATTCCAAGAGCTATAACGTTTTTATTTTTGCGTCGACATAGCTGTATAAGGTCTTGTTTTTTGCGGGACAAGTTGTATTTTTTAATAGCACCTTTTTTAGGTACATATTATTTATTGATTAACTTTTATTAACTTTTTTTTGGGGGGGGGGGATAGAAAAAAAAATAAAATCGGACATTTCGCCACTTTTTTGGGTCCTGAATCTATGCCGTTTAACGTGTGGTATAAGTAACACAATAAGTTTATTCAGCGGGTTGTTACGATTGTAACGATACCAAATTTGTATAGTTTTTGTATGTTTTACTACTTTTACACAGTAAAAACACTTTTTTTTCAAAATTATTTGTTTTTGTGTCTCCATATTTGAAGAGCCGTAACGATTTTATTTTTTTCGCCGATGCAGTTGTATGAGGGCTTTTTTTTATTGGTACCATTTTGGAGTAGATGCGACTTTTTGATCACTGTTTAATCACATTTTTTTAAAGTCAGGATTCACAGAAAACAGCAATTTTTCCGTGTTTTTTTTTTTACGCCGTTCACCGTGCGGGTTAAGTAATGTAATAGCTTTATAGTCGGGGTCGTTACGGACACGGCGATACCAAATATGTGTAACTTTTTAACTTTATTTTGGTTTTTTAATAGTAATGCCGTTTGTAAGGGGAAAAAGTGGGTTTTTCATTTTTTTTTCACATTTTCTTTTTATTAACTTTACATCCTTACATAGTTACATAGTTAGTACGGCTGAAAAAAGACACATGTCCATCAAGTTCAACCAAGGGAAGGGAAAAGGGAAGGAAAAATTTCTACACATAGGAGATAATATTTTTTTGTTCTAGGAAATTATCTAACCCTTTTTTAAAGCCATTTACTGTCCCTGCTGTGACCAGCTCCTGCAGTAGGCTATTCCATAGATTCACAGTTCTCACTGTAAAGAAGCCTTGTCGCCTCTGCAGCTTGAACCTTTTTTTCTCCAGACGGAGGGAGTGCCCCCTTGTTTTTTGAGGGGGTTTTACAAGGAACAGGATTTCACCATATTTTTTGTATGTGCCATTAATATATTTATATAAGTTAATCATGTCCCCCCTTAGTCGTCTTTTTTCAAGGCTAAATAGGTTTAATTCTTTCAATCTTTCCTCATAACTTAAATTCTCCATGCCCCTAATTAGCTTCGTTGCTCTTCTTTGTATTTTTTCCAACTCCAGGGCATCCTTTCTATGAACTGGAGCCCAGAACTGAACTGCATATTCTAGATGAGGCCTCACTAATGCTTTGTAAAGTGGTAATATTACATCCCTGTCCCGCGAGTCCATGCCTCTTTTAATACACGACAGTATCCTGCTGGCCTTTGAAGCAGCTGATTGACACTGCATGCTGTTATGGAGTTTATGATTTACAAGTACACCCAGATCCTTCTCAAAAAGTGAATCCGCCAGTGTAGCTCCCCCTAGGACATATGATGCATGCAGGTTGTTGGTACCCAGATGCATAACTTTACATTTATCTACATTAAACTTCATCTGCCAAGTGGACGCCCAAACACTTAGTTTGTTTAAATCTGCCTGTAATTCATGAACATCTTCCATAGTCTGAACTATATTACATAGCTTGGTGTCATCTGCAAAAATAGAAATAGTGCTATTAATCCCATCCTCTATATCATTAATAAATAAGTTGAATAATAGTGGTCCCAGCACTGAACCCTGGGGTACACCACTTATAACCGGTGACCATTCAGAGAAGGAATCATTGACCACAACTCTCTGGATACGGTCCTTGAGCCAATTCTCAATCCAATTACAAACTATATTTTCTAAACCTATAGTCCTTAATTTACCCATTAGGCGTCTATGGGGGACAGTGTCAAATGCCTTTGCAAAGTCCAAAAACACTAAATCCACAGCGGCCCCTCTGTCTAGACTTCTGCTCACCTCTTCATAAAAACAGATTAGGTTAGTTTGACAACTTCTGTCCTTAGTAAAACCGTGCTGGCTGTCACTTATAATGCTATTTATTGTCACATAATCCTGTATATAGTCCCTCAATAGCCCCTCAACTTTCTTAAACTATTTTTTTTACTTTTTTACTAGTCCCACTAGGGGACTTCACTATGCGATCCTCCGATCGCTATTATAATACACTGCAATACTTTTGTATTGCAGTGTATTACTGCCTGTCCGTTTAACACAGACAGGCATCTGCTAGGTGATGCCTGCGGCATGATCTAGCAGGCATTTATTACAGGCAGACCTGGGGCCTTTATTAGGCCCCCGGCTGCCATGGGAGACACAGACACTCGGCGATCGTATCGCCGGGTGTCGGTGGGATGAGAGGGAGCTCCTTCCCTCTCTCCAAAACCACTCAGATGCGGTGCTCGCTATCGAGAACCGCATCTGAGGGGTTAAACGGGTGAGATCAATACTAATATCGATCTCACCCGGCAGAGCAGGGACGCTCCAAGCCCTCAGCTGCCTCTGGCAGCTGAGAGCAGGGAGATTTGACAACTCCCTGCTCTGTTCACCTATTCCGATGCCGCGACGTAAAAAGTCTATGGCATCGGAATAAGGCTCGTTAGTGACCGACGTAAAAAGACTATGGGCCGGTCACTAACGGGTTAAAACAAACGGAAACCATAGGTTTGCATCACCATTTATTTCAATGGTGACGGATCCGGTGCAGATGGTTTCGGTTTGTCTCACTTGTGCAAGGGTTCTGTCGTTTTGATGGAATGAATACCATACATAGTTGGCTGCCCTATTGATTCAGTCAAGAGGGAATCCTTGCACAGCTCAGACAAACCGGAAACCATTTGCACCGGATCCGTCACTATTGAAAATCAATGTACAGAGAGTCCAAAATCCAGCACAAATAACGGATGGGTGCACGCCTGGGGTTTTGGCTCCAAATCTTTCAATATGTTTCCAAGAATAGGCAGCACACCGATTCAAAGTGAAAAAAAGTGGGTTTTATTAGCCCTTGTGCAACGTTTCGGCTGTATTTGTCGAGCCTTTTTAAAGCATGTTGATAGTGTACAAAACAGTGGTATATATGGGGGCTGAACAAATAGTCCTAAAAACAGAGGTCTTTAAATGACATTACATATAAAAATACATATAGTAGCCACCGTGATCAATACAAATATTTTCTCAATACACAAGAAAAGTGCATAATGTGCTAATTAATGTGTCCATTATTAAACATGTACATCTAAGAACAATTAAAAAAACGTTAACATGTAATACTTTGATTTTGGCGTCCTAAGGATTAGTTTGCGCATGTCTATGACATCACGTGGGTTCGCGCCTGCGCATTAGCCATGTATAGTCATCGGCGGCCATTTTGGTAAAGGTAATATCATTACCTAATAGATTAAATACTGCGCATGTCAGCGCATGCGTGATTTGATAAACTATCGTACTAGGTCAATGAGAATGATATAGGAAACGGTGAAATCGCTCACTACTCAAATTTAAGAGAATTATATATGAGACATTATAAATATAGTCCCTAATATGGTATAGTTTGTTTAGAGGTGACATTTTATTATGTAGTATATGTCCCTATGTTATAAATTATGAAAGTTATTGTGATAATATAACTAGAATTATATAATAATAATGTCGGAAAATGCAATATTAAGGCTGTGTTCACACGGAGTTTTGACGCGGAAAACGCGTCGGAAAACGCGCCAAAATGACTCCCATTGATTTCAATGGGAGACGGAGGCGTTTTTTTACCGCGAGTAAAAAAACGCCTCGCGGCAAAAAGAAGGGACATGATCCATCTTGATGCGGTTTCCGCGTCCAAAACCGCATTGAAATCAATGGGGACACGTCAAAAAACACCTCGAACTAGTGAGGTGTTTTCTGACGAGTATATTGCCGAGTGTTTTGCAGGAGTCGTCTCCTGCTGCTAGTCCAGCCCAGCAAGGGGCTGTCATTTCCTCTCTGCTCGTGGAGGCTGAAAAACATCGTGGACAGAACTCCCCTGAGGGATACAGAAAACCGAAGTCCTGCATCCAAATACAAGTAAGTGCAATTGCTCCTATGCTCCATACATGCTATACATGTATGGAGCTGTGCATTTTTTTTTTCAATTTTTTAATTTTGTTATGCAGTTGTTCATGTATGTCATCTCTTTTTTACAGCAGAGGTGTACCACCGAATGGACATTGATGTTGGGAAATTGATTCAAGAAGTAAGTATACTTTTTTTTTTTTTTAATGTGGGCCTGTTCACATCAGCGTGGTTTCCGCTGAGGGGTTCCGTCGGTGCTTTCAGTCAGGGGAACCCCTCAACGGAAAGGCAAGTGTGAAGTGGTGACAGATCCGTTGCGAAGGGTATGTTCACACGCACTAATTACGGACGTAATTTGGTTGTTTTTGCCCCGAATTACGTCCAAAAATAGCGCCTCAATAGCGCTGACAAACATCTGCCCATTGAAAGCAATGGGCAGACGTTTGTCTGTTCACACGAGGCGTAATTTACGCGCCGCTGTCAAATGACGGCGCGTAAATAGACGCCCGCGTCAAAGAAGTGACCTGTCACTTCTTTGGCCATAATTGGAGCCGTTATTCATTGACTCTAATGAATAGCAGCGCCAATTACGTCCGTAATGGACGCGGCGTTCAAGCGCCAGCACATGCCGTTACGGATGAAATTACGGGGATGTTTTCAGGCTGAAACATCCCCGTAATTTCAGCCGTTACGGACGCCCTCGTGTGAACATACCCTAGTGGTTTCGGTTTGTCCCCGTTGTGCAAAGGGTTCTGTCGTTTTGACGGATCCAATACCGAAGTGTAGGGAATCCCATTAGCAACGGATCCATCAGCATTGAAGTCAATGATGATGCAAACAGAAAACAATGTTTTTTTTTAATGTGGGCCTGTTCACATCAGCGTGGTTTCTGCGGAGGGGTTCCGTCGGTGCTTTCAGTCAGGGGAACCCCTCAACGGAAAGGCAAGTGTGAAGCAAGTTCCGTTTGCATCACCATTCATTTCAATGGTGACAGATCCGTTGACAGAAGGATGTCATGCATGTGAAAACCTCGGCAAAAACAGCCTGAAAAACCGCCTCAAAAACCACGTCAAACATGAAAACCTCCAGGGTCAGTTTTTACAGGAGGAATTTTCCTCCTGCAAAAAACTCAGTGTGAACACAGCCTAACACTTTCCCGCTATTGGGCGTAACTATACGCCTGGAAACCAAGTGAGTTCCCGCACATGGGCGTACAGTTATGTCCTGGAGATAAAGCAAGCACAGGATAGTTATACACAGCTGACATGCCGCTGCAATGGCTGTTACCGCCAATCGCAGCCATTTAACCCCTTCAATGCGGCTGTCAATGGCGTCCGCCGCATTGAAGTGGTTGACAGAGGGAGGGAGCTACCTCTGTAACCCCCGGGCCCCCCCGCGATGGATCGCGGGTGGCGATTGTTGATATGGCAACCAGGAAGCCGTTACTAGGCTTCCTGGTTGCCCAGGTACGGAAGCCTATTAGGTCCTGCCCGAGGCAGGACCTAATACGCTAACGGTCAAATGAAGAATGACAGTTACGATACACTGCACTACATAAGTACATACATAAGTAGTGCAGTGTATCGTAGCGGGAATCAAAAGACCAGATCTTCAAGTCCCCAGGTCAGTGTAAAAGAAAAAAGTAAAAAAATTTAAAAAAAAAAATGTGAAAGAAAAATAAATAAATAATAAAAACAACACTTGCCCTGTTTCTCTGATCAACTCCTTTATTACTAGAAAAAAAATGAAAATATGAAAAAAAAATATATACATAATAGGTATCGCCGCGTTCGAAACGGCCTGATCTATAAAAATATCACATTTTTACCGGACGATGAACACCGTACATTTCTTTCATAAAAAACAATGACAGTACTTTATTTTTTGGTCATCTTGTCTCAAAAAAAAATTCATAAAAAGTGATCAAAAAGTTGCAAGTCACGCAAAACAGTACCAATAGAAAAAGTTATGGCTGACAGAAAATGGCAATACCAAAACATGATTTTTTTAGAAAAGAGTATTTTTATTGTGGGAACGTAGTGAAACATAAAAAAAACGATATAAATTTGGTGTCGCTGTAATTGTTCACCGTGCAGTATAAACAACATGTTAACTTTATTCTGCGGGGCGATACGCTGTAAAAAAACAACAAAAAAGAAACGTGCTGGAATGGCTGTTTTTTGGTTTCCTCATCCCCCAAAAAATGGAATAAATAGTGATAAAAAAAAAATTAAAAAAAAATAAAAAATAAAAAAAAAAAAAAATTAAAAAATCGCATGTACCCCAAAATGGAACCAATAAAAATTACAGCTCGTTCCACAAAAAACGCGCCCTCACACAGCTCCGTCACCGGAAAAATAACACGTTATGACTCTCAAAACGCAATGCACAATGATGCTAAATGACGGCCCAGACTCATTTTTAGGTCCAGTAGAATTTCCCTAAATACCCCACATCGTCATTTGCTGGACCCCACAGGTGGACCCTGTAGATGCAGCGGTGATGAGGAAACTTTAGGGCCTTGTGCTGCTTATAGGGCTAGTGAAGAAGTAAAATATAAGGCAATACTGGAGCGCAGATATTTTGTATAATACCCAATAAACCCGGCCTGTGTACCACTCCAATCTATGGATTATTCATTCTCCCCATTATTACATCATCCTATTATAACCTTTTGCACTCCGCCCAGCTTACATATGCCCTGATGTACTCCGCCCAGCTCACATACGCCCCCACATTATGAGCTGAAATACCACTAATACACCAAGCAAAATCTGCGCTTCAAAAGCGGTTCTTTTTCTCCTTTATTTGTTGAGAAAATGAAAAATGTTTAACTAATGCTTCGTGTTATTGGAAAATAATGTAATTTTTCATTTTCACTGCCCATTTCTAATAAAATATATGAGACACCTGTGGGGTCAAAATGCTCACTATACACCCCTAGATGAATTCCTCAATGGGTGTAGTTTGCCAAATGGAGTCACTTTTGGGTAGTTTCAACTGTACTACTACCTAAGTGGCTTTGCAAAAGCGACATGGTGCAGATAAACCAATCCAGCAAAATCTGTACTCCAAAAGCCAAATGGCGCTCCTTCCCTTCTGAGCCCTGATGTGTATTCATACAGTGGTTTATTACCACATATGGGGTATTTCCGTACTCTGGAGAAGAAGTTGCTTTACAAATGTTACGGTGATTTTTCTCCTTTATTTGATGAGAAAATGAAACATTCTTACCTAAAGCTACGTCTTAGTGGGGGGAAAAAAATGAAATTTTTCATGTTTACTGCCTAATTCTAATGAAATCTATGGAACACCTGGGGGGTCAAAATGCTCACTGCACCCCTAGTTGAATTCCTCTAGGGGTGTAGTTTCCCAAATGGAGTCACTTTTGGGGGGTTTCCACTGTACTGGTACCTTAGGAGCTTTACAAATGCGACATGGTGCCGAGAAATCAAACCAGCAAAATCTGTACTTCAAAAGCTAAACGGCGTGCCTTTCCTTCAGAGTCCTGCCGCTTGCCCAAACAGCAGTTTATGACCACATGTTGGGTATTTCCGTACTCTGGAGAAGTTGCTTTACAAATGTTGGGTTGCTTTTCCTCATTTATTTGTTGAAAAAAATAACACTTTTGAGGTAAAGCTACATCCATTTTCACTGCCCAATTCTAATGAAATCTATGAAACACCTGTGGGGTCAAAATGCTCACTACACCCCTAGATGAATTCCTCAAGGGGTGTAGTTTTCTAAATGTAGTCACTTTTGTGGGGTTTCCTTTGTTTCGCCACCACAAGACCTCTTCTAACCTGACATGGTGCCTGAAATATAATTTAAGAAAAGGAAGGCCCAAAAATCCTCTAGGTACTCCTTTGCTTCTGAGGCCGGTGTTTCAGTCCAGTAGCGCACTAGGGCCACATGTGGGATATTTCTAAAAACGTCAGAATCAGGGCAATAAATATTTAGTTGTGTTTCTCTGGTAAAAACCTTCAGTATAACAGGAAAAATGGATTAAAATGTAATTTCTGCAAAAAAATGAAATTTGCAAATTTCCCTTTCACTTTGCTTTAATTCCTGTGAAACGCATAAAGGGTTAAGAAACAAACATTCTAAATGCTGTTTTGAATACTTTAAGGGGTGCAGTTATTAAAATGGGGTGATTTGTGGGGGTTCCTAATATATAAGGCCCTCACAGCCACTTCAGAACTGAACTGGTCCCTAAAAAAATTGGCTTTTGAAATTTTCTTGAAAATTTGAGAAATTGCTGCTAAACTTATAAGCCTTGTAACGTCCTAAAAAAAATAAAAGGATGTTCAAAAAACGATGCAAACATAAAAGTAGACATATGGAAAATGTTAGCTAGTAACTATTGTGTGGTATAACGATCTGTCTTACAAGCAGATACATTTGAATTTAGAAAATGCTAATTTTTTGCACATTTTCTCAAAATTTTGGTGTTTTTCACACACAAATATTGAATATATCGACCAAATTTTTTCACTAACTTAAAGTACAATATGTCACGAGAAAACAATCTCAGAATCGCTTGGATAGGTAAAAGCATTCCAGAGTTATTACCACATAAAGTGACATATGTCAGATTTAAAAAATGAGACTGTCATAAGGTCCAAAAGTGGCTGCGTCCTTAACCCCTTAGTGACCAGCCCATTTTAGGCCCTAATGACCAAGCTATTTTATTAGTTTTTCTATAGTCGCATTCAAAGAGCTATAACTTTTTTATTTTTTCGTCTACATAGCTGTATGAGGACTTGTTTTTTGCGGGATTAGTTGTACTTTTTAATAGCACCATTTTAGGGTACACAATTTTTTTATTAACTTTTATTAACTTTTTTTGGGGGGATTATAAAAAAAAAACTGAAATTCCACCATTGTTCTATGAGTTTTTAAATGTACGCCGTTCACTGTGCGGTGTAAATAACATGTTACCTTTATTCTCTGGGTCGGTACGATTACGGCGATACCACATATGTAGAGGTTTTTTCTGTTTTACGACTTTTGCACAATAAAAACACTTTTGAACTAAAATTATTTGTTTTTGCATCGTCGCTTTCCAAGAGCCGTAACTTTTTTATTTTTCCATCAATGTAGTGATTTTTTTGGCTTGTTTTCTGCGGGACGAGACGTAGTTTTGATCGGTACTTTTTTGGGGTGCATGGGACTTATTGATTCATTTTTATTATGACTTTTTTGGGGGGCAATGGAAAAAAATTGCAATTTCGCCATTGTTTTTTGCGTTTTTTTTTTACGGTATTCACCTTGCGGTTTAAATTACATATTAACTTTATTAATGGAGTCATTAGGGTCACGGCGATACCATATATGCGTACTTTTATTTCTTTTTTACACTTTTACTAAATAAAACCACTTTTTATGGAAAAAATGGTTTTATTAATTTTTTTACTGTCATTTTTATTATTAATCTTTATTTCACATTTATTATTTATTTCATTAGTCCCACTAGGGGGACTTTACTGTGTGATCTTCAGATCGCTGCTATAATGCTTTGGTATACTTCGTATACCAGAGCATTATTGCCTGTCAGTGTAAATCTGACAGGCAATCTGTTAGGACGTGCCTCCGGCGCGTCCTAACCGGCATATGTCCAGGGCAGACCTGGGGGCTTTTATCAAGCCCCCGGCTGCCATGACACCCCATCGGAGACCAGCGATTGCATTTGCGGGCCGCCGATGGGTGACAGAGGGAGCTCACTCCCTCTGTAAACAAGTTAAAATGCTGCGGTCGCTATTGACGGCGGCATTTAACGGGTTAAACTGCCGCAATCTAAGTAAACTTTGATTGCGGGCGTTGGAGCAGGAGCTCAGCTGTCATCAGACAGCTGAGCCCCGGCTCCAGCCTGCACGGGAGACCTTTTCACGTGAGCCTAGTCTAAGGCCCCTTAGTGACGAACGTGAAAAGGCGTATTGTTGGTCACTAAGGGGTTAAACATTTCTGGTCACAAGAGCGCTATTATAGATCATCCTTGTTTTCATATGGTACATAGACACAATTTATAAAGTTCTATTTCGATGCTCATGGCAATATTAAATATAAAATTGTATGTTACACGCAGGAACAAAGGGAGACCAAAGTAAAATATGGCTCATGGTAAAGTAATCTGAAAGAGATCATTTTAAAGTTATAACAAATGATGTAATAGTACACGAAGTTAGATACACGAGGTCAACCCATCCTGACCTGTGGGCAAATTGAATCCTAAACAATGCCATGGGTGATGAAGTCAACATTCAATCCATGAGGTTTTAATGTGTGCAATCTCTGTATTCTTGATACCTTTTGCTACACGGAGGCGGATGCCCGGTGTATCCTTCAAGACTTGGAGGGAGAGGTTAGTTTCCTAAAAATGCCTTCTGCTATTGATTTAAAGCGCAGGATTGAATCTGACTCCAAACGTTTAATTTGAGACCAAATCTGTTTTCACAGAGTGATTTATTTTGCAACTGTCTACAGCAATTATCCAATAAATTATCTTTGGATTCAATAGAAATGTGTGGTCCAAAAAGCTATACAAGAGGCTAACAATACATTACTTTCTTTGTTAAAGACACAAGTTTACTCAAGATCTTAAAAATTTCACAGGTAAATTTGAAAGCGAGCAAGAGGATGTTAAAAAGGAGAAAATGGCAACGTGAGAGTGATGACTATCGAAGGGGCAGATTATATTATTGGAATGACAATTCATTTGGAAGAAATGGCCAAGTTTATGACACCAGAAAGCGAAGGAGACAACAGGAGTCAACCCAGCAGAAAAAGGATGCACCATCTTCTTCTCCTTTTTAGGGATTCCCACTTTGGCACGAAACCCACCAGAAGAGGTGGGAGGATACATCATCGAACACAGAGGAAGCAGAGATCACAGCCACCAGTGACACAGGGAGTGATACAAAGGAAGACCTAGTCATCAATATTTCCTCCAGAATTCAAACCACCGCAGAAACATTGGTTCTAAACAAAGGACTCTCATTTTGCCCGTCCTCCCATACGGACTGGATACAGTTGGACAATGATTTACATAAAAAAAATTCAGATCTATCAGGTTGAAGTGTTGGTTCACTGAGTAGGTACTAACAAACAAGGTGAAAAGCTCAGAGATTTGTTTAGAAGATGTTAATCTATAAAATAAGAGTAACTTTTTGCCAGCCAATTATGTTGCAGCATTAGATGCATTTGTATCGGCAGTGAAGAGGGACATTGAACAACTAAAAATTCAAACTCTACATTCCCCCTTTAAACATCCAAATATGACTGGAGATTAAATACATGCATTGAAGGCTCTGATCCATGACGACCACATCACAATTAAACCCGCGGACAAGGGTGGTGCTGTGGTCATAATGGATACGACCCTCTATGAAGAGTAAATTCGGAGACAATTAAGTGACCGCTGTTTATAATAAACTTACCTCTGATCCAAAATTTAAGATCGCAAGACGAATTCAAAACATTGTTAACAAGGCCCTACAGGATGGAATTATTGATGAAAAAACATATAAAATACTTAATCATAGATAATCCAAGAACACCAGTATTATACACAGTGCCAAAAGTACATAAATCATTAATTAACCCACCGTGACGACCGATGGTCTCCGGTACGGATTTAATCTTTAGCCATATGGCAATATTTTTAGATAGGTTTCTTAGAGAGATCTCTCTACTGGTGCGTTCTACATAAAAGATACCTCCAAATTATTGAATAAATTAAATTCAGTAGAGGTACAACAAGGCCAACATATTACACTCGCATCTTTTGACATTACAAGTTTATATACATCCATAGAACATCACAGGGGTTTACAGGTCACTGCCACATACACAACAATTATTTTTGGATTTGCTGGGAATCATATTGACAGACAACTACTTTCTTTTTCGTGATGACTTTTATATACAAACTCAGGGCACAGCCATGTGGTCAAATGTATCCCCCACATACGCCAACATGTATATGCGACACCTCGACGAGGCGTTAGTCTATGTGTCCCACCACTTCAGCCAAGTACTGAGGTGGTGTAGATACAAAGACGACGTCTTCCTTATCTGGAAAGGCAGGGAGAGTGAGCTGCAATTATTTCACTCTTTTTTTAATACAAATCGATCCTACTGTTAAATTTACTCTTATAAGTTCGGACAAATCAATACAGTTCCTTGATGTGCTCATTAACTTCCAAGATGGTGCGTTCACCACGGAACTTTATGTAAAACCTACTTATAAAAATAATTTACTGATATTTAATAGTAACCATCCGAGACCGATGGTCAGAAGTTTTACCGTTAGCCAATATATACGGGCTAAAAGAACTACAAGTGTAGAGGACTAAATAGAGGACACTCCAGAATACGGAGAATAGATTCAGTCATAGAGGTTATCCAGCATCTTCTCTCGAACGTCAAAGAGAAATAGTTGACAATATAAGCAGGAATGGATTATTGGTCACTAAAAATCGAATTCCAAAACCTGCCCGCATACCCTTAGTCACCACATATGAGGAGAACAGTTACACCATTAATAAAAATCATTCTCAACCACTGGCCAATGTTACAAAATTGCCTACCACATATTCCGGGGATTAAAAATGCCCCACTGTTTTTGTATCGGAGATCGGCAAATCTACAGGATTGGTGAAATCTGATATTGGCACAGATAGGACGGACAGACATAGGTCACAAAGAAAAATATGGGTTGTTATCCCTGTTTAAACTGTATCAACTGCCCTCTGATGCAGAAAGGATCTAAATTTACTCATCCTTTGACTAAACGGACATATGAGATACGACTATCTGAATTGTACCTCAGACTATGTTGTTTATATTTTGGAGTGTCCCGGTCACCTTTATGTCGGTGAGACTTCCCTGGAATTTAAGATCAGATTAAACCAACATCGATATACCATCCGCAAAAAACGCCTGGACCTTCCAGTGTCCAAGCATTACACTGAGGCAGGACACACCGAGAAAGAAATATTGGTTCACTCGATAGACCATATTCCCATGCTGCGTAGACGGGTACTCATTAAATTGTTGAAATATAAGGAATTACAGTGGATACAGAGATTGCACACATTAAAACCTCATGGATTGAATGTTGACTTCATCACCCATGGCATTGTTTAGGATTCAATTTGCCCACAGGTCAGGATGGGTTGACCTCGTGTATCTAACTTAGTCTACTACTACAGCATTTGTTATAACTTTAAAATGATCTCTTTCAGATTACTTTACCATGAGTCATATACAAGTTCTACCCATGTTTTACTTTGGACTCCCTTTATTCCGGTGCGTAACATACATTTTTATATTTATTATTGCCATGCGCATCAAAATTTATCTTTATAAATTGTGTCTATGTATCATATGAAAACAAGGATGATCTATAATAACAGCGTTCTCGTGACCAGAAATGTTTAATATTGAATTTTCCAACATTATGTCTCTATTCACACTGATGTGTTTTTTCAGCCTTTTTTTATTTATTTATTTTTTTAACTTTGATATAATTCTAGTTATATTATCACAATAACTTTCATAATTTATAACACAGGGACATATACTACATAATAAAATGTCACCTCTAAACAAACTATACTATATTAGGGACTATATTTATAATGTCTCATATATAATTCTCTTAAATTTGAGTAGTGAGCGATTTCACCGTTTCCTATATCATTCTCATTGACCTAGTACGATAGTTTATCAAATCTCACATGCGCTGACATGCGCAGTATTTCGTCTATTAGGTAAGGATATTACCTTTACCAAAATGCCTGCCAATGACTATACATGGCTAATGCGCAGGCGCGAACCCACGTGATGTCAGACATGCGCAAACTAATCCTTAGGACGCCGAAATCAACACACACGTGAACTTGGATCCAAAGTATTACACGATAAAGTTTTTTTTCACTTTGAATCGGAGTGCTGCCTATTCTTGGAAACATATTGAAATCAATGGTGATGCAAACAAACCGTTGTTTTCCATTTGTTTCAGTCAGAGTTCCGTTCTGAGGGAAAGCTCCGACAGAACCCCCGACGCAGATGAGAACAAAGCCCAAGCTTTGTATTTTCTATAAACCTCCAAAACATTCTAATAGGTTTGGCTTCCAATGACAGGAGAGAGTGTGTGAGACCTAGGTAAAATAGATTTGGAATCCCAGAGGACAGGGAGAGATGAGAGCTTCTTCTATATAGAACGTTTACCCACACACCGCAAAATTCATTGAATTAGGGATAGCCAGTGATACAAAAAGTATATAAAACTCACGTACAAATGAAGAACAGTTAGAAAGAAAGCACACAAAAAACAAAATGTCAACATCAAATCTGCTACTAGGACCAGTTTTTTTGTGCATAGCTTTTACAGTGTAATGAGCGGGTTTAAAAACCATTCCTGGTCGCACAATGTATCATCTGGCTGCTGTAGTAAAAAAACAAAAACCGTATATGAGCGAGCATCCCCAAAGGGTTACTTCACACAAGTTTAAATTTGCTGCAGAAAATAGGACGCCAGGTGCACAGAGAGCAGATTGGCGGAGCGGGGATGGCGAGTATAGTACTAGGTTTTAATGTGGAAATAGGGTTGTTTTTTGCAATTGCGACTCTTGCTGCAGAACTGCAGCTATTTTTCAGAAAAAACATGCAATGTTTGTATATTTTTTGCCGGGAATTTTCACTTTCCCATTAAATTTAAAGGGGAAAATCTAGACCAGATACGCAGCCATTCCCCAGCAAGAATTTGACGTTTCGGATAAAAAAAAATCTGCACCGCCGGTCAATATTTGCAGGGGGAGGTGTTAAAATCTCATCCACTTTACTGCTACTGTAATAGGATGCAGATTCTCTAGACAGAAAATCTGCAGCATTTTGGCTGTGTGAACATAGTTTACCAAATGATCCCAGATATCTATCCTGGACAGAGAAACAGTTGCCACTGACAAGGCTTTATCCCCATTCATTGCGAAGTGCCATCAGGCCCAATGACCTCTGTACTAGCTTCACAGATACCAGAAAAGCCATGTACATGCAGACAATATGGCAGCTCCAGCACATTTGTTTTTAGTTACAGGATTAATTAATAAAACTGCATACCTGATCATTTCAGATTCTGCCATAAATAACTACACAACTGAATCATGCCGTATACCCAAATTTACCTACTGCTGAACAAAGCAGTTCACCCTAATAGCCATCATCTCTGCCAAAGGAGAATGGGAACAAAAAAGTCGAAAGGGAGAAGCTTTGTGCAGTTCTGATTCAGAGAATAGAAGATGCAGCAGACTACCATAGTCTCAAAACTTTTGGCCAGGACTGTAGATTTTTGTTTCGTGGCTTTTGATTTCGGTTTTCACAAAGTTTGCTGCTTCAGTTTTTATAGTGGCAATTTGCATTAATTCTACATTGTTATGAAGAGTGGTCAGATAAATTGAAATTTCAAAATCATTACTTGCCATGAAAACTCACTTAAATCACACAAAAAAACATTTTCACTGCATTCAGCCCTGCCACAAAATGACCTGCTAACAATTTCAGTGATCTTCTCATTAGCTCAGGAGAAAGTGTTAATGAGGACAAGGAAGATGATATCACTCGGTCATGATGAATGAATTAGAAGTGCAGACTGGTTGCTTTAAAAGGGGAACAGTGCTTGAAATCATTGTCTTCTTCTGTTAACCATGGTTACCTCTAAGGAAACACATGCAGTCATCATTTCTTTACATCTAAAGGGCTTTATAGGCAACGGCATTGCGGCTTGTAAGATTGCCCCTAAATCAACCATTTATCTGATCAAGAACTTCAAGGAGAGAGTTTCAATTGCTGTGAAGAAGGCTACAGGGCGCCCAAGAAAGTTCAGCTAGTGCCATGATAGTCTCCCAAAGAGGTTTCAGCTAAGAGATTGGTTCAACACCAGTGCAGAGCTTGCTCAGGAATGGCAGGAGGGAGGTGTCCATGCATCTGCGCACACAGTGAGGAGAAGACTTTTGCAGGCTGCCCTAGTGTCTAGAAATGCAGCACAGAAGCCACTTCTCTCCAAGAAAAACCATCAGGGACAGACTGACATCCTGCAGGAAGAACGAGGATTGGAGTTCTAGAGGACTGGGGTAAAGTTATTTTCTCTGATGAAGCCCCCTTCAGACTGTTTGGGACATCTGGAAGAAGGATTATCCAGAGAAGAAAAGGTGAGTGCTACCATGAGTCCTGTGTCATGCCAACAGTAAAGCATCCTGGGACAATTCATGTGTGGGGGCTGCTTTTCATCAAGGGAGTAGGCGCACTCACAATTTTGCCTAAGAACACTTCTATGAATAAAGAATGGTATCTAAACATCCTTCAATAGCAACTTCTCCCAATGATCCAGGAGAAATTTGGTGATGAACAATGGGTTTTCCAGCATGATGGAGCACCACGTCACAAGGCAAAAGTGATAACTAAGCGACTCGGTGAATAAAACATTGACATTTTGGGTCCATGGCCAGGAATCTCCCCAGACCTCAATCCTGTGGTCAATCCTCAAAAAGCGGGTGGACAAACAAAAAACAGTGCTTGGATTTTATCACAATTTCTGTGATTAGACAAGAAGGTGTTGCCATCAGTCAGGATTTAGCCCAGAAGCGGTTATTCAGTATGCCAGGGTGAATTGCAGAAGTCTTGAAAAAGAAGGGTCAACACTGTAAATATTGAGTCTTTGTATAAACTTGATGTATTTGTTAATAAATGTTTAAAAACTTATGAAATTATTATAATTGTTCTTCAATATACCATAGAAACATGTGACTAAAAGATCTAAAAACACTGAAGTAGCAGACTTTGTGAAAACCAAAATTTGTGTCGGTCTCAAATTGACCAGGACGGCAGTTATTCATGAACATTTGTCTGTTCATATATATTTTAAGAGAACCTTTCACCTGCCCATACACATGCAGCTGAGTGCAGCATGTAATGGACAGTGCTACACAATCCCTGGAGATTGGCTTCCGTTTTTTTTCGTGGAAACAATTGCGTAGTCAACTACACAATTTTTTCCGCAAAAAAAAAAAAAACGGAAACCTTACGGAAATTGAAATCAAAGGTAATGCAAACGGAAGCTATGGTTTCCATTCATCGGTTCCTCCGACGGAAAGGTCGAACGGAGCCCATGAACGGAAGCCAAACGCGGATGTGAACAGGCCCTTAGCCTTTGATGGAATTTGCAAAATAAAAAAAAAAGATACAGTGTGCTTTGGTACCAAAAGAAAGCTCAATCCAAACAAAAAATTGTTTATAAAATAAAAATCCCACAGTAGGCCATGTTCCCGCAAGGTCGATTTGCTGCAAATTCCCCATTCAAAATCTGCAGCAACTACAGTGCAATAAAAGTGAATGGTGGATTTTAGGGCCTGGTGCGGATGCTCATCGAAGCATTAAAAATCGGCTTGGATTTACAATGCAGATTTCTCAGCAGCTAAAAATTTCCCTGTGTAAACATAGTCTTATGCCGATCATGTGAGTAAAGAACGAAGCATAAGGCTGGGTTCACACCCGCGTTGGTGTTTGTTGTTCTGCTTCAACAGAGGAGCAGAATAATGAAAATACCGGAAGCGCCGATTCCGTTGAAGAACGGACACCATAGGCCGCTGACCGAACAAATTGACTTTAATGGGTTCTGTCGGGTTTCTGTCAGGATGTTCATGATTTTTACCATGCTTTGCTATGGTTTCCGTTATTTTTGGCCGGATCTGTGGAGACTTCAATGCAGGCGTGAACAGGCTCTATGGTAAGTTTTCCAAAATTTTAAACGCAGAAACAAATCATACACAAGAATGTTAAGTTTAAAGGGGTTATGTGGGGACCGAAAAGTATTAGCAGCATACTCACTGAAGTATGAGAGTACACTCGCCAATATACATTCTGGTCCCCCTCGTCGCGCTGATTCTGAGATTTTAATAGATTTTTATAGCGCTGGTGGGGGATAGGAAGTCTAGTTGCACAGTCTTCCTTCATGACAATATGACTCTTCGCCATGTGACCAGCCCCGCTGTACTACTGCTACAGAAAGTACATAAGAGTAAGAGTACAGCGGGGCTGGTCACATGATGAGGAGTCGTGTCATGAAGGAAGACCGTGCCACTAGACTTCTGGTCTCCCGCCAGCTCTAAATCTATAAAAATCTCATAATTAGCGTGACGGGGGACCGGAGATTATATTAGCGAGTGTACAGTGTACTCGCATACTGCAGTGAGTACACAGCTAATACTTTTCGGTCCCCTCATAACCCCTCTAAGGTACCACGAGTCCATATTATAGTAGAAGGTTAAGCTGTATAATATAAGGACTTACTTGCATGTTTGTCTGCTAAAGAAATAAGCGTGCCGGATATATCTCTCCTTCTATAGAAACAGACAACCTTTGCTTCAACATTTCCATTTGCAGTCTGTTAATGAAGAAATTATATTCAGAAAAGTTGCAATCAGCTGTAAGACATCACACACACACGCAAATCAATTCTGCATGTGATATGGACTCATGCCAACTCTGTAATGCCCTTCATATAAATACGGACCGTATGTTTTCCATGAGCTGCTGGGAATGGAAGGTGCAGGGACCCCAGCATAGCACTGTACGCCCTTTTCTCATAGTGATCAGTTGGGGTTTTCAGCACCTGATCTCGATTGACTGAACATTTAACCCACACATTTTTGCTACCACTAACAATTTCTATACCTGCGGAAGAGATCATCAGTTTTGCTAACCAGTATTATTGGGGGGGGGGGGGGTTTAGTTAGTGGTGAATGTGCACTACTTCTAATTATAAGGGGATCTATGCTAGAAGTAAAAGTGTCGGTGGTGACAGATATAGCATTATGCTGCAGTCTTTTAGACAAAAATGTGCACATTTCTATGTAATTCTAAAGAGGCCATAGAATCGATGTCCTGGTCATATACTTCAAACTACATCTCGTCCCCTGCTTTCAGGACAGGTTTCTAATTATTATACTATGTTCGGTTAGCAAAATGAACAAGGTGAATTTATTTAGCAAATTAAGTTGCTGGAAATTATACCCAGAGACTTGAGGTTCTTACTAGGACAGGGCACCTATGGAGTAAGTCACATTATAGAAGCCCAAACAAATCTCAAAGGCGCATCTATCCCCATTAAATGGGCCGTTGTTGAGTTCTTCTCTCGGTTCACTTCTTCGGTGATCAATGCCAATACCTACACAGCAGGCAACTGTAATGTCCCTTAGAAATGCATTGGATCCCACACTGCTTGAACGGGTTGTATTACATTTATTCATATGGTTTCGTATCTGGTTGCATATCTAAAACGCAATTAAAGAAATGCTTCTGTTTTCAACTCCATTAATACTCTTATTATTCAATAAAACATTGTGAATGAATACTTAGTGGGATTTATCAAAGGAACAGGAAAGTTTGTGCAGTTACTTCTAGCAACCAATCAGACTGCACCGCTTATTTGTCACGTACCCTTTGTACAACACATGCAGCAACCTAAAAACACTTCCACTTTTCCTATGCACCATGTTTTATTAATCGTTTCCATTGCGTTTTAGGTCAATACACAAGTGTGGATGGAGCAAGCAACGCATCACCAACATAATGCAAGTGATACAGTTAATCCAGTCCTTATAATAAAGGGAGCCATTCTAATAGATTTATAATAGGGAATTGCTAGAAATGCAGTTTTCCAATATACCGGAATTGCAGTGCAACGAAACAAAGATTCTATCCATCCATCCATATATACATCCATCCATATACATACCTTGTTAAGTTCTTCTATTCGTCTTATTAAGTAAGGGTTGCTCGAAGAGTTCTCAAAGTAAACATAATCTGAAAAAAATAAACAGGACCAATATGACAAACATATCAAAAAGCTCTACAGGGGAACATTAGCTATAGAAGTAACATTTAGGTAACCACATGTCCAGATGACTGAATTAGTACCAACCACATCACTGGATGCCCTCTGCACGTACGTACAGGTTTGTTAATATCGTCAGTGAGGTGTACATTTTGAAGACAGGAAAAAGTAGTACATGGCGCCACTATGATATTCATAGGCCCCAAGAGCCCTTTAACTGGTTGCTGACAGGACGAGAATGATCGTCCTCAGCAGCGGGTACTTGGCGCATTAGGATGAGTATTCTCCTAATGTGTGAGTCAGTGTCCGCGCGCCACGATGAGCTGCAGCCCCGCTCTATCGGCGGAGAGAAGAGAAACCTCTTCTCCCCCTCCCCCTCATTAACATCTTAAATGCCGCGATCAAAGCTAAAGTGAGAAGCGGTCTCCACTTTGATTGCGTCACAGGAAATCCCTGTGAAGCGATCAATGGCTATACCTGGTATGCGCAGACAGCCCAGGGTCCATTGAAGGACCCCAGGGCTGTCTGACCATATTTTCTGTTAGGGCATACTGAGGTACAATCAATACACCGGCTAATGTACTTACATATAGATATATGCCAGTACATTAAAGTTCAAAAATAAAAATCAAAATGAAAAATCCCTCTATGGGATAAAAAAAAAAAAAAGTATAATATAAGTCCCAAAACATGACATAATACACACTTTTGGTATCGCCACGTCCGTAACAACCTGTACACTAAATATATAACATTTATGATGATCAGTGTATGGTGTAAAAAAATAAAATAAAAAGAAAACTGCAGCGAAACTTCTTTTTTCCTACATTTTTGGCAAAATAAAAATTTATAGAAATTAAACGATTATGTAGGTACCATTTTTAGGTACATTTACATTAAGTACAACTCGTCCTGCAAAAAACGAAGTCTCATACAGCTACGTCAGACAAAAAAAAAATGAATAAGTTATGAGCGACAGGATGCTAAGAGGGAAATATAAAAAAATTGTTTGCTCCTCAAGGCCAAAATTGGTCATGTCCTAAACCGGTTAAGGAGACCATTTATGTGAAACTGCAAAAGCCTTTTACAGTGGAAAAGATAATGGGAAACCTGTTTAAATAACATTTAGGCCTTATTCACACGATACGGCCGTTTTCCCAGCCGGTTTGCATCCGTTCTGGGCCGGGCATATCTGGACTGTGACATCAGGGGCAACTCCTGAAGTGGAATCCCCATGTGGCCGGTGATTCCACTTCAGGAAAAGCCCCTGTCGTCTGTGTCCATTTATGGATACTGAACGTTACTGGCTTCTCCTGGTGTGGAATCCCCGGTCACAGAGTGTTCGGGGATTCCGCTTCAGGAGTTGCCCCTGATGTCACTGTCCATATATGGACAGAGACATCAAGCGCTCTGTCCAGGAGAGGAATCCCCGAACACACGGGGATTCCGCTCCTTTAGGGAGCAAAAGTGGGGCTAGCACATAGCAGAGCAGGCAGATACCTCCCTGCTCTGCTATAGTGGCGTCGATACAGCAATAGCAGCAGTTGCTAGCGGCGCCATCGGCCATGGGAGGTGTCGCCGGGCCAGGGCGCTTTTAAAACGAACGAATGGCACAAACTCCTCCTCACATGCACTCTGAGAGAGCAAGCGATGGTAGACACGGCCATCACTCGGGACACATTGCAGTGATGGCCGTGTATTACCCGGCCCCATAGACTTCTATGGGTGCCGGGCGGCTGGCCGAAAATAGGGCATGTCTGGCCCATCAATAAAAAAAATTAAAAAAAAAAAAAATCGGTCGTGTAAACAGCCCCATTAGGGGTATATTATTCCTACTGCGGCCGGGTAATGGCCGTTAAACCCCGTCGTGTGACTAATGGCTTAGGCTTTATTCACACGACAGGGTCTGAGTGTCGGCTGATAAAAACCTGACGTTTTTCCCGGCCGTTTGGCATCCGTTACGATTCTGTTCCGTGTTGCCGTTTTTAAACGGCCAATTTTGACCCGTTTTGCATCAGTTTTTTCCCCTGTCCTTTTTGAAATCTGATGAATTTCATTTGTAAATTTTTTGCCACACACTTCCTTCTGTAGATAGTGCCACACAGAACCCCTGTAAGCAGTGCCACACAGAACCCCTTGTAGGTAGTGCCACACAGACCCCCTTGTAGGTAGTGCCACACAGACCCCCTTGTAGGTAGTGCCACACAGACCCCCTTGTAGGTAGTGCCACACAGACCCCCTTGTAGGTAGTGCCACACAGACCCCTTTGTAGGTAGTGCCACAGAGACCCCCTTGTAGGTAATGCCACACAGCCCCCTTGTACATAGTCACCCCCCATAGATGGCACCCCCCCTACTTTCCTGTAGGAGACGGCTCCAGGAGAAGTCCCTCACTTCACGGTCCATATATGGCATACTTGTTTTTATGGGTGTGTTATTTTAAACAGTATGTACAACTGTTCATAGGTCTTGCATAAAGATTTTTTTTATTTTTCAATACAAGGATGGATATGGTCTTATTATAGCATTTAAAGGGAAGTTTTTCTCGGTGTACATGTCTTATATGGGTTCCCATATGCAAGTTAATATATACTGCAAGTTATATGACCTTTAATTAATGGGTATTCTTTCTCTGTTTAATTATTGTCTTTTGGTGAATACAGGTTCTGGAATGGATTATCGTTGTCGTGACCAAAATTGTGTCACTCCGTTGTCTGATGTTTTTAAAAGTGATATACATTCAGAGGTTGGCACCTCTTTACAACAAAAGAGATATTCAAATACGTATTAGTATTAAATCATTATTGGAAAAACGGACCAAGACATGGTGGAATAAGGAGTCATTGGAACATTATCTTAGTAAAGACCTCATCCCCAGGGGTTTGCGAGTTAAGATCACCCCTTCGTTCACTGTTGATGACCTATTTAGACAAAGATGGGAAGATGTGTGTAAAATGTGCTCTAGGATGATGTTGGAGTTGCCGATAGGGTCTGATAAACAGACTTTAGAGGAATTAGAAAAGGAAATTGAACCTCTACAGCAGGATCGAAAAGCTAAGATCACAAAGGAGGAAATGGATGTTTTTGAAAAATAATTAGATAATGAGTTCCAAAAGTGGGAAAAGGAGATTCAACAATTCAAAACATAGAAATTTCAACGCGATCTATCGGACTATCAGAATGATCATGTATTTAGATGGAATTGGACACATCCTATAAGATCAAGATCTAGATCACGGTCTGGATACACACCGTCATCCTCCAATTAAGGTGTATCAACTGGTCGTTTTTTAGGCAAATGCCCCAGATGGGGGGATGAATCTCAGGAACAGACAACCAAAGACCAACTAAAGGTAATTAATCTCGCAAATATTGCACAATATCACAAGCACAGATAGAAGTGTTAGGAATGGGCTTAATTGTTTCCCCGGTCTCAAATTTTTTTTAATTTTTTTTTGAGACGACTTTTCAAAAAGCATTTTTCCAAGTATGACACACAGCTCTTTGCTGAGAGGGATGAACAACTCACTCTCAAAGCCCTTGATGAGTTACTTAGGGAACAGGAACCAATTGTTGAACAAAGATTTCCACCGAGGGTTAGGCGGGCGCTCCACCACATTCCCACCCTTGTCCATGTGTCCTGCAGTAGACACTTTTGTTAGACTGGTTACAAATGAATTAAGGAAGGTGCCCGCATATCGTACTCATGATAACCTTAATGGGGCATAAAGAGAAGCCCTAGAACAACTAAAGAAGATGAAAACTGTGGTTATTAGGCAAGCTGACAAGGGTGGTAATTTGGTGGTGTGGCCTATTGAAAAATACGAAAGGGAAGCTTAATGATGGGTTGTGCTATAAAAAAAACTTAATGGCTGTCCCCTTGCTAACTTTAAGGCCCAATTGGACAAGATCTTGTGGAGAGCGTTTGACTTATTATACCGAAAACTACACTTGAAGGTTTGGTTATAGATAAACCAGTAATAGCAACCCTGTATTTACTTCCCAAAGTTCACAAAAGCTTAATGGATCCTCTGGGTGGACCGATAGTCTCCGGTAAAGGTAGTCTATGTGAGACAGTTTGCCGTTTTATGGATTTCGATCTTAAACCCTTGGTGAGTGATATACCCTCGTATATCCAGGACTCTACAGATGTCCTTAACCCTTTCATACCCACAATCCGTAGATTCACGTCCTATTCGCATATACCACGTGCAGATAGGACATCAATCTGCAGACCTCTCCTTCTGCCCTCATAGCGCTGGGGAGATCGCTCTGACGCTGGTGGTGTCAGTGTCCCTGGCTACCTAGCAACCTGTTCTCTGACAGCCGAACCGATTGGATCGGCTACAGAGAATATGATCACCATTTTTAACTGTTTCCCAACCGCCCACAGTAAATTCCCATCGGCGCTTGCTGGGCTCTGTGCAGCGCCAACGTGAATTCACAGTGGGTGTTAAAAGCGCGATCCAGGTGTCGGAGTAGTGCGGTTGGTACAACAAACTTTCCCGGGAACCGATTGCGAGTGCTGCCGCCGGTTGCATGGCAAAACCAGAGGCCATACAACGACCTACGGGTCTGCCATTCACGGAAGCCTATGCTTTTTTCCTATAATAAGCCTTTTATTATAGGAAAAAAATGAACACGTTAAAAAAAAAAGTAGGAATTAGACCTACTGGTAATTGTATTTCCAGGAATCCATCATGACAGCACCACAGGAGGTTGCCCTATTGACCTCTATAGGGACAGGAAGACAGAGTTGCCAGTGTTTTTCAATTACTACACCAGGATGGATGCAACCCTATTTCATTTCTAGGGATAATAACGGACATGTTACTTGCACAAATCAGAATTTCAATAAAGGGTGGGAATGTAAGGGTGCTGTCATAATGGATTCCTGGAAAAACAATTACCAGTAGGTCTAATTCCTACTTGCCAGTACATCCCTTATGACAGCACCACAGGAGCAATACCAAATTATAATGTTCAGGGCAGGACTACGGATTGGAGGACTTTCCCTCCAAAACTCAAATCCGTATCGGACAGAACATCTAGCCTATGTTTGCAAAACGTATGATGGCTTGACCAGGTGGCAGCTCTGCAGATCTGGTCCATAGTAGCTTCTCTTCTTTCTGCCCAGGATGCCGAAACTGCCCTCGTTGAATGGGCTTTAATGCCTTGTGGGGCACATAGTCCTTGGGACTTGTAGGCTTCTTGTATGGTAGTTTTTACCCATCTCGCTAGAGAGCCTTTCTTTCCTCTATTCTTTCCCCCATACAGGACAAATAGATTTTTATCTGGTCTCCAAGAGTAGGTTCTATCCAGATACTGAAGAATTGTTCGCATCCAGGCAATGGAATTTGTCTTCTTGTTGGTCTTTAGGATCTGGACAAAAGGAAGGTAGATTTATTGTTCTCTATGGAAGGTAGTAGATACTTTCAGAATAAAGGAAGGATCTAGCTTTAGAATTATCTTGTTTTCTTGTAATTTTAGGTAGGGTTCTATGACCGACAGATATTGGATTTCTACAATCCTTCTTGCCGATGTAATAGCGACTAAGAATGCAGCTTTTAGAGTTAAAAAAATGCATATTAAAATAGTGTCGAGCGGCTCAAAAGGGGGGAATCGCAAAGAGCCGTTAGCACTACATTTAAATCCCAGGTAGGTATGGATTTCTTTAGGGAGCATGACAGGGGCTTCCAATGCTAGGTACTTTACGATTGAAAACCAGCTTCTTTTTGGCCAATAGGGAAGAATGATGATAAGCTTTGTCAAATCTTCCTGGATTTTTCTCAATACCACTGGTATTAGAGGAAACGGAGGAAAGGCATAGGCCAGATCCATGTCCTAAGGATGGGATAATGCATCTACCCTCGATGGGTTGTCTGAGATTTAGGGAGAAGAATGTCTCTACCTGGGAGTTTTTCCTTGTGGCAAATAGGTCTATTTGTGGATAACCCCACGTTCGGGTTAAGAACAGAAAAACTTCCTTGTTCAGGAACCATTCTCCTGGGTCTACTTTTTCCCGACTTAGGCTCAGAGAACCTATCGGCAGATTTCCTTTTAGGTGGACCTCGGAGACCGATTGCAAATTTTCAGTTGGGCAAAAGACAATGTCCTGAGAGGGCCTAAAGAGGAGTGTGTCTTGTTCCCCCTTGATGGCGAAGAAAGGACACTGCTGTTATGTTGTCCGATAAAATTCTTACATGCGTCCCTTTTATGATGGGCGCAGCTCTTATGAATGTTTCCCATACAGCTTTTAGTTCTCTGAAGTTTGAAGACATAGTCTTCATCTGAACAGGCCATATGCCTTGAAAATGCCTGTCTTGGATCACCGACCTCAAGCCGTGTTTGCTGGCATCTGTGGTAATTACTACATAAGGAGAAGTTCTCCAGGGGCCCCCCTGGCTTATGTTGTTTGTGCAGAGCCACCAGTGTAGAGATGACTTCACGGTTTCAGAAATCTGAAACCTTGAATTCAAGGAGTCCTGTTTTCGATCCCACTGGGACAGGTTCAGATTCTGTAAGGGTCTGGAGTGAAATTGACTCCATGGAATGGATTGGATGCAAGACGTCATCATTCCCAACATCCGTATTCCTTCCCTTATGAAACAGATGCTCTTTACCCAAAATTTCCTCACTTCTGTCAGTAGAAGTATTCGTTTCTCCCTTGGGAGGAAGGAATGTTGAAGGGAGGAGTCTAGCAGCACTCCTAAGACCTTCTGTTTTTGGGGAGGAAGACTTGACTTCTCGAAGTTGATTATCCATCCCAATTCCTGTAGTAGGGAAAGAACCTGTAACCGATGGCTGTTTAAGATAGACAGAGTATCTGCTGTCAACAGGAAATAGTCTAAATATGGGATAATCACTATGCCCTGACTTCTTAAGAATGGCATAATCTCTGCCATAATTTTTTTTTAAATTCTGGGGGCGGAGGAAGGTCCGTTCTGAATCGCAAATTTGAGGAATCTCTGGTAAGCGGGGCGGATAGGGATGCGATAGCAGGAATTACAGTACAGCACAGCGAGATCTCGCTGTAAATGACAGTTTACAGCGTAATCTCGCGAGACTACGCCTGCTATGCTGTAACTCAGAGAAGTGCAGAGAAATGGTCAGGATTCTGAATACACATCACGTCCTGGCTGGAGGTAATGTCTATTCATTGTCAGGACAGTGCGGTAATGTTATAGTGTGTTTAGGTGGCTGCACATAGCGATATAGCTATGTGGCTGCACATAGCGATATAGCTATATCGCTATGTGCACAGTAAATGAATGGAGAGAAGTGTATGACGCGGATTGGTCAGCGTCATACACTTCTCTCCACAACGCCCACTTGGTCAAAAAGTAAAACACGCCCAGTTGGTCATTAAGAAACTCATTAGTATAAAGCTAATATAGGTCATAACTCCGTAAAAAATGATCGTTTTTCTAAATAAAAAACACTGCTGTAATCTACAGAACAGCACCGATAACATCATGTACAATATAGGGCACTTATAATGTGGTGACAGAGCCTCTTTAAGGCTGTATATATCAATCCACGTAAGAGGTATCAGCTCTAACTACAGACCTGTGCGGGTCCCTTTAAATGCGGGCATTTTGAATTTCCCACCTTCCAAGATGGTCGTGGACCCGAAGTAATTTCCGGTCGCGGCTATTCCATTGAGACGCAGCCACGACATAGCCGGCAACTGAGACTTCGGCTATGCGGCCGCTTACGATGATGTTGCCGGCGCCATCATCTTGCAGAATAAAGTAAAATGTCATTTATAGCGCACGGTGGACACGGTAAAAAAAAATTGTCAAAATGTAAATTTATTTGTCACTTTGCTTGCCAAAAAAAAAAAATCAAATAAGAAGTGATGTACCTTAAAATTGTACCAATGAAAACTAGAGATTGTAACTAAACAAACAAGCCCTCGCACAGCTCCGGTGGAGAAAAAAGAAAGTTCTGGCACTCAGAATATAGCGAGAGAAATTGTGTAGAACGTTCCACATATCTATGAATTATTATTTTACCCATTACACCCTCTTATTATGCCCTGATGTTCTCCGCACAGCCTATATGTGCCCCCACATTATAAACGGAAATACCACCAATACGCCAAACCAAACTACTACCAAGAAACATCTGTGCTCCAAAAGCCAAATGCCGCTCCCTCCCTTCTGACCTCTGCCGTGGGTTCAAACAGCAGTTTATTACCACATATCTTTACATAGTTTTAAAAGTTTTGGGGTGCTTTTTGTTCTATGGTCCTTGTAAAAATTAAACACTTTATATTTTTTGAGGAAAAAAAAAGTAGATTTTCATTTTCACAGACAAACTCCAATAAATATAGCAAAAGAACTGTGGGGTCAAGATGCTAACTATACCCCTAGATAAATTCCTTGAGGTGTGTAGTTTCCAAAACCATGTCACTTTTGGGGAGTTTCCAGTTTTGGCACCACAAGACCTCTTCAAACCTGACATGGTGCCTAAAATATATTCTAAAAAAAAGGAGGACCCAAAATCCTCTAGGTGCTCCTTTGCTTGAGGCCGGTACTTCAGTCCATTACCACATTAGGGCCACATGTGGGATATATCTAAAAATTGCAGAATCTGGGCAATAAATATTGAGTTGTGTTTCTCTGGTAAAACCTTCTGTGTTACAGAAAAATACGTGTTACAAATGAATTTCGGCAAAAAAAAAAAAAATTACATTTGTAAATTTCACCTCTACATTGCTTTAATTCCTGTGAGACGCCTAAATGGTTAAAACACTTTCTGAATGTGGCTTTAAATAATTTGAGGGGTGCAGTTTTTAAAATGGGGTGATTTAGGGGTCTATCAGGTACATAAGGCCCTCAAAGCCACTTCAGAACTGAACGGGTCCTGGAAAAATAGCCTTTTGAAACTTTCTTGAAAATGTCAGAAATTGCTGCTAAAGTTCCAACCTTGTAACGTCATAGAAAAATAAAATAATGTTCAAAAAACGATGCAAATATAAAGTAGACCTATGTGGGATGTTAATTAGCAACAATTTTGGGTGGTATTACCATCTGTTTTACAAGTAGATACATTTAAAATTAGAAAAATCATAATTTTTGCAAATTTTCTTTAAATTGTAGTGTTTTTCAAAAATAAGCAATGAATTTATGCACCACATTTCTCCACTAAAATAAAAGTACAATATGTCACGAGAAAACAAATCTCAGAATCGCTTGGATAGGCAAAAGCATTCCAGAGTTATTACCACATAAAATGACACGTCAGATTTGAAAAAATGGGGCTGGTCCTCAAGGCCCAAAATGAGCTTGGACCTGAAAGGGTTAAAAGATTGGCGGGAGTATTTATGGGACATGATGATTTCTTTGTGACATGTGACGTTGAGTCACTGTACACTGCAATTGAACACAAAGATGGTATTGAAGCCACTAGGTTCTATTTAAATGGGACTAAATCAGAACCGGACCTCATTGAGTTGTTAATGTTTGACTTCTAATGTGAGTCGGACGGATATTGAGTACTTGACATCAGATTCATTAAAGCTATAGATGGCTTGATTGGCACTGACATTTTTAGAAAAACTACATCTGTCAACTCCTTTCTGAATGCTAAATCATCTCATCCCCCACAGACCTTGAGCAGTTCCAACAGGGCAATTTTTAAGAGCGCGTCAGATTTGTTCGACCGAGACAGCCTTTGAAAATCAGGCCTCTGACCTTTCGAAGAGGTTCCGTGCTAGAGGGTATAAAACTAAGGACATTGAGAAAGGATATGTGAGAGCAAAAAATACGTAGAGAAATTATTTACTCATACCTAAACCTAAGAAAAAGGATAACAATGAAGAGGTAAGATTTATCACTGAATATCATGCTCAATGCCGTGAAAAGAAAACAATCTGAGAGATTTTGGCCGATTCTGCATACAGATTTAAAGAGGCTCTGTCACCAGATTTTCAAACCCCTATCTCGTATTGCAGCTGATCGGCGCTGCAATGTAGATACAGTTACGTTTTGTTTTTTTCAAAAACGAGCATTTTTGGGCAAGTTATGACCATTTTTATATTTATGCAAATGAGCCTTTCTTAAGTACAACTGGGTGTGTTTAAAGTTATGTCCAACTGGGCGTGTATTGTGTGTGTACATCTGGGCGTTTTTACTTGTTTTACTAGCTGGGCGTTGTGAATGGAAGTGTATGATGCGGACGAATCAGCATCATCCACTTCTCTTCGTCAACACCCAGCTTCTGGCAGTGCACAGACACACAGCGTGTTCTCCAGAGATCACGCTGTGACGTCACTTCCTGCCCCAGGTCCTGCATCGTGTCGGACGAGCGAGGACACATCGGCACCAGAGGCTACATCGACTTACCTGCAAACGCCGATGCTGCTGCAGAATCAACTGTAGCCTCTGTCGCCTGGTGCCGATGTGTCCTCGCTCGTCCGACACGATGCAGGAAGGGACGTCACAGCGTGATCTCTGGAGAACACGCTGTGTGTCTGTGCACTGCCAGAAGCTGGGTGCCGACGAAGAGAAGTGGATGATGCTGATTCGTCAGCATCATACACTTCCATTCACAACGCTGAGCTAGTTACATAGTTACATAGTTAGTACGGCTGAAAAAAGACACATGTCCATCAAGTTCAACCAAGGGACAGGAAAAGCGAAGGAAAAATTTCTACACATAGGAGCTAATATTTTTTTGTTCTAAGAAATTATCTAACCCTTTTTTAAAGCCATCTACTGTCCCTGCTGTGACCAGCTCCTGCAGTAGGCTATTCCATAGATTCACAGTTCTCACAGTAAAGAAGCCTTGTCACCTCTGCAGCTTGAACCTTTTTTTCTCCAGACGGAGGGAGTGCCCCCTTGTTTTTTGAGGGGGTTTTACAAGGAACAGGATTTCACCATATTTTTTGTATGTGCCATTAATATATTTATATAAGTTAATCATGTCCCCCCTTAGTCGTCTTTTTTCAAGGCTAAATAGGTTTAATTCTTTCAATCTTTCCTAATAACTTAGATTCTCCATGCCCCTAATTAGTTTCGTTGCTCTTCTTTGTATTTTTTCCAACTCCAGGGCATCCTTTCTATGAACTGGAGCCCAGAACTGAACTGCATATTCTAGATGAGGCCTCACTAATGCTTTGTAAAGTGGCAATATTACATCCCTGTCCCACGAGTCCATGCCTCTTTTAATACATGACAATATCCTGCTGGCCTTTGAAGCAGCTGATTGACACTGCATGCTGTTATTGAGTTTATGATTTACAAGTACACCCAGATCCTTCTCAACAAGTGAATCCGCCAGTGTAGCTCCCCCTAGGACATATGATGCATGCAGGTTGTTGGTACCCAGATGCATAACTTTACATTTATCTACATTAAACTTCATCTGCCAAGTGGACGCCCAAACACTTAGTTTGTTTAAATCTGCCTGCAATTCATGAACATCTTCCATAGACTGAACTATATTACATAGCTTGGTGTCATCTGCAAAAATAGAAATAGTGCTATTAATCCCATCCTCTATATCATTAATAAATAAGTTGAATAATAGTGGTCCCAGCACTGAACCCTGGGGTACACCACTTATTACCGGGGACCATTCAGAGTAGGAATCATTGACCACAACTCTCTGAATACGGTCCTTGAGCCAATTCTCAATCCAATTACAAACTATATTTTCTAAACCTATAGTCCTTAATTTACCCATTAGGCGTCTATGGGGGACAGTGTCAAATGCCTTAGCAAAGTCCAAAAACACTAAATCCACAGCGGCCCCTCTGTCTAGGCTTCTGCTCACCTCTTCATAAAAACAGATTAGGTTAGTTTGACAACTTCTGTCCTTAGTAAAACCGTGCTGGCTGTCACTTATAATGCTATTTATTGTCACATAATCCTGTATATAGTCCCTCAATCGCCCCTCAAACATTTTCCCCACGATGGATGTTAAGCTTACTGGTCTATAATTACCCGGGGAAGACCTAGAGCCCTTTTTGAAAATAGGCACCACATTTGCGCTGCGCCAGTCCCTTGGCACTATACCAGTCACTAGAGATTCTCTGAATATTATGAAAAGGGGGCCAGAAATAACCGAACTAAGCTTTTTAAGAATTCTAGGGTGTAACCCATCTGGTCCCGGGGCCTTGTGCACATTTATTTTATTTAATTTAGCTTGGACCATATCTACATTCATCCAATTCAGTATATCAACTGATATATTAACAGCACTGGCACCGGCTACATCAGCTGCTCTTTCTTCTGTTGTATATACAGAGCTAAAGAACCCATTTAGTAACTCTGCCTTCTCTTGATCCCCTGTGATCAACTCCCCATTACCATTATCTAGGGGTCCTACATGTTCAGACCTTGGCTTTTTATCATTTATATACTTGAAGAATTTTTTGGGATTTGTTTTACTATCCTTGGCCACCTGCCTTTCATTTTGTATTTTTGCTAATTTTATTAAATTTTTACAGATTTTATTAAGCTCTTTATATTTTACAAAGGCTACAGCTGTACCCTCAGATTTGTATTTTTTAAATGCCCTTTTTTTGTCGTGTATTGCCCCTTTCACAGAAGGTGTAAGCCATGTGGGTTTTAATTTGAGTCGTTTATACTTGTTACCTATAGGAATAAATTTTGCACTATAATAACTCAAAGTAGATTTGAAAATCTCCCATTTATCATTTGTTCCATTATTTGACATTAGTTCTTCCCAGTCCATATCCTGAATTGCAGCCCTCATCTTGGGGAAATTGGCTTTCTTAAAATTAAATGTTTTTGCCCTCCCAGTCTGCGTTTGTTTTTTACAGTATAGGTAAAATGTAACTATATTATGATCACTGTTACCGAGGTTTTCACGAACATTGACATTCCCAACAAGATCTGCATTATTAGAAATGATCAGATCCAACAGAGCTTCACCTCTAGTCGGGTCTTCCACAAACTGGCCCATAAAATTTTCCTGCAACAGGTTGAGGAAATGTCTCCCCTTTGCAGTTGAACCATGACACCAATTAATATCCCGGAAATTAAAATCTCCCATTATCACTACAGTACCCGCCTGTGCAGCCCGCTCCATCTGTTTATATAGCTGAACTTCCATCTCCTCAGTTATATTGGGGGGTCTATAGATTACACCAAAAGTAATTTTTTCAGTGTTTACCTCCCTTTCTAGTTCCACCCACAAGGTTTCAACCTCCTCACAGTATTCACCCACTATGGTCTCTTTCACACTCGCTTTCATATCATTTCTCACATACAGACATACACCACTGCCTTCATATCACTTCTCACATACAGACATACACCACCACCTTTCCTATTTGTTCTGTCTTTCCGAAAAAGTGTAAAACCCTGTAGATTTACAGCCCAGTCATGTGAAGAGTCCAGCCATGTTTCAGCAACACCAACTATATCTATATCTTCTTCCAGTATCAAGGCCTCCAGCTCCCCCATTTTGCTTGCTAGACTTCTGCCATTTGTGAACATACACTTTAACTTGCCTGTCAGTTTTTCACTTTTATTATCAGAAATGTGATTTGACATTAATTGGGCCTTTTTATTTACACTGATGTTTTGTAACGAAAGGATCTCCTTATCTCGTTGTCTAGTCCTCTCCCCACATTCTGTTTCTCCCCCCACCAATATAGTCTGACCCCTCTCTAACCTGGCTACCCCTTTTTTTTCTACATTGACCTCCCTCCTCAGCCCTAGTTTAAATACTCCTCCACTCCAGCTGGAATTCTCTCCCCCAGCACAGCGGACCCCATTCCATTTAGGTGCAAATCATCTGCAGAATACAGTTTGTACCCCAATGAAAAGTCAGCCCAGTGCTCTAGGAACCCAAATCCTTCTCCTCTACACCAAGACTTCAGCCATGCATTTAACTCCCTGAGCTCCCGCTGTCTTTCCTAGTAAAACAAGTAAAAACGCCCAGATGTACACACACAATACACGCCCACTTGTACTTAAGAAAGGCTCATTTGCATAAATATAAAAATGCTCATAACTTGGCCAAAAATGATAGTTTTTGAAAAAAAAAACGTTACTGTAATCTACATTGTAGCGCCGATCTGCTGCAATACGAGATAGGGGTTTGAAAATCTGGTGACAGAGCCTCTTTAAGTTTGGTCTTATCAGATTTTCCTCTGATTACTTCGCGTAGATCACGCAATCTTAGGGACATTCTGGTTAAGAGTCATTATGTAGCCCCTACTTCAGGGTTTATTTTTAACTCAAAGGGGCCTAAATGGGGATCATACCCGTGCGGTGATTGTGGGGCGTGCTCCCTGATGAATTGACAAAAATTTGGAGATCCAATCTTCAGGGTCAAAGGAGTATAAGATCTGCCACAATATCACACTATACAAGCAGTCCCTGACGATTGATATACGTGGGTCTCACATCTAGAGAGCTTCGTGTGAGGATCTTGGAACATAGGGAGCTATGAAGACTGATGACCCTGAAAAATTGAGTAAACTAATACCAATACCTCGTAATTTTCGAGAGCATCATCAAGGTAATTGGAGGCTCCTGAAATTTAGAGGTATTGATAAAATCTCGTTAGGAAGTAGAAGGGGCAATATCAAAAAAATCCTTGCTCAACGCGAATGTAAATGGATTATGAATCTACAGACTGTTTTCCCTAATGGGTTAAATGAAATGGTAAGTTTTGCTCCGTTTTTGTAATAATTATTAGTGCGTGCCAACCTCTGTTATGTTTTATCTTGTGTGTGTAGGGACAATTTCTGAAGAAAAAAAAAAAACTTTAAGCTGTGTCCACACAGAGTTTTTTGCAGGAGGAAAATTCTGCCTCAAAATTCCGTTTGGGATTTTGAGGCAGATGTTATCCTTTCAGCACAGAGTTTGCCGTGATTTTCACCGCATTTTTCGCTCGCGCTCATTGAGTGCTACGGGCAAAAAAACTCTGCGAAATACACTCTCTCTGCCTCCCATTGATGTCAATGGGAGGTCAGAGGCGTAAACGCGCGAAGATCGGGCAAGTCCCTTCTATCCCCCGCGAGGCGGTTTACCACTTGCGGGAGAAAACCACCCCCGCCACCCATTGAAATCAATGAGAGGCATTTTCGGCCGGTTTTTGACGAGCTTTGCGGAGCGGTTTCCGCACCAAAAAGCTAGTCAAAGTACTCAGTGTGAACAGGCCCTTAATTAGTCAGATGTCTGTATGGACAGCAGTGATACCCTGGATGTGACTGAATTATGAAGTTCGAGATGGCATCGTCAAACTACATGAGGATGCATGCGTTTGGCTTCTAAATATGTGTAGATAGGCGCTGACCCCTGTGTGTATATTTGCAATACATAAAAATTCTTAGTATGTTTGGGTGGCATGTAGTTCCATGAGGTGGGGATTGCGCATGTATGGTTGGCATTTTTTTGGTGCACATTTTATATGTTATCACACTTTGTGAGTGATTGTTTTATTTCATATATGCTTTTTTTATACATATGAGTATTTTTGCACGATTTACTACTATAATATATATATATATATATAGTTTGGCATACCATGAAGTTACTATATATATATATATATTTTATTATTTTTTTTCCATTCATACAAGTAAAAACTTTATATTGATTCAGCACTCTCACTTCTAATATTCTTCATTGGACCTTTTTGTTTCTGAAAAATATACTTTTTCACATTACATATATTTTTTCACTTTTTATTATTTTCTTATTGATCATAGTTTATGGTTATATTTTTTTATTTTATTATTTGTTGTTGCACTCAAGCACTTACTTTTTATATAATTTTTCTCAACTATGCATAATCTCTATACTTTGTATGGATTCTGCCATGTGTGTGCACGATGTGCCCCTAGACATGCATTGTATTTTATTTGATTCTTCATGTGGTCAAATATATATATAATGCCTCCTGAGGACATATAGGGTTGTTTATGATGATTTTTATTTCTGTATATGCCTGTACACCTCATGTATGGAGGATGGGTATTCCCCTCTTATACATGATGATTATAAAATACGATATGATGGATGCACATTTTTGTGTATCATTTATCGAGTTTATAGTTTTTCCAGTGTGCTGAATGGCATCCTTGGGCTGATGGCACGGTGCAATTGCAGTGCCATCATTCAAAATATCTGCAGTGGGTCCATGGATGCAGTGTGCATGCATGAGGTGTGGGGCCGTTCATGACGTAGTGCACGGCACAACATGGACTTGAATTTTGTGCAGTTGCACACTACTCCCTTCCAGACACCGTGTACTGCGTGATTGAGGTGCCGCCTCCACTCTCGCTTGCGCTGACAGACATCCCAGAAATAAGGTAATAGGGCTAAATTTATATTTATTTAGTTTCAGCCGTGTGCTATTTAAAGAGGCTCTGTCATCAGATTTTGCAACCCCTATTGCAGCAGATCGGCGCTGCAATGTAGATAAGAGTAACGTTTTTGTTTTGTTTTTTCAAAAACAAGCATTTTTGGCCAAGTTATGACCATTTTTATATTTATGAAAATGAGGCTCTCTTAAGTACAACTGGGCGTGTTTAAAGTTATGTACAAGTGGGCATGTAATGTGTGTGTAACATCTGGGTGTTTTTACTTGTTTTACTAGCTGGGCGTTGTGAATGGAAGTGTATGATGCGGACGAATCAGCATCATCCACTTCTCTTCGTCAGCACCCAGCTTCTGGCAATGCACAGACACACAGAGTGTTCGAGAGATCACGCTGTGACGTCACTTCCTGCCCCAGGTCCTGCATCGTGTCGGACGAGCGATGACACATCGGCACCAGAGGCTACAGTTCATTCTGCAGCAGCATCGGCGTTTGCAGGTAAGTCGATGTAGCCTGTCACCTGGTGCCGGTGTCCTCGCTCGTCCGACACGATGCAGGACTTGGGGCAGAAAGTGACGTCACAGCGTGATCTCTCAAGAACATGCTGTGTGTCTGTGCACTGCCAGAAGCTGGGTGTTGACGAAGAGAAGTGGATGATGCTGATTCGTCAGCATCATACACCTCTATTCACAACGCCCAGCTAGTAAAACAAGTAAAAACGCCCAGATGTACACACATAATACACGCCCACTTGTACATAACTTTAAACACGCCCAGTTGTACTTAAGAAAGCCTAATTTGCATAAATATAAAAATTGACATAACTTGGCCAAAAATGCTCGTTTTTGAAAAAAAAACTAAAACGTTACTCTTATCTACATTGCAGCGCCGATCTGCTGCAATAGGAGATAGGGCTGGCAAAATCTGGTGACAGAGCCTCTTTAAATCCTCTTGTCACACTTATCCTGCACCCCCTGACGAAGCCAGGTGCGAAACGTGCGTTGGGATGTTGGACAGTGTATTGGCAGTAGATGTGGCTTATGGTGGGTGAAGTATCATGTGCTATATGGTCCTATGGTGGTTCTTTGATTTATATGGCTATTGACTGTCTTGGTGTAAACCATGGTCCTAGCATGGGAATTATTGTCGTGCATGTAACTGGTGTATATATAGTATGGTCTGCATCTATTGAAGTCTAACTTGTGCTATCACCAATTTTTGCCCTGCCCTACGATAAACACTGTCCTTTTATGTACTAATTGTACATTTGTTTTTATGGGTGTGTTCTTTTAAACAGTATGTACAACTGTTCGTTCAATAAAGATTTTTGTATTTTTCTATACAAGGATGGATATGGTCTTATTATAGCATTTAAGGGAAGTTTTTCTCGGTGTACATGTCCTAACATCTGCCTGCGTACTATCAGTGTATAGATATATGCCAGTACATTAAAGTTGAAAAATAAAAGCAAAAACAAAAAATAATATTAAAGTTAAAGAGGCTCTGTCACCAGATTTTGCAACTCCTATCTGCTATTGCAGCAGATAGGCGCTGCAATGTAGATTACAGTAACGTTTTTATTTTTAAAAAACGAGAATTTTTGGCCAAGTTATGACCATTTTTGTATTTATGCAAATGAGGCTTGCAAAAGTACAACTGGGCGTGTTGAAAAGTAAAAGTACAACTGGGCGTGTATTATGTGCGTACATCGGGGCGTGTTTACTACTTTTACTAGCTGGGCGTTCTGAAGAGAAGTATCATCCACTTCTCTTCACAACGCCCAGCTTCTGGCAGTGCAGACACAGCCGTGTTCTCGAGAGATCACGCTGTGACGTCACTTCCCCAGGTCCTGCATCGTGTCAGACGAGCGAGGACACATCGGCACCAGAGGCTACAGATGATTCTGCAGCAGCATCGGCGTTTGCAAGTAAATCGATGTAGCTACTTACCTGCAAACGCTGATGCAGAATCAACTGTAGCCTCTGGTGCCGATGTGGCCGACACGATGCAGGATCTGTGAGTGACGTCACAGATCTGCACTGCCAGAAGCTGGGCGTTCTGAAGAGAAGTGGATGATACTTCTCATCAGAACGCCCAGTTAGTAAAAGTAGTAAACACACCCCGATGTACGCACATAATACACGCCCAGTTGTACTTTTACTTTTCAACACGCCCAGTTGTACTTTTGCAAGCCTCATTTGCATAAATACAAAAATGGTCATAACTTGGCCAAAAATGCTCGTTTTTTAAAAATAAAAACGTTACTGTAATCTACATTGCAGCGCCTATCTGCTGCAATAGCAGATAGGGGTTGCAAAATCTGGTGACAGAGCCTCTTTAAAAAAAAAATACACATACACCTTTTTTCCAATAAACATTAAAATAAGTCTCAATACAGAAAATACACACAATCGGTATTGGCGCGGCCGTAATAACCTATACAACAATTTTGCGTCATGATGTGTACGCTGTAAAAAGATAACATAAAAACTGCTTTCTATCACTTATTGTGAGGCACGAAGTGGGATGATGAATTTAATCTCCATGTGCCTCACATTAATAGTAATTAACCCCATCATGTACCTCACAGATTAAACCAATGTTGTCCATTACGACTGAGAAACATGATGGGGTTAATTACTATTAATGTGAGGCACATTCAAAATTCATCACACCACGCGCCTCTCAGAAAATGTTGGCAAAGTATCGTTTTGGTATCGAAAATCGCAATACTACACAAAGTCTCGGTATCCAGTCCAAATTCTGGTATCGTGACAACCCTACCTCAAAGTATTCAAAACAGCATTTACAAATTTTAACCCTTTAGGGGTTTTATAGGCATTAACGCAAAGTGGAGGTGAAATTTACAAACTTAATTATTAGTTTTTTGCAGAAAATCTATTTCAATACATACTTATCTGACACAGAAGGTTTTACCAGAGAAACAACACTCAATATTTATTGCCCAGATTCTGCAGTTTTTAGAAACATCCCAAATGTGGCACTAGTGCGGTAATGGACTGAAGCACCGGCCTCCGAAGCAAAGGAACACCTAGAGGATTTTGAGGCCTGCTTTTTATTAGAATATATTTTGGGCATCATGTCAGGTTAGCAAACTAGAGCCCTCAAGTAATTTATAGAGGGTTATAGTGGGCATTTTGACCACAGGTTTTTTTATTAATTTAGTGTAATTGGGCCGAAAAAAAAATAAATCTACATTTTATCCAATAAAAAGTCAAAATGTTCAATTTTTACAAGACATAAAAGGAGAAAAATAACCCCAAAATTTGAAATGCAACTTCTCCCAATTACGGCGATACCCCATATGCAGTAATAAACTGCTGTTTGGACACACAGCAGGGCTCGGAAGGGAAGGAGCACCATTTTGCTTTCGAAGCTCAAATTTAGCGGGAATGGTTTTCAGTGCCATTTCAAATTTGCAAAGCCCCTGAGTGACCAAAATAGTGGAAACACACCCCCCCCCCCCCCATTTGGGGAACCACTGCCCTGAAGGAATTTATCAGGGGGTATAATGAGAATTTTGACCTCACAGTTTTTTCTTGAATTTAGTGGAATTATGCCGTGAAATTAAAAAAAAAAATTCTGATAAAACGTGGAAATGTTCAAAAGTTTGACAAAAAGAAAAAAAAGAGAGAAAAAGCACCCCAACATTTGAAAAACAGTTTCTCCCGATAACGGCAATACCCCACATATGGTCATAAACTGCGGTTTGGACACAGCTGGGCTCAGAAATGCAGGAGCGGTATTTGGCATGCAGATTTAGCGGATTTGATTTTTGGGCACCATGTCGGTTTGGCAAAAAGCTGGAGATACCAGAGTACAGTGTAATCCCCCACCGAACAGTGACCCCATTTTAGAAATGACAACCCCCAAGGCATTTATCATTTGCCTGGACAAATGACAGGGCTCAGAAGTAAAGAGAAACATGCGCATTTGAGGTCTATTTTGCTGATTTTCACAGCATTGGTCCACAATTGTAGGGCTCTGAGGTCAAATAGTAAAACAAACTCCCCAAGTAGTGACCCCTATTTTGGAAACTACACCCCTTAAGACATTTTAAGTGTTGTAGTGAGTATATTGACCACACCGGTATATTTTTATTAGATAACGTGCAGCGGATGGTGCAAAGTGAAAATTGCAATTTTCCGCTGATATGCCATTTTAGTGTACAATATGTTGTGCCCAGTTTGTGCTACTGAAGACAAATTCCTCAAAATGTTAAGTGGGTTCTCCCGGGTATGACGATGCCATATATGTGGACACAAACTGCTGTAGGGCTCAGAAGGGAGGGAGCGGCATTTGGCTTGGTAGTAGCTTTGTTTAGCGTTTTACTGGCATTTAATTTTATAATGTGGGGGCATATGTAATCTGTGCGGAGTACATCAGGGTATAATAAAAGGGTAGTATAATGGGGTAAATAAATAATTCATAGATGTGTGGCCGATGTCGCACTGATAAACGGTGCCCAATCTTATCCGCTTTTGGAACACTCTGCACATTTTGCATTGCCATCTGAGAGCCAAAACTTTTTTATTTTTTCTCCACCGGAGATGTGAGGGTTATTTGTTGTGGGGCAATCTGCAGTTTTCATTGGTACCATTTTGGGGTACATGCGATTTTTCCGATCACTTTTTATTTCATTTTTTTCGCAACAAAGTAACCAAAAACAAGCAACTGTGAATGTTTTTTTTTTTACAATGTTCACCAATGGCTATAAAAGAAAAATCCTACTTTATTCTGTGGGTCGATACGATTACGGTGATACCATAGTACGTTTTTTTTTATGTTTTGCACAATAAAAAAAAACAAAAAAAAACACATTTTTTTTAGAAAATACATTTATTTTCTGTGTCACCATATTCTGAGAGCCATAACTTTTATTTTTCTGTGAAATAAGATGTGTAAGAGCTTGTTTCTTGCGGAACGGGTTGTAGTTTTTATTGGTACTATTTAGGGGTGCACGCGACTGGTTGATCACTTATTATATGTTTCGTGAGGGGTGGTGACCAAAAAAACAGCGATTGTAGCATGGTTTTTACATTTTTTTCATTTTTTCCGTGCTCACCGCGCAGGAAAAACAAACCATTAAAGTTTCATAGTTTAGGTCGTTACGAATGCGGTGATACTAAATATGTTTAATTTTTTTCCTACAATAAAAGACATAGGAAAAATGGCAGTTTTTTATTTTTAACGTGAAACTTTTTTTAAAACTTTTATTCAACATTTTTATAAAAACTTTTCTGTCCCACTAGGGGACTTTAAGGCCTGCACCTCTGATCTTTAATACTTTGCACTACCCATGTAGTGCAATGTATTAGAGCAGTCAGTTATTCACTGATAGCAAACCTATTAGGCCCCGCCTCTGGGCTTCCGTACGTGGCAGACCAGGCAAAGATCGGTACCCCTACGATCACATCGTGGCGATGCCGGTCGGCTTCAAACTACTAAGATGCCGCCACCAATTTTGATCGCGCCATTTAAGGTGTTCATGGCAGGAACCGGAGCTAGCTCTGTTGCCTGCCTGACACTCGAGGCGGATGTCGCAGGCTCAACTTCTGAGCCTGCGCCATCATCTTTCTGCAGGCGGAAGCCTTTTATGCCACGCCTAACAGGCTTCCGTACTTGGCAGACAGTAGGCCATTGTTAGGCCTCCGGTCTGCCAGAGCGGTCATAGTAACCCTGCGATTGCATTGCGGGGTTTCGATCTGCTAGTAAACACCATAGATGCACCGGAGTAAACGGCCGGATAAGAGGCTAGCTCCGGTCCTGGCCATGCAGCAGGGTGTCAGCTGTAATATACAGCGGACACCCGCTGGCGATGGCGTAACTATACGTTGTGTTGTTTTAAGTCCATAACGACAGAGACGTAATAGTACGTCGGATTCCGTTAAGGGGTTAGGTTGCAAATTTTCATTTTGTGTAATTTGAAAAAATAAAAATAAAAAAAATCTTAGTGGTTTGTTGCAAATCGGCGGGGTTACCGACTGCTACTATGGCAACAGGAGGCCTCCTAGTCTGCCATTACAGAAGCAGATTAGGCCCTGTCCAGAGGTAGAACCTAATCGGCTTGCTGTCCATGAACAACGGACAGTTCTAATACATTGCACTACATAGTAAGGCCCCATGCACACGACAGCAAAAAACCTCCGTTTTTGCGGACCGCAATCGCGGTCCGCAAAAACGGAGCCATTCACTTTCATTGAACACGGACACCTTTCCGTAGCACTACGGAAGGGTGTCAGTGCCGTGTATATGTCCGTTCTTTCGCATTTTGCGGGCCGTGCTCCCATACTTTGGGAGGCCGTGATTGCGGGCACGGTCGTGTGCATGGGGCCTTAGTGTAATGTATTAGAACAGCAATGAAACAGTTGGACCTTAAAGTCCCCTAGTGGGACAAAAAAAAACTAAATAAGTGTACAAAAATATAAAATAAAAGTAAAAATTAAAATAAAAGTTTCAAGTAATAAAATAACATACAATCACCCTTTTTCCCTCATCAAGTCATTCATTACTGAAAAGAAAATAAATAAAATCAATAAACCATACATATTTGGTATTGCCACGTCCGTAACGGCCTGAACTATGAAAATATAAAAAAAATGATCCCGCGCAGTGAACGCAGTAAAAAAAAAAAAAAAATAGTGATCAAAAAGTCCCATGTATCCAAAAATGGTACCTATAGAAATTACAGCTAGTCTCAAAAATATTTAAAAATTATGGTTCTCACAACATGGCGACAGAAAAAATAATTTTTTTACAAAAGTAATTTTATTGTGCAAAAAGTTGGAAAACATAAAAAAATGCTATAAATTAGGTATCGCCGAAATCGTACTGACCTGCAGAATAAAGCGATCATGTAATTTATAACGCACGGTGGACGCCTATTTTATGGTTTACCCCATTATTATACCACCCGACTATGCCCCTGATGTACTCCGCCCAGCTTACATATGCCCCCACGTTATTAACTGAAACACCAGTAATACTCAAAACAAAAACTACCACCAAGCAAAATCCACGCTCCAAAAGCCAAATGGCGCACCCTCCCTTCTGAGCCCTACACTGTGCCCAAACAGCTGTTTACTTCCACATATATGGCATCGCCATACCCGGGAGAACCCTTTTAACAATTTTTGTGGTGTGTGTCTCCAGTGGCCCAAGCTGGGCACTACATATTTGCCACTGAAATCGCGTATCAGGAGAAAATTTGCAATTTTTACTTTGCACCATCCGCAGCGCAATAATTTATGAAAAAGACCCATGGGGTGAAAATGCTCACTACACCTAATAAATGCCTTGAGGGGTGTAGTTTCCACAATGGGGTCACGGGCTTCTTTTATTATTTCACATCAGAGTCTCTGCAATTGTGAACCAATACTTTGTAAGTCGCCAAATTAGGCCTCAATTTCCCATGGTACTCTTTTACTTCTGAGCCTTGTTGCCGCCTAGGAAAAATATTAGGGCCACGTGTAGGGTGATTCTAAAACCGGGAAACACAGAGCTGTCTTATGGTGGCAAAAGCTGGGCACCACATATTGGCAGATCTATGGAAAAATTGCCATTTTCACTCTGCTACATCGAGTGTACACAAATTTCTGTAAAACACATGCAGGATTAACATTTTCTCTATACCCCTAGGTGAATACCTTGAGGGGTCTAGTTTCCAAGATGGGGTCACTTCTGTGGGGTTTGCACTGTTTTGGTCCCACAGGGGCTTTGCAAATGCGACATAGCGACCAGAAACCAATCCAGCAAAATCTGCACTCCAAAACCAAAATGCCACTCCTTCTCTTCTGAGCCCCGCCATGTGCCCAAACAGCAGTTATGCACACATATGGGGTATTGCTGTACTAGTCTTATTGGATAAAATGTTAATTTTTATTTTCACTGCCCAATTCTAATAAAAACTATGAAGCACCTGTTGGGGACAAGGGCAACGTGTGGAATATTTCTAAAGAAAAGCAGAAACTGGGCAATAAATATTGCGTCACATTTCTCTGATAAAACACTCGGTTACAGAAAAAAAAAATGCATTTTGTAAATTTCACCTCTACTTTGCTTTAATTCTTGTAAAACGCTTAAAAAAAACGTTCTAAATGTGGTTTTTAATACTTTGAGGGATGCCGTTTTTAAAATGGGGTGACTTACGGGGGTTTGTATTGTATGCGCCTCTCAAACGCACTTCAGAATTGAACTGGTCCGTGAAAAAAATAGCCTTTTGAAATATTCTTGAAAATGTGAGAAATTGCTGATAAAGTTCTAAGCTTTGTAACGTCCTGGAAAAATAAAAAGGATGTTAAAAAAAAACTATGCCAATCTAAAGTAGACATACGGGGGATGTTTATTAGCAACAATTTTGTGTGGTATAACTTTTTGTCCTACAAGCAGATACACTGAAATTGATAAAAATGCTCATTTTTGCAATTTTTCCCTAAATTGAGGTTTTTCACAATGAAATACTGAACGTATTGACCAGATTTTACCAACAACAAAGCCAATGTGTCACAAGAGAACAATCTCCGAATCGCTTGGATAGGTAAAAGCATTCCGAAGTTATTACCACATAAAGTGACATAGACCTTAAACACATAACAACAAAGTTTATCTGGCATTCTAAGGCCTCATGCACACGACCGTAGCCATGTGCACGGCCGTGATTTCAGAGTCGGCCGGCCACTATTTTCAATGAGCCCGGACCGCAGAACGCGGCTGTAATAAGGCTTGCCCGTTCTCTCTGTGGTCCAGGCTCCAGGGGCTATAACACGGACCGTGAAAACCACGGTTGTGTGCATGGCCCCCATAGGAATGAATGGGGCCGCAATTCTCCCGTAGATTTTCAGGGGAATTGGGGCCGCAAAAGCACGTTCGTGTGCATGGGGCCTTATCCCCCTTTTGTAACACCTTTTGGGGACTTTTCCGCCTTTTGTGGCTTGGGAAATTTTACTGGGAAAGTATCCCCCTGGTATAATACGGGCGCCCTCACTTCCAGCAGATGTGCGATGTCCCTTCCCTTCCTAGTTCACAAATTCTAAGGCCTTCATAACCACTTCTTGAAACTGAAGGAATGTTTCCCTCGGGCTGCAGATCAGAATGTTTTTTCATCAATTTCTGCAGCAATTCCGTTGACCGTATCAGACTTTCCTCTGTGGCAAAATGCACCATTTTCTGCAGGGTTTATGGCAGAAAATGGTGCATATTTTGCGGCGTTTTTCACACTGATGGGAGATGGTGACCTCTCCTCTGAAAAACACAGCAATTCTGTCCACTTTCCACAGCAGGAATTGACTATTCCTGCTGCGGTCCGAAAATTATGCACTGCAGGTCAATTTCTGCACTGAATTTTTACGCCGTGTGAACCCAGCCTTCTAGATGTCCCCTACTATTGCATGTCTGTCGCACTGGTGGTTAGGAGCTGTATACACAAAATAATAGAATACTTTTAACCAATGTGTCTCCATGGTTGCAGATTACACACCTTGTCCAGCATGATTCTGCAGTTATCCTCTGTTTGTCCCCTACTTACCGATTTGTAAGTTAGCAAAATACAAAAATTTTTTTTAATATTTGTAATAAAGATTATTTGCAAAGTTGCTTCATTTTTGGACATTTTAGAGAAAACTACTGTCCCATACTGAAAACATGATTACAGTACGGGACAGTTGTCCGGCAGCGAGGCAGGGACTCCTAGCGTCGTAAATAACTATGATGCTACGAGCCCGGCTCCCTGCAGTGTGTTCGGTCCGGGACTTCCAGCCGAAATACGTTCAGTCCATTACAGACATAACATGGTCGTGTGAACCCAGCCTTAAAACACGCCCAGTTGTCCATTAACCCCTTAACACTCAGTGACGTACTATTCCGTCATGGAAGCCGCCCTGTTCTCGCTCCATGACGGAATAGTACGTCACGGGAGTAACGGCCATTTCGGCCGTCCTCCCGACACATACAGGAGCTGACACAGCTGCTGTCTCGTACAGCAGCTGTCACAGCTCCTACAGCGGGGACCGATCGCTGTGTCCCCGCTGATTAACCCCTGAAAAGCTGTGTTCAATAGCGATCACGGCTTTTTAGGGGTTAAGATGCCATCGCCGGCCTGCTACACGATAGTGGCCGGCGATGGTGACTATGGCAACCGGACACCAAACAGTGGCGTCCGGCTATGCCATCGACGGAAGCCTAGTGGGTCCGGACGAAGTCAGGACCCACTATGCTTGCTGTCTGAGTAGCTGACAGCTCTAATACACTGCACTACGCATGTAGTACAGTGTATTAGATTAGCGATCAGGGCCTCCTGCCCTCAAGTCCCCTAGTGGAACAAAGCAAAAAAAAAAAAAAGTTAAAAAAAGGTGTAAAAATAAGAAAATAAAAGATTTAAAAGTAATAAGAGTAAAAATTCCCCCTTTTCCCTGATCAGTCCTTTATTATTAATAAAATATAAACAAATAAACTTTACATAATTGGTATCGCCGCGTCCGTAACGGCCTGAACTACAAAATTATTTCGTTATTTATCCCGCGAGGTGAACGCCGTAAAAGAAAATAATAAACCGTACCAGAATCACAATTCTTTGGTCACTTCACCTCGCAAAAAAATGGAATAAAAAGAGATCAAGAAGTCACATGTACCTAAAAATGGTATTGATGGAAACTACAGTTCGTTACACAAAAAATAAGTCTTCGCACTGCTTTATTGATGGAAAAATAAAAAAAGTTCTGGCTCTTAGAATAAGGTAACACAAAAAGTAAATGAGTTTTTACAAAACGTATTTTATTGTGCAAACACCATAAGACATAAAAAAAAAACTATAAACATCTGGTATCGCCATAATCGTATCGCCGCGCAGAATAAAGTGAATATGTCATTTATAGCGCACGGTGCACGCTGTAAAAAAATAGAATAAAAAAACAATAGTAGAATTGCTGTTTTTTAGTCACCGTGCCACTTAAAAATAGAAGAAAAACTGATCAAAAAGTCGCATGCACCCCAAGAAAACTACAATGAATTCCTCAAGGGGTCTAGTTTCCAAAATCCTGTCACTTTTGGGGGGTTTCCACTGTTTTGGCACCACAAGACCTCTTCAAACCGGACATGGTGCCTAATAAAAAAGGAGGGCTTAAAATCCACTAGGTGCTTCTTTGCTTCGGAGGCCGGTGCTTCAGACCATTACCGCACTAGGGACACGTCGGATATTTCTCAAAACTGCAGAATCTGGGCAATAAATATTGAGTTGCGTTTCTCTGGTAAAACCTTTTGTGTTATAAAAGAAAGTGGTATAAAAAGGATTTTCTGACAAAAAAAACAAACTAGATTTCACCTCTACTTTGCTCTAAATTCCCGTGAAACACCTAAAGGGTTCATAAACTTTCTAAATGCTGTTGTGAATACTTTGAAGGGTCTAGTTTCTAAAATGGGGTGTTCCATAGGGGTTTCTAATATATGGGCCCCTCAAAGCAACTTCAGAACTGAAACCTAAAAAAATAAATAAATTCGGCAATACTTCGCTTCTTACATTATACTGATAATGAGCCGTGCCCACCCCGAGATTACCCCAGTTTTGACCGTTTGTATAAATGGAGACCCCTATTAGACCGTTTCAGTGCCCGGTTTTCCCAAGAATACACCCCCGAGAAGTGTATTTCTATTGATGAGTCCTTGGTACATTTTAAAGGGAGGGTTCAATTCCGCCAGTACCTGCCGGGTAAGAGGGCAAGGTATGGCGTGAAGATGTATAAGCTGTGCGAGAGAGCATCAGGGTATACCTACAAATTCAGGATATATGAAGGGAAGGACACCAGCCCCCAGAATGCCCCCCCCCCCTTACTGGGAGATAATGCAAAAATTGTGTGGGATTTGGTGCACCCACTGCTGGACCAGGGTTACCACCTCTACCTGGATAATTTTTATACCAGCGTCCCACTCTTCAAGTGCCTCGCTTCCAGAAGTGCTGCGGCATGCGGCACTGCTAGAAGAAATCTGAGAGGCCTCCCTAAGACTCTGCTTGGGCAAACACTCAGAAGGGGTGAGAGCAGGGCACATTCTAGCAGCAACATATTGTGTGTCAAGTACAAGAGAGATGTCACACCAGTACCCATGTACCAGTACAGAGACACCCAAACCAGACTGCATCCTGGACTACAATAGGTACATGGGAGCGGTGTACTTGTCAGATCAAGTCCTGAAGCCCTACAGCGCCATGCGGTGTGGTATAAGAAGCTGGCCGGGCACATCATACAGATGGCATTGTACAACTCGTACGTGCTACATCGATGTACAGGCCAGACGGGAACTTTCCTGGAATTTCAAGAGGTGGTTATCAAGAAACTAATTTTTAGGGACCAAGAAGGGGGGGCATCCAGTACTTCTGGAGACGAGGCCACACGCATCGTACCAGGGCAACACTTTCCAGGAGAAGTTCCCCAAACTGGCAAGAAAGGAAAAATTCAAAAGAGGTACAAAGTCTGCTATAAGAGAGGGATAAGGAAGGACACAATATATCAATGTGACACGTGTCCCGAAAAACTAAGGCTCCGTATGAAAGTGTGCTTCAAAATGTATCATACATCCCTTGATTTTTAATCTACCCCAGTTTTACTTACCCTGATGCACTCCGCACTTCTTATCCCCCTCATCTTTCACCTCTGAGCCCTGCTGCGTGCCTAGGCAGCCGATTACAGCCACATGTAGGGTATTGACGTACCCTTGAGAACCCACATTACAGTTTATGGGGTAAAAACAAGGATCTATACGGCGCTGCTCGTTGTAGTGGACAAATGAGATTCCTGAGATCGGGTGAATAGTTTTGTAAAAAACTGTTTTAATTGCAACGCGTTTCAGCACCGAACCGGCGCTTTCATCAGGCATAGGTTTACAGAAGAAAAGAGACAGGTTTATATAGCGCCAGTTCAGACTGGATAATTGCACAAAAAAACCGCGAAAACACAGCAGCAGGTCAAAGTTCAAAAATTTTTTTTAAAACAATCCAATAAAACAAATCATAATATAAATACATGGAGGACAGATAAAAAGTATAGATAATAAAAAGCTGTGTACTCTACAAAAGAATGTTTTTAGGAGCGTAGCACGTTTAAAAGGTGAAATGTGTAAATAAATGTCATCGTTTTATTAATTTTATTGAATGTACAAGGTGACATCGGGAAAATGGGGTGGGTAAACGTTGTTTGACTAAGGGTTTGTGTGTATTGTTTAGGAAGTGATAGTGTATGTTATGTTTAGTTTACATGTCGCCACGGAAACCAGAAGGGTAACGGAAGCCGAAGCGCTCCAAAACGAAATGGAACGCAAGATGGAACGCAATGCGCGAGAGAAGGATGAGATGCTCAAGCAGGACCGGCGGAGGCTGCCGGGCCGAGACGAAATATGAGCATCGGACGGTGGGTGAGTAAAAGATGATTACCAAATATCGGTGTGTGACAGGAACTAAGATTAAGATTAATAGGCAGGTCTATCACTTGTGGGTATTTGAAAAGGGCCGTACTCAACAATAGCAGGTGAAAATAGCGGTGGTCGTATGTCCACAAAAGGAGAGTATGTTTGACATCATGTGTATAGCAGGAGAACTGGAACATTAGTTAATGTGGTAGACGACAAGTGAAGTGTGGTAGTTGATCATTTGGAATTGTCTGGATACTGCAATATTGGGAAGATCTGAAGGATAGACGGTTTGATTAATCTAAAGATGATTCTGTAATATCATTTAGACCCAAAGGGTGAAGGGTGTTCATTTTAAAAATCCAGTAGTTTTCTCTCTGTTTCAATTTGCTGAATCTGTTTGGGACGTCAATGCTGATGTGTTCTATTGGAGTAATATTGATTTTATTGAATTTGCAGTCATGCATATGGAAAAAATGTCTAGAGACACTATGCTTGAGGTATCAGTTATTTATATTGAAACGATGGTTGTTAATTCTGGTTCTCAGACACTGAGTGGTTCTACCAATGTATTGCAAATGACACGGACACTCTAATAAATAGATGACATAAGAACTGCCACAATTCAAGAGAGACTGTATACTGAAGGTTTCATTGGTGACTGTGGATGTGTAATCCAATTTTCTGTGGCTAATGGACTTACAGCAAAGGCAACGTGAGTGTCCGCATTTATATGACCCTTTTATACTAGAAAGAAAGTCTGTGTTGGTTATAGGATGTTTATTAATTCTGCTGGGGGCCAAAATGTTTTTAAGGGATAGGGACCGTCGGAAAGTAATATTAGGTTTACATAGTAATGCGTCTTTTAAATACGGATCAGTTCTGAGAATGTGCCAATGTTTCGAAAGTATGTTCCTGATTGTTTTGTTGCCCCTGTTGTAGGTGGTGATAAAATTGAGATTGGGATTAATTGCACCCAATTTTGGAATCTTAATTGAGGGATTGAGGCAAGATATATGAGTAAGCTTGGAAGCTTTTAATCGTGCACCTTTTATGAGGTTTCTTGGGAAACCTTTATCTTTGAACCTTTTTTCAAGGACCGCGCATTCTTTGACAAAGTCGTTGTTAGTACTGCAGTTTTTTCTTATCCTACGGAATTGCCCAAAAGGTACGTTTTTCAACCAGGGACGATGATGGGCGCTTCTGAAGTCAATATAGCTATTGACATCGACTAGTTTAAAATGTGTCTTTGTTATGAATTCTTTGCTGACAATGTCGTAATTAATAGTCAGGTCTAGGTAGTCTATGGAAGTTGGAGAAAAGGTATATGTAAATGCTAGGTCATAATCGTTTTTATTGAGAGTATTGATGAAACGCACAGCTTCCTCCTCAGTGCCCTTCCACACTAGAAACAGACCATCGATGTATCTTTTATAAAGTAGTATATTGTTTTTATAGGGGTGTTCGCCATAGATATACGTTTTTTCGAAAGACCCCATATACAGATTTGCGTAGGAAGGTGCAAAACGGCTGCCCATCGCACATCCCTTTATTTGGTGGTAGAAGTTGCTGTCAAAGCTAAAGATGTTATGTTTAAGAATAAAATCGATGCAATTGGCTAAAAAATCAACCTGCGGTTTGGAAATGTTGTTAATTTGGGATAGAGATGCATGGGCTACTTTAATGCCTTTATCATGAGGGATGTTGCTATAAAGTGTGGTTACGTCTGCTGTCAGAAAACAGACTGGGGCCGTTGAAGGGTCAAGTTTAAGATCGTTTAAAGAGGCTCTGTCACCAGATTTTGCAGCCCCTATCTGCTATTGCAGCAGATCGGCGCTGCAATGTAGATTACAGTAACGTTTTTATTTTTAAAAAACGAGCATTTTTGGCCAAGTTATGACCATTTTCGTATTTATGCAAATGAGGCTTGCAAAAGTACAACTGGGCGTGTTGAAAAGTAAAAGTACAACTGGGCGTGTATTATGTGCGTACATCGGGGCGTGTTTACTACTTTTACTAGCTGGGCGTTGTGTATAGAAGTGTCATCCACTTCTCTTCACAACGCCCAGCTTCTGGCAGTGCAGCACTGTGACGTCACTCACAGGTCCTGCATCGTGTCGGCACCAGAGGCTACACTTGATTCTGCAGCAGCATCAGCATTTGCAGGTAAGTAGCTACATCGACTTACCTGCAAACGCCGATGCTGCTGCAGAATCATCTGTAGCCTCTGGTGCCGACACGATGCAGGACCTGTGAGTGACGTCACAGTGCTGCACTGCCAGAAGCTGGGCGTTGTGAAGAGAAGTGGATGACACTTCTATACACAACGCCCAGCTAGTAAAAGTAGTAAACACGCCCCGATGTACGCACATAATACACGCCCAGTTGTACTTTTACTTTTCAACACGCCCAGTTGTACTTTTGCGAGCCTCATTTGCATAAATACGAAAATGGTCATAACTTGGCCAAAAATGCTCGTTTTTAAAAAAGAAAAACGTTACTGTAATCTACATTGCAGCGCCGATCTGCTGCAATAGCAGATAGGGGCTGCAAAATCTGGTGACAGAGCCTCTTTAAGTCTCTGATTAATTGTGTGGAGTCCTTAAGGTGGGAGGGTAAAGTGAGAACGAGTGGTTGGAGATGAAGATCTATGAAATGAGAGAGATTACTAGTGAGTGAGTCTATTCCCGAAATGATGGGACGTCCTGGGGGATCTGTAAGTGACTTGTGAATTTTGGGTAGATGGTAAATGAACGGCATGTTCGGAAAAGTGACAGAGAGGAACCTTTTTTCTTTTTTATTAATCAAACCTGATGAGGCTGCTGTTTCAATTAGGTTTTGATATTTAAGTATGTACACAGGTAGCGGGTTTGTGGTCAATTTATTGTAAAACGTGGTGTCACTCAGAATCCTAATAGTTTCTTTTAGGTAATTTTCTCTGTCTAGGATGACTATTCCCCCTCCCTTGTCAGCTGGGCGGATTACGATATCATTGTTTTTTTGGAGACTCTTCATGGCCTTCCTTTCATGTATAGTTAAATTGTCAGAGTAAATGGATGGTAAATCAAGAGTTCTGAACTCATTGCTGACCAGGGACGCAAAGGTTTCGATCATGGGGCCTTGGTGGTGGGTTGGATAGAAATTAGATTTTGGATGAACTTCTACTGGGATGGCCCTCGGTGCAGCAGGGTTATCAAATGGTTCTGTGTCAGTGCTGGGTATAATAGTGGATTTGGTCATGGCAAAATGTCTGGTGAGGGTGAGCTTCCTCGTGAACCTGTTGAGGTCCATGAAAAGCTCAAAATTGTTAGTTGAGGATGTGGGACAAAATGAAAGACCTTTATTCAAGAGGCTGCGTTCATGTGTGTTTAAAGAATGTAGTGATAAATTGAATATTTTTATTGATGCTGGACCAGGTTCCTCTTTTTGTTGAGAGATAAATGATGTTTTGTGGCGTTTTTTACCTCCTCTTCGTCCTCTGGGTCTGTACCTAGTTTCCTTTTGGTGGAAATTTTTTGAATTTTGGGAAAGAAACTGGTGATGGTTTGAGCTTTGGGGCTCATGATGTATGGAATTAATACGTCCTTGCTCACAACAGTGGGGGTTAATGGGGGTCTGACTAGCTGAGAGGGAAGGCCTAAAAAAGACGTCGCTGCATATGTAATATCCAGAACTGACGTGGCTAAATCAGTGTTAGGATTGATGAGCCCCTGGGTGGCGTTATGACTGAAGAAATGGTCAGCAGGGGAGGTCGGATTAGAGAAATATGGGGTGTCATGGATCGAAAGCTCAAGAAGGGATGGAAAAGTGTTACCATCCTCCTCGTCTATAGACTCGTTGATCAGTGATGCGTGTGAAAGGTCAATAGTTGGGGGTACCTCCATTGGTTCGGATACAAGGGGTAACCGGGATAGATGGATTGCTAAATCAGAGGATTTAAAAGCATTCATCGGTATTCTGGGGCTGTATTGGCTAAACCGAGAAGGTATGTTAGGTTGTGGGAACTGATTTAAAGTGGGTATTGTGGCTGTATTAAGACACATATTTTCAGTGTTAACCAAAGATGCGGTATTAATACTAGGAGAGTGGTTTGGGATCAACACAGTGTCCAATTTCCCAATTCTTGTGATTTCATTGGTTCGGTTAGGTCTAGATTTGGTACTATTCCTGAAAGATCTGCTGTAATTCATGACCCTATCCCGTGGGGTAATGTGAATGGGTTTGATCGGCATGTTTCTATTTGAAGCAGTGTCATGTTCAGATATGATGGTTTTTTTGGGGTCTAGGGAAGGAAAGGTGTTCGTTTTCCAATCACCAGCAGGGTCAATGGCATAGTCTAGCTGGTCCCTTTTAAATTTCTTAACTTTTCTCAAAATGAGGTCTTTTTCATAAGAGATAAGTCTTCTGCTAGTGGATTCCTCTAATTTGAGGAAATCACAATGATCGCTGTAGTGTAATAATTGTTCTTTAGTGATAGAGATGTCTGACAGTAAAGCATTGCTAAGTGATGTACGTTTAGTGAGCAGTCTTTCAAGAAAGCCTAGGTGACATGCATCTATATGAGACTTCCAATCGTTGCTGAAAGTTGTGTCAGCAGGGTAGGGGTTAGTGATGGATAACCTTAACCCTCTGGGGGTGATATTAGCAGAGATATATAACAACAAAAACTGACAATCAATATTCTGTAAAGCCTCTTTTTTAAGGAGGTCCTCAAGAGAAAGGTATAGGTCCGTCATTTTTAGGGTCTCCTCAATGGATGAGGTATTACTCACTATGTGAGAATGTCCTTGTAAAGTATCAGTCCCAATGGACTCGAGGATGAGACGTTCCCGCAATCGGTTCCTTTCGTTGGTGAAATCCAACATCGTGGAGGGTGGTTGTAGACGTGAACACAATGTCGCCAAACGACGTAGGAGTGGTGGATCAAGTCCGTTCCTAGGGGGTCGTTGTAATTAGGGAGGTAGTTCCAAGATAGTAGATCCAAGGTTAGGCTGCCAGTGCAGGAGCCGGCTTGTCACCGGTCGCAAACCGGAAAAACTCCGGTGGTGATAGGTGCGGTGCTCCTGATGTCGGAGTATCAGCTTTGCAGGGCAGATGCAATCCGAACTAGATCAGAACGGGGAGAGAAAAAGCCACGGCGCCAGATCCTTCGGCGACCGGCCCGGATCTGGCAGCAGCTATCTCGTGGACCCCAGTGCTCAACTCTTCTAACCCACATTTATATTTCTTCACCTTCTCACACCACCTTCTTGATCCATACCAAGTGGCGCCGTGGCTTTTTCTCTCCCCGTTCTGAGTTTATGGGGTGTATGTCTCCGGTCAAAATGCTCACTACCCCTCTAGATGAATGCCTCAAGGTTGTAGTTTTTAAAACGGGGTCACTTCTTGGGGGTTTCAACTGTACTGGTACCTCAGGGGCTTCTTCATACATGACTTTGCACCAAAAAATCCCCAGGACAAATTGGGCAACAGAATGGGGTATTTTATTTCTTGTGAAAATTAGAAATTTTCAGCCAAAACTACATATTATTGGAAAAAATAATTTTGTTTTAATTCCCAGCCCAATTAAAATAAGTTCTGTGAAAAAACAGTGGGGTCAAAATGGTCACAACACCCATAAATGAATTCCTTGAGGGGTGTAGTTTCCAAAATGGGGTCATTTCTGGTGGGTTTCCATTGCTTTGATACCTCTGGGGCTCTGCAAATGCGACATGGCACCCGAAAGCCAATCCAGCAAAATCTGGACTCCAAAGAACAAATAGCGCTCCTTTCTTTCTGAGCCCAAACTGCAGTTTATCACCACAAATGGGGTATTGCCGCACTAAGGACAAATTGGGCAACAAAATGGGGTATTTTGTTCCCTGTGAAAATAAGAAATCAAAAATGCCATCTTATTGGAAAAAATGTCATTTTTTTAATTTCACAGCCCAATTAAAATAGGTGCTGTGAAAAAACAGTGTGGTCAAAATGGTAACAACAACCATAAATGAATTCCTTGAGGGGTGTAGTTTCCAAAATGGGGTCACTATTGGGGGATTCCTACTGTTTTGGCACCTCAACACCTCTTCAAACCTGGCATGCTGCCTAAAATATATTCTAATAAAAAAGAGGCCTCAAAATGCACTAGGTGCTTCTTTGCTTCTGGGGCTTGTGTTTTAGTCCACGAGCGCAGTAGAGACACATGTGGGACATTTCTAAAAACTGCAGAATCTGGACAATACATATTTAGTAGTGTTTCTCTGGTAAAATCTTCCGTGTTACACAAAAATTTTTTTTATAAAATTGAAATTCAGAAAGAAAAATGAAATTTGCAAATTTCACCTCCACTTTGCTTTAACCCCTTCCCGACATTCGCCGTATATATACGGCGCTGTCGGGAGGTGCTTCCCGCAAAGCGCCGTATATATACGGCGCAACGGGAAATGGTCATCGGTGCTGATTGCACCGTGACAAAGATGGCTGCGGTCCATGACAGCAGGCCATCTCTACTACTCGCCCAGGGTGCCGTTTTGGCCCCCCCACATCGGCGATCGCTGCTATTGGCCAGTCAATTCTGACCGGCCCAATAGCAGGGATTTTTGTTAAAACTGTGCCCTGGAGTCACAGGGCACAGTTAGACAGTGGCGATTGGTGCTGTCCAAGACAACACCCATCACCACCAACGTCACCTAGGGTGGTGGCAGTGATACCACCTCTAGGAGCGATCTGATTGGTCGATCATTACAGACCGACCAATCAGTGCACCAGGCAGTGTTGTGAACATCGACACTGCTCTGCACGACGCCATTCCAGTTTGAGGCAGCGTGCAGAGCGGTTGAGAGAGTGTCTGCAGCGGATTTGCTGGTATTTGTAGTGCGTCCTGCACTACTGTGTAAAAAATAAGAAAGCCCTTTTGCTGCTTCTGTCTGATCACCTTTATTTTTTTATGATCAGATTTTTTTGGCCCTGTCCCTGCCCTTGGGCCTGTCCCTGCCCCAATCCACCCCCTCCTTGTCCCAATCTACCCTACCCCACCCCCTCCCTGTCCGAGTCCTGTGCCCACTGAGCGCTGATCAGTGATCACCATCACTGATCAGCATCTGTGCTAAAATTTTGGCGCAGGATTTTTTTTTTTAATTTGCACCATCTCCCTGTGTGCGCACTGCGGCCACGAAGTGCTGGTTAGTGACCGCCATCACTGATCAGCATCCGTGTTTTTTTTTTCCCGCAGGTTCTTTTTGTGCCTTTTTTTCACCCGCACCAATTAACTGTGTGGGTCCTGTGATCGCTGATCAGTGACCGCCATCACTGATCGGCATTTGTGCTCAACTTTTGGTCCAGGAATTTTTTATTTTTGTAATTTTTTTCCAATTATAAATTTGCACCATCTATCTGTGTGCACCCTGCGACTACAGACTGCTGATTAGTTATCCACATGTGTGGTAGCTTTTTTACGCAGGTTTTTTTAGGTCTTTTTTTCACCCGCAGCTTTCCATAGTGTGCGTAGCAAGTTAGTTAGACTACAAGGTTTTTTTTAGTAATAGATAGCGTCAGTTACTGACGGACGTTCAGTTGTTTTTTTCTAACTGACGATCGTACAGTAAATGCTATTCTTTTTTCTTTTCCTTTTCTTCTCTTCTTTCTTATCTTCTAATTTCTGTTCACTATACATGTGTAAAAACACCACACATATACACACACCCCCGTGTAAAAATAAAAGTTGATTACACGTGTAAAAACACCACACAACCCCCTAAAATAAATCTAAATGTCTCAAATCGTCCAGAAGGATGTATTCAGTTGAGGAGGGATACGCCATCATTGCCTCTGACACTGAGTCGGCCAGCGAGGGAGAAATATGCTCCACTCCATTTAGTTTCCTCCTCTTCCTCCTCCAGTGATGAAGAACCCCCGCAAAGGCGACCCAGGAGAGCAACTGAGCCAACCCTAATGATTGATCCCGTGTGGACTCCACTCCCTGAAAATTATGAGCCTCAAATTCCTGATTTTATAGGCCGCTCAAGAATTCAGTTTGAGACTGAAGGCCTCCCAGAAATTGACTTTTTCAATGTCTTTTTCTCTGAGGAGTTTGTTAATTTAATGGTGGCCCAGACAAATCTGTACGCCCAACAATTTTTAACCCAAAACCCCACTTCATCATTTGTTAGGTGGACCCCAGATGATGAAGTTTTGGGGCCTTGTGCTGCATATGGGACTAGTGAGGAAGCCAGAGGTTAGGCAATACTGGAGTGTGGATATTTTGTACAGCACCCCAATTTACCGCATGGCCATGACCCGGACTCGCTTTGAAGCCATTTTAAAATTCTTGCATTATAATAAATGCACAGTGCCTGCCCCAGAACGACCCCACATTTGACAGTCTTTTTAAAATCAGACCACTCATTGATCATTTCTCCACCAAATTTTAACAAGTGTGCACCCCCGATAAATATATTTCCATAGACGAGTCCCTTGTTCATTTTAAGGGGAGGCTTAAATTCCGCCAATACCTACCCAATAAGAGGGCAAGGTATGGAATTAAATTGTACAAAATGTGTGAGAGTACATCTGGGTATACACACAGGTTTAGGGTTTACGAAGGGAAGGACTCTATTATTGAACCCCCAGAATGCCCCCCCCTGTCCTGGGAGTTAGTGGGAAAATAGTGTGGGATTTGATGCACCCATTGCTGGACAAGGGTTATCACCTTTACGTCGATAACTTCTATACCAGCATCCCACTATTTAAGTGCCTTTCTGCCAGAAGTACTGTAGCATGCGGTACTGTGCGCAAAAATCAGAGAGGCCTCCCTAAAACACTGCTTAGCCAAAGCCTCAGAAGGGGTGAGAGCAGGGAACTATGCAGCGAGAACATGCTGTTCGTCAAATAGAAGGACAAGAGGGATGTCCTTATATTGACCACAATTGATGGCAGCGGCAGCACCCCTGTCCCTGAACGAGGTACCACCACAGTGACCCAGAAGCCAAATTGCATCCTGGGCTACAATAAGTACATGGGCGGGGTTGATCTCTCTGATCAAGTACTGAAGCCTTATAGTGCCCTACGGAAAACAAAGACATGGTACAAAAAGCTGCCCGTGCACATTGTACAGATGGCAATATATAATGCTTACGTACTATCCCGATGTGCAGGTCGGACAGGGACATTCCTTAAAGAGGCTCTGTCACCAGATTTTGCAACCCCTATCTGCTATTGCAGCTGATCTGCGCTGCAATGTAGATTACAGTAACGTTTTTATTTTTAAAAAACGAGCATTTTTGGCCAAGTTATGACCATTTTTGTATTTATGCAAATGAGGCTTGCTAAAGTCCAACTGGGCGTGTATTATGTGTGTTACATCGGGGCGTGTTTACTTATTTTACTAGCTGGGCGTTCTTACGAGAAGTATCATCCACTTCTCTTCACAACGCCCAGCTTCTGGCAGTGCAGACACACAGCGTGTTCTCGAGAAATCACGCTGTGTCGTCACTCACTTCCTGCCCCAGGTCCTGCATCGTGTCGGACGAGCGAGGACACATCGGCACCAGAGGCTACAGTTGATTCTGCAGCAGCATCGGCGTTTGCAGGTAAGTCGATGTAGATACTTACCTGCAAACGCTGATGCAGAATCAACTGTAGCCTCTGGTGCCGATGTGACCGACACGATGCAGGACCTGGGGCAGGAAGTGAGTGACGTCACAGCGTGATCTCTCGAGAACATGCTGTGTGTTTGCACTGCCAGAAGCTGGGTGTTAACGAACAGAAGTGGATGATGCTGATTCGTCAGCATCATACACTCCCATTCCTAACGCCCAGCTAGTAAAAGGTAAAAACGCAGCGATGTACACACACAATACACGCCAAGTTGTACTTTTACTGTAAACACGCCCAGTTGGACTTTTGCAAGCCTCATTTGCATAAATACCAAAATGGTCATAACTTGGCCAAAAATGCTCGTTTTTTTAAAATAAAAAAGTTACTGTAATCTACATTGCAGCGCCGATCTGCTGCAATAGCAGATAGGGGTTGCAAAATCTGGTGACAGAGCCTCTTTAACTTCCAAGAGGTGGTGATCAAGGCACTTCTATTTGGGAACCAGGCAGGGGAGGGCCCAAGCACATCTGCTGGTAGCGATACTCCACGCATTGTACCAGGGCAACATTTCCCCAATGAAGTGCCCCAAATTTCGAAGAAGAGAAGGACACAAAAAAGGTGCAGAGTGTGTTCCAAAAGGGGAATAAGAAAAGACACACTATTTACCACTGTGAAACCTGCCCCAAAAAACCAGGCCTGTGTATCAAGGATTGCTTCAAAGAGTACCATACATCCATAAATTTGTAATTTCATGATTCATTAACCCCTTTATTATGCCAAAAGCAACATTGCGTCCACACACATATCCAGCTAAATCCTAGTTCCAAAAGTCAAATGGCGCTTCCGAGCCCTGCAGTGTGTCCAAACAGCCGTTTATGACCACATGTGGGGTATTGTTTTACTCTGGAGAAATTGCTTTACAAATGTTGTGGAGCTTTTTCTCCTTTAGTCCTCGTGGAAATGAGAAAAAAATTAGCTAAACCTACATTTTCTTTGGAAAAAATTTAGATTTTCATTTTCACTGCCTACTTCCAGAAATTTCTGCAAAAAAAACTGTGGGGTCAAAATGCTCACTATACCCCTAGATCATTTCCTCAAGGGGTGCAGTTTCCAAAATGGGGTCACTTGTGGGGGGTTTCCACGGTTTTGGCCCCTCAAGTTCTTTGGACATGTGACATGGCTTCCCAAAACCATCCCTGTCAAATTTGAGCTCCAAATGGCGCTCTCTCTCTTCTGAGCTCCGCCGTGTGTCCAAACAGCCGTTTATATCCACATGTGGGGTATTGTTTTACTCGGGAGAAATTGGTTTACAAATTTGGTGGAGCTTTTTCTCTTTTAGTCATCGTGGAATTGAGAAAAAATTAGCTAAACCTACATTTTCTTTGAAAAAATTTAGATTTTCATTTTCACTGCCTACTTCCAAAAATTTCTGCAAATAACCTGTGGGGTCAAAATACTCACAAAACCCCTATATAATTTCCTCAAGGGGTGTAGTTTCCAAAATAGTGCCACTTGTGGGGGGTTTCCACTGTTTTGGCACCGCAAGAGCCCTGCAAACTTGACATGGTGCCTAAAATATATTCTAATAAAAAGGAGGCCCCAAAATCCACTAGGTGATTCTTTACTTCGGAGGCCTGTGCTTCAGTCCATAAGCACACCAGGGCCACATGTGGGATATTTCTTAAATCTGCAGAACCTGGGCAACAAATATTGAGTTGCGTTTCTCTGGTAAAACCTTCTGTGCTACAAAAAAAAAGATTAAATATGAATTTCTGCAAAAAAAAAAAATAAAATTTCTAAATATCACCTCTACTTTGCTTTAATTCCTGCGCAATGTCTAAAGGGTTAAGAAACTTTCTAAATGCTGCTTTGAATACTTTGAGGGGTGCAGTTTTTAAAATGGGGTGACTTATTGGGGGTTTCTAATATCTAGGGACCTCAAAGCCACTTCACAACTGAACTGGCCCCTGTAAAAATAGCATTTTGAAATTTTCTTGAAAATGTGAGAAATTGCTGCTAAAGTTCTAAGCCTTGTAACGTCCTAGAAAAATAAAAGGATGTTCAAAAAATGCTGCTAAACTAAAGTAGACATATGGGGGATGTTAATTAGCAACATTTTTGTGTGGTATAACTGCCTGTCTTACAAGCAGATACATTTAAATTGAGAAAAATGCTAATTTTTGCAATTTTTTTGCTACATTTTGGTGTTTTTCACAATTAAATACTGAATGTATCAGGCAAATTTTGCCAGTAACATAAAGTCCAATGTGTCACGAGAAAATAATCTCAGAATCGCTTGGATAGGTAAAAGCATTGCGGAGTTATTACCACATAAATTGAAACATGTTAGATTTGAAAAATGAGGCTCTGTCAGGAAGGTCAAAATTGCCCAAAGAGGGAAAGGGTGTTAATTCCTGTGAAATGCCTGAAGGGTTAAAAAAACTTTCTGAATGTTGTTTTGAATACTTTGAGGGGTCTAGTTTTTTAAATGGGGTGTTTTATCAGGGTTTCTAATACATAGGCCCCTCAAAGCCACTTCAGAACTGAACAGGTACCTTAAAAAAAAGGCTTTTGAAATTTTCTTAAAAAAAAGAGAAATTGCTGTTTATGTTCTAAGCCTTGTGTCGACTTACCTGCAAACGCCGATGCTGCTGCAGAATCAACTGTAGCCTCTGTCGCCTGGTGCCGATGTGTCCTCGCTCGTACAACACGATGCAGGACCTGGGGCAGGAAGTGACGTCACAGCGTGATCTCTCGAGAACACGCTGTGTGTCTGTGCACTGCCAGAAGCTGGGTGTTAACGAAGAGAAGTGGATGATGCCGATTCGTCAGCATCATACACTTCCATTCACAACGCCCAGCTAGTAAAACAAGTAAAAATGCCCAGATGTACATACACAATACACGCCCACTTGGACTTAACTTTAACCCCTTCAGGACACAGCCTGTTTTGGCCTTCAGGACGCAGCCAATTTTTTCAAATCTGACATGTTTCACTTTATGTGGTAATAACTTCGGAATGCTTTTACCTATCCAAGCGATTCTGAGATTGTTTTCTCGTGACACATTGGACTTTAAGTTACTGGCAAAATTTGCTCGATACATTAAGTATTTAATTGTGAAAAACACCAAAATTTAGCGAAAAATTGCAAAAATTAGCATTTTTCTTAATTTATATGTATCTGCTTGTAAGACAGATGGTAATACCACACATAATTGTTGCTAATTAACATCCCCCACATGTCTACTTTAGATTGGCATTGTTTTTTGAACATCCTTTTATTTTTCTATGACATCACAAGGCATAGAACTTTAGCAGCAATTTCTCACATTTTCAAGAAAATTTCAAAAGGCTATTTTTACAGGGACCAGTTCAGTTGTGAAGTGGATTTTAGGGCCTTATATATTAGAAACCCTCGAAAAGTCACCCCATTTTAAAAACGTCACCCCTCAAAGTATTCAAAACAGCATTTAGAAAGTTTCTTAACATTTAGATGTTTCACAGGAATTAAGGCAAAGTAGATGTGAAATGTTCAAATTTCTTTTTTTTTTTTTGCCGAAATTAATTTTTCATCTATTTTTTTTGTAACAGAAAGTTTTACCAGAGAAACGCAACTCAATATCTATTGCCCAGATTCTGCAGTTTTTAGAAATACCCCACATGTGGCCCTAGTGCACTTATTGACTGCAGCACAGCCTCAGAAACAAAGGAACACCTAGAGGATTTTGGGGCCTCCCTTTTTATTAGAAAATATTTTAGGCACCATGTCAGGTCTGAAAGGCTCTTGCGGCGCCAAAACAGTGGAAATCTCCCAAAAGTAACCCCATTTCGGAAACTATACCCCTTGAGGAAATTATCTAGGGGTATAGTGAGCATTTTGACCCCGCAGGTTTTTTGGAGAAATTATTGGGAGTAGGCCGTGAAAATGAAAATCTACATTCTTTCAAAGAAAATGTAGGTTTAGCTAATTTTTTCTAATTTCCACAAGGGCTAAAAGGAGAAAATGCACCACTACATTTGTAAAGCAATTTCTCCCGAGTAAAACAATACCCCACATGTGGTAATAAACGGTTGTTTGGACACACGGCAGGGCTTAGAAGGGAAAGAGCGCCATTTGGTTTTTGCAGCTCAAATTTAGCAGGAATGGTTTGCGGAGACCACATCGCTTTGCAAAGCCCCTAAGGGACCAAAACAGTGAAAACACCAAAAAAGTGACTCCATTTAGGAAACTACACCCCTTGAAGAATCCATCTAGGGGTGTAGTGAGCATTTTGAACACACAGGGGTTTCATAGATTTTATTAGAATTGGGCAGTGAAGATAAAAAAAATCCTTTTTTTCCAATAAGACGTAGCTTTAGCTCAAAATATTTCATTTTCTCAACAAATAAAGGAATAAAAAAAAAAAAAAACATTTGTAAAGCAACTTCTCTGGAGTACGGCAATACCCCATTTGTGGTCATAAACTGCTGTTTGGGCACACGGCAAGGATCTGAAGAGAAGGAGCGCCTTTTGGAGCACAGATTTTGCTGGATTGGTTTCTTGACACCATGTCACTATTGCAAAGCTCCTAAGGTGTCAGTACAGTGGAAACTCCCCAAAAGTGATTCCATTCACAAAACTACACCCCTTGAGGAATTCATCTAGGGGTGTAGTGAGCATTTTGACCCCACAGGTGTTGCATAGATTTTATTAGAATTGGGCAGTGAAAATTAAAAAAAAACCTTTTTCTTCAATAAGACGTAGTTTTAGCTGAAAATGTTTCATTTTCTCAACAAATAAATGAAAAAAAGCACCACAACACTTGTAAAGCAACTTCTCCTGTGTACGGCAATATCACATATGTGGTCATAAACGGCTCTTTGGGCACAGAGTAGGGCTCAGAAGGGAAGGAGCGCCATTTGGCTTTTGGAGTACAGATTTTGCTGGATTGGTTTCTGGGCGCTATGTCGCATTTGCAAAGTGGATCCCCCCCAGAAGTGACCCCATTTTGGAAACTACACCCCTCAAGGTATTCACTTAGGGGTGTAGTGAGCATATTAACACCACAGGTGATTGGCAGAAATTGGTGTGCACTCGATGTTGCAGAGTGAAAATGGGATTTTTTTCTATAGATATGCCAATATGTGGCGCCCAGCTGGTGCCACTGGAGACACACCCCAAAAATTGTTAAAAGGGTTCTCCCGGGTATGGCGATGCCATATATGTGGAAGTAAACTGCTGTTTGGGCACACTGTAGGGTTCAAAAGGGAGGTAGCGCCATTTGGCTTTTGGAGTGTGGATTTTGCTTGTAGTAGTCTTGTATTGAGTCTTACTGGTGTTTCCGTTTATAATGTGGGGTACATGTAAGCCGGGCGGAGTATATAAGGGGCATAGTCAGGTGGTATAATAATGGGGTAAACAAAAACAATAAAATAATCCATAGATGTGTGTTATGCTGTGACACAATCCTTTCTGCACAGGCCGGTGTCGAACTGATAAACGGTGTCCTTTCTTATCCCCCTTTTGGTCCACACTCCGCACTTTGAGGAATTTTGCTGAGAAGTGTTGTCCTGGTATAATACGGGCACCCTCGCTTTCAGCAGATATGTTTGGGCCCTCCCCTTCCTGGTTCCCTAATTTTAGGGGCCTTGATAATTCGCCACTTGAAACCCTCGGGCTGGCACAACTGCATGTTTTTATTTCCTGGCTTATTGGAGCCTCAACTTATTTTATTTTTTTATAGACGTAGTGGTATGAGGGCTGTTTTTTTGCGGGACGAGCTGTAGCTTTTATTGGTACCATTTTGGGGTGCATACAACTTTTTGATCACATGTTATCCTTTTTTTTTTGGGTGGCAAGGTGACCAAAAAACAGCAATTCTGACATTATTTTTTTAATTCTTTTTATACAGCGTTCACCACGCGTTATAAATTAAATGTTAGCTTTATTCTGCGGGTCAGTACGATTCCGGTGATACCTAATTTATCGAACTTTTTTATGTTTTACAACTTTTTGCACAATAAAATAACCTTTGTAAAGAGAATGGATTTTTTCTGTCGCCATGTTGTGAGAACCATAACGGTTTTAATTTTTTCGTTGACGGAGTTGTATGAGGGCTTATTTTTAGCGAGACGAGTTATAGTTTTTATAGGTACCATTTTTGGGTACATGCGACTTTTTGATCACTTTTTATTTCAATTTTTGGAAGACAAAGTGACCAAAAAAATAGCAATTATGTCAGTATTTTTATTTTTATTTATTTTTTACGCCGTTCACTGTGCGGAATAAATAACATAATATTTTTATAGTTAAGGTCGTTACGGTCGCAGCGATACCAAATATGTATGGCTTTATTATTTTAAATGACTTGATAAAGGAAAAAGGGCGATTGTGTTTTGTGTTATTATTTGAAACTTTTATTGTATTTTTACAACTTTTATTTTTACTTTTTTTACACTTTTCTTTAGTCCCACTAGGGGACTTGAAGGTCCAACTGTTCGTTTGATGTTCTAATACATTGCACTACCCATGTAGTGCAATGTATTAGAACTGTCAGTTGTTCACTGACAGCAAGCCGATCAGGCTCCGCCTCCGGGCGGGGCCTAATCGGCTAACGTAATGGCAGATAGGAAGCCTTTGTTAGGCTTCCGGTTGCCATAGCAATCGCCCCCCCGCAAGATTCGGCCCCCGCAATCGCGTAGCGGGGTGCCGATGTTGCTATAACAACTTAAAGAGGCTCTGTCACCAGATTTTGCAACCCCTATCTGCTATTGCAGCAGATAGGCGCTGCAATGTAGATTACAGTAACGTTTTTATTTTTAAAAAACGAGCATTTTTGGCCAAGTTATGACCATTTTCGTATTTATGCAAATGAGGCTTGCAAAAGTACAACTGGGCGTGTTGAAAAGTAAAAGTACAACTGGGCGTGTATTATGTGCGTACATCGGGGCGTGTTTACTACTTTTACTAGCTGGGCGTTGTGTATAGAAGTGTCATCCACTTCTCTTCACAACGCCCAGCTTCTGGAAGTGCAGATCTGTGACGTCACTCACAGGTCCTCGATCGTGTCGGCACCAGAGGCTACAGTTGATTCTGCAGCAGCATCAGCATTTGCAGGTAAGTAGCTACATCGACTTACCTGCAAACGCCGATGCTGCTGCAGAATCATCTGTAGCCTCTGGTGCCGACACGATGCAGGACCTGTGAGTGACGTCACAGATCTGCACTTCCAGAAGCTGGGCGTTGTGAAGAGAAGTGGATGACACTTCTATACACAACGCCCAGCTAGTAAAAGTAGTAAACACGCCCCGATGTACGCACATAATACACGCCCAGTTGTACTTTTACTTTTCAACACGCCCACTTGGACTTTTGCAAGCCTCATTTGCATAAATACGAAAATGGTCATAACTTGGCCAAAAATGCTCGTTTTTTAAAAATAAAAACGTTACTGTCATCTACATTGCAGCGCCGATCTGCTGCAATAGCAGATAGGGGCTGCAAAATCTGGTGACAGAGCCTCTTTAAATGCGGCTGTCACTATTGACTGCCGCAATTAAGGGGTTAATCGGTTCGGATCACCGCTGTGATCCGACCCGATGTTTTCCCCCAGTACTAAGGCTGCTAGTAGCAGCCTGTACTGGGAGATGCCGGGCTGCGGGGAGCGTCTGTGTGCTCTGTTAGGAGCACACGTGGATTAACGGGCTGCAGGCACAACGACCAGCTTTGCAACCCGTTAATCTACGTGGGGTGGTCGTGAAGGGGTTAAACACGCCCAGTTGTACTTAAGAAAGGCTCATTTGCATAAATATAAAAATGGTCATAACTGGGCCAAAAATGCTCGTTTTTGAAAAAAAAAAACGTTACTGTAATCTACATTGCAGCGCCGATCTGCTGCAATACGAGATAGGGGTTTGAAAATCTGGTGACAGAGCCTCTTTAAGCATTCCGACGTTATTACCACATAAAGTGAAATATGTCAGATTTGAAAAATGGGCTCTGAGCCTTAAGGCCAAAACAAGGCTGCGTCCTTAAGGGGTTAAGAAACTCATTAGCATAAAGCTAATATAGGTCATAAATCCGTCAAAAATTATTGTTTTTCTAAATAAAAACACACTGCTGTAATCTACATTACAGCGCCGATTACATCATGTACAATATAGGCCACTTATAAGGTGGTGACAGAGCCTCTTTAAAACAGAAGTCTGAAATATCACACTTACATAAGCCTAAGGCCTCCTTCACACAGAAAATTTTCGCTTTTTTAAACTGCACCAGAAAAATGCTTCTAAAAGCGCTAGTGTTGTTAAAACGTAACATGCGTTTTTTAAAATTTGTTTCTAGCTGCGTTTTTTGTGTGGTATTATTTTGTACTGGCGTTTTTGAAGTCCTATATAGAAGCCCGTAGGAAAACGCCTTAAAAAAACAACAAACAAAAAAACAACGCCATACCCAGAGAATGCTACGTTTGGGAAAAAAAAAAAAAGTCACTGACCACAAAATTGCCTCAAAAACGCCACAAACCAAAATGCAGTAGTGTATTTTATATTTTACTATAGACTAAAACAAACATCTGGACGCAATAAAAAAAAAAAAGTACACACACAAAACACACACAACGCCATAAAAAGTAAATAAAAATACATCGCCAAAAGGCTGTGTGTGAATCCACCCTCAGAGTGGCCATGGGAGCTTCTGCCAGGGCGCTGCCAGTGCCACCGAAGTGTCCTATACTCGGCCAGTCACCTACTTGGGACACTCAGGAATAAGGACATTGTCTGGTGTCCTGGCGACAAAAAAGTAGTGTGCCACCTCGCAACTTCTGCAGAAAATACAGCACATGCCACTTTATTAACAAACACATGGGTGCAGCTACAAACAGGACGTCTTATTTGCGTAGGTCTGTACGAGTGTGCCCAAACTGGCATAAGACGCGCCGTGCCCATTAGACTACCAACACTTATTCAAGCTGAACAAGCGGTGACGTTGGAGAAGCCTTTTACATGACACAATCATTTTAGCACGATCAACATTTTTTTACTGTTGTGGCCGTCACACAGCGCGATTATCTGGACCAGGACCAGTATCTGCCGGCATCCACCACACAACCAATGCAAAAACTTCATGGCCACGCATGCCACTTATAAGCCTGAAAGGCCAAAAACCTGCGAGCAATCTGTAAGGCCCTGTCCACACAGAGTTTTTTGATGCGGAAACCGCGCCAAAAAATGGCCGAAAATGGCTCCCATTGATTTCAATGGGAGGCGGACGTGTTTTTTTACCACGAGCGGTAAAACACGCTTGCGGTAAAAAGAAGCGTCATGCCCTATCTTCGGGCGTTTACGCCTCTGACCTCCAATTGAAATCAATGGAAGACAGAGAAAGCGTATCTCGCTGCGTTTTTTGCTCACGCCCAGGGTGCTACGGGCAAAAAAACACGGCAAACAGCGTGCAAGCAGATCAAAATCTATCTCAAAATTCCATTTGGAGAATTTTCCTCCTGCAAAAAACTCTGTGTGAACTCAGCCTAAGGCCCTGTTAATAGGAAGTATCTTGACCAGCTTTTTGGCGCGGAATCCGCTCCGCAAAACTCTTTGAAAACCGGCCGAAAATATCTCCCATTGATTTCAATGGGAGGCGGGGGCGGTTTTCTCCCGCCAGCGGTAAAAACCACGTGGGAGAAAGAAGGGACATGCCCTATTTTCGCGCAGTTACACCTCTGACCTCCCATTGACATCAATGGGAGTCTTTTGCCCGTAGCACTCAATGGGCGCGAGCGAAAAACGCTGCGAAAACCGCGGCTAACGCCGTGCAGGAAGGTCAAAATCTGCCCCAAAAAAGTATGTTCACACGCACTGTTTTCAGACGTAATTCGGACGTTTTACGCCTCGAATTACGCCTGAAAAGACGGCTCCATTAAGCCTACAATCATCTGCCCATTGCTTTGCAATGGGTTTTACGATGTTCTATTCCCACAAGGTATTATTTTACGCGTCGCTGTCAAAACATGGCGCGTAAAAAAAAAAGACACCCACGAAAAAGTGCATGCCACTTCTTGGGACGTTTTTGGAGCAGTTTTTCATTGACTCCATTGAAAAACAGCTCCAATAACGTCCGTAAAATACACCGCGAAAAACGAGTTGTTTTTGCCTGAAAACAGCTCCGTATTTTCAGACATATTTTGCTAAGCCGTGTGAACATACCCTAATGGAGCAGAGCCCAGTACACTGCCGCATGTCAGCCCAGTACACTGCGCCTCTTCCTGCCGCCTGTGGTGGCGATCAGGATCTTTTGTGTCACACTAGCCCCCTCCCTCGCCATGTTGTCTGCAGCCTTTTTACCTCTCTCTCCCCCCCCATTATACCGCCCACACAAAAGGGAAAAACGCACACAAACGTGTTTTCCATCTACACAAGACCAGTATGGCACGGACTGTCAAACATAACGGCCAGACGGCGGGGAGGGCACAGGAGTAGCCCACCAACTCACCCGCCTGTCTGCCCTGAATAAACAACCTTCCACAAAGGAGGTGCGACTAACTCTACAGTGCGCCAACGTTGCTGCGCCCGTCCATGCGGCCGGACACTGCTGTTACGTTATACACGTGAGGAAAGACGCCGCCAGATGTGGAGAATAACTTCACTATGGCGGCTCTGGGCCTTTGTCAGACGCCTCCCTCACTTATTACATCAGCGGGGACTAGAAATAAATGGGCGTTGATAACGCCATTTGTCGCACACGCAGCGACCCCCATGATAAAGCAATGTATTGATAGTAAAAGAAAAAAAACACAAAAAAAACGTGATAATAGAGATAGGGGGAAGAGGTTGTGCAGCAGCAGCGGCGGCACATTACATACTACTGTCTCCTCCTCTTACCCCTAATTGCTTCCAGCAGGGGCAGTAGAGTCGAGTGCGGGAATGTTTCCACAGAAAATAGCGCGCCATCTCGCACACTCCTCACTACCAGGCCCCGTACACACACACACACACACGCGTTTTATTCCTCTTACCTCCAACCCTGTACATGTTTGCAGCCATAGCTAGCAGGCGGGGAGGGAGGATGAGGACTCCCCCCCACCACCCTCGGCGACTTTATATTCCAAGTCCGGGGTTCCCTTTCTATTTAGCTCCAAACCACGATCGACCCCAAAATCCTCTTTCTTTCTTTCTGTCGTTTTTCCAGGTCGGATCACAAGCTTCTTTTTTTGGGGTAAAATGGTGGATCGATCAGTCGAGGAGGAGGGGAGTTGGATGCATTTAAAGGGGCAGTGCCTCGCCTCCTGACGGCAATGTGCTTGAAGGAAGAAGAGAGGAGAAGAAACAGCAATAGCAACACAGTCCTGAGAGGGGAGGAGGCCGGGGAGGAAGCAGTCATTACAAGTCTCTTCCCTCCCACTATAATAATCCAGCAGTCACATCTAGTGCCATGTTGTCTGTCACGTCTCGTCACCTCAGCTCTTCACACATATATGAGGACTGCTGCTCCTTTCTCTCAATGTTAAAATTAACAATTTCCCCTAAAATAAAAACACACATATATATCCCAAAAAATCACCAGAACATATCGCCTGCCAGTCATAAAAATTGTGAATAACGCTACTCAGCCATAGACGCACGTCTTACCGTAAAACTATATGCAGATGCAAAAAAAATGACACCCTATTTATTACTTTGTAGTCTGAATCTTTGCCCTTGGTAAAGGAACAGCTACGACTAGGGCGATAATCGTGAAGAACCGGTAGTGGTAACTGACCAACATTTATGTCATTCCTATGGCCGACTTTAGCCCTATCTGTTTCTTCCCTCCGCTTTTCATAAGTGATGGCCACTAATAGCTGCCGTTAACACTCCCATAGGGTTGACTTTTGCAAAATTTTATATAAAAAATACAAAGACAATACTATACCGGTCAATTGCAAAACATAGAAAATGTGGATTTAAAGGGGAAAATGTGAGTTAAAGAGGCTCTGTCACCAGATTTTGCAACCCCTATCTCCTATTGCAGCAGATAGGCGCTGCAATGTAGATAAGAGTAACGTTTTTTTGTTTTTTTTTTAAAACGAGCATTTTTGGCCAAGTTATGACCATTTTTATATTTATGTAAATGAGGCTTTCTAAAGTACAACTGGGCGTGTTTAAAGTAAAAGTACAACTGGGCGTGTATTATGTACGTACATCGGGGCGTTTTTACTTCTTTTACTAGCTGGGCGTTCTGACGAGAAGTATCATCCACTTCTCCTCAGAACGCCCAGCTTCTGGCAGTGCACAGACACAGCGTGTTCTCGAGAGATCACGCTGTGACGTCACTCACAGGTCCTGCATCGTGTCGGATGAGCGAGGACACATCGGCACCAGAGGCTACATTTGATTCTGCAGCAGCATCGGCGTTTGCAGGTAAGTCGATGTAGCTACTTACCTGCAAACGCTGATGCTGCTGCAGAATCAACTGTAGCCTCTGGTGCCGATGTGGCCGACACGATGCAGGACCTGGGGCAGGAAGTGAGTGACGTCACAGCGTGATCTCTGGAGAACACGCTGTGTGTCTGCACTGCCAGAAGCTGGGCGTTAACGAACAGAAGTGGATGATGCTGATTCGTCAGCATCATACACTCCCATTCACAACGCCCAGCTAGTAAAAGAAGTAAAAACGCCCCGATGTACGTACACAATACACGCCCAGTTGTACTTTTACTTTAAACACGCCCAGTTGTACTTTAGAAAGCCTCATTTGCATGAATATAAAAATGGTCATAACTTGGTCAAAAATGTTCGTTTAAAAAAAAACAAAAACGTTACTCTTATCTACATTGCAGTGCCGATCTGCTGCAATAGGAGATAGGGGTTGCAAAATCTGGTGACAGAGCCTCTTTAAGTTATTAAATCATGTAGACAATATCTCCACAGGGGAAACAATAATTCTTGTCCCTACATTGGACAATATTCCTATAAACATTTATCTCCATACTTCCCTTTCATTGACCCCTGAGAGACATTGAGTTACAGCCGCTCCATTCATATGAGGTGCACAGGGACGGCCAGGTAAGCCCTTTTTCAGGATTGATAGGGGTCCCATCTGTCAGCCCTTCACCGATCAGATATTTATCACCGATCCCATGGATAGCTGATAAATATTGATTATAGGAAAATCCCTTTAACTGCTCTTACTGTAAAGAACACTCCTCTATATCGATGATGTAAATGCACCTCCTCTTCATGCAAATGATGCCCGGTCTTTTGTACTCGTGTAGTTCTTCACATAAATTAATCACGTGATAGTTTTTTGTTTTAACTTTATATTTATATATATATTTATATATTATTATTTTTTTCTCAAATGTTAATTTTGAACAACTCTTAGGCCATGTTCACACAGTATGTATTTGCCATAGACAAATCCGCCATGGACTTTTTTAGAAATTGTTATTTAATGGAGCTAATCTGCAGCTTTTCAGCAAGGAATCCGTACCCATAGTGAATATGCTGGACATTTTAAAATCCACAGCTCTTTTATTATTCCACGTAGATATTTTCATGGGCGTGTGAATGGGATATAAAACACCCCATTCACATGCATTGCTGGCGGTATGTTCATTCATTCTTACATTCATAGAAAATGTAATTCCAATAAAGAATAAAAAAAAGCGGCAACTTTCAAAGATAACATTAGCCCCTTAGAGTCCAAGCCATTTTTCGTTTTCATTTTCCACTTCCCACCTGCCAAAAGCCATAACATTTTTTGTCGACTTAGGCCCCATGCACACGACCGTGCCCGCAATCACGGCCCGCGATTGCGGGTACGGCCGGCCGCTGACTGACAGCCGCATTTTCTGGCCGTGCTCCCATACAAAAGTATGGGAGCACGGCCCGCAAAATGCGAAAGAATGGACATGTTCCATAATTCCCGGAACATTTCCACGGCACTGACACCCTTCCGTAGTGCTACGGAAAGGTGTCAGTGTTCAATGAAAGTGAATGGCTCAAAAACTGAGGTTTTTTGCTGTCGTGTGCATGGGGCCTTAGCCATATGAAGGCTTGTTTTTTGCGAGACGAGTAGTCGTTTTTCATTTATTGTACCATATAATGTACTGGGAAACTGAAAGAAAATGGAGTGAAATGGGCAAAAATCAGCAATTGAGCCATTATTGTGGGGATTTTGTTGTTCACTTTATTTTATGGGTTGATACGATTACGGCAATACGAAATTTATGTTTTTTTTAATCTTTTACCACTGTTATAAATAAAAAAGTATTTGTTCAAGAAAAATTGTTTTGGGTCGCCACATTGTGAGAGACATAACTTTTTCGTTTTTCCATCAATTGAGCGGTATGAAGAGTTATTTTTTGCGGAACGCGTTGTAGTTTTTATTGATACCATTTTGGGGTACATGCAACTTTTTGATCACATTTTATTCACTTCTTTTGGGGGAGCTGAGGTGACCAAAAAACAGCAATTTGGCTGTTTTTAATTTACATTTTTTTACGGCATTCACTATGCAGGTTAAATAATCTTATATTGTAATAGTTCAGACTATAACGGACTCGGCGATACCAGTTTTGTTAACTTTCAGCACCAATGAGCATGAACTGCCCAAACAGGAACTTCCGCCAATACTATGAGAACTTCCGGTACAGCGCCAGATCAGTACAAATTCCGTAATTCATGCAAAAGCACCCCCGACCAAGTATTGAGTGCATATACTGTACATACTTTTCAGTAGTAAACCTACAGCAAACCTCAAAACAAGGTAAGACGAGACAAGGGAAGATCCCCAAGCAAACTAGGAAACAACCTACAAGCGCTCAAGCGCAGGGGACATGACATCCCAATAAAGTATGAAAGTAAATACCATGGATAGTAAGAAAATATATAACTGTATTAATATATAACAATACATGGTATAACGATATTAGATATAATGAAAAATATGGCGGATCCTATATCTAAAGGAGTAGCGATCTGGTACGGATGACAACATACCATAGGGCACACAAGAAAAAAACAACCTCAAACAACGTCCCAATACTAACATGCCATGGATACAAATAAACTGAAATATCAAAAAAAGAAGTATGTATGGCTATATATATGTAGGAAGAATAATGCCCGTTACAAGGAGTACATAGCGCAGATATGCTACGGATAAGTAGCGTGTATGCAAACCAACATATACAATAAATGCCAGATGGAAGGGGTAAAAAATTCAGATACCTGTAGACATGATGAAAGCAGGGGACGTGGAGAGATGGCACAGGAACGCCTCGACGCGCGTTTCGCCTGCGTCCGGCTTCGTCAGGAGGCTGATCCTATTTAAAAACCGGGGTTTTGTCTCCAAATATTACCAGGCAGCTATGATAGCACCCTTAACTAAATTGCATGCTTCTGCAAATATGCCTCTATGGGTGTACCTGGATATTCCGGAGATGTCGCCAACCCCGATCCAATCAGTGCCCTGGTTACCTCCCTCTTTCCGCTCCTCCCACCTATCACCCCCACTCATGCACATTTTATCGGTATGGGACTCAGTTAAATATTCTAGCAGATTGATCTCGCCGCATCTTCCCCTCCTTTCCCTGTGGCATAACCCTTTATTCTCCCCAGGTACAGACAATTACCAAGCCTTTAAATGGTGGTGGACTAGTGGTATACTCAGAGTCCATCATCTTCTAACGCCCACCCATTCCCGGATTCTCTCGTTCTGTGAGCTTCAGACCTCTCAGCAGATTCCCAACGGCGAAGTGTTCCGATATCTACAACTTAAGAATTGGATTACTTCTCTTCTCCACAACAAGACTGCTTCAGACTCTTACTCACAGTTCGAGCGAATCTGCGAAAACAACCCTAACACTAAAGGGATCATATCAGTCTTGTATAAATGGCTCCTTAACAACCCCACACCTGTTCCCCACACATACGTGGATAGATGGCACCGGGATCTGGGGGTGACGCTCGAACCAGCAGATTGGCATAATATCTGGAGTATAGTATCACACTGCTCCATTAACACAAATATTTTAGAATCGGCTTATAAAGTCATGATGAGGTGGTATTTGGTTCCTAGCAGACTCGCACGTGCCTTTCCCACCTACCCTGCCTCTTGCTTTCGTGGTTGCCACTCTCCCGGTGACATGCTCCATATTTGGTGGTCCTGCCCTAAGCTTACCCGATTCTGGAGTAGGGTATTTGGTCTCGCCCAAAGTCTGTTTGGCATTATTATAAGAAGAGATCCGAAGATAGGCCTTCTCCATCACAAACCCCCAGAGCTTACGAACGCACAATTTCGGTTATTCTCTTATATCCTTTTGGCTGCAAAAATAACTATAGCCCACTCTTGGAAAAAACATACAGTAACTTTTGCAGGGGTTAAAACTAGAATGGACCAGATGTTTGTGAACGAAAAACTCACAGGAATCTTACTAGATAGGGTTGCCGGGTTTGAGTCGCTTTGGTCGCCCTGGATTAGCTACGCATACCCTCACTTACCTGCCAATATGATCACTGCTTATTAAGTCCAGTGACTTTTCTTTTCATTCTAGATTTCTGACCGGCTCCTCCCCCCTTACCAATCCCAGTTTTCCGCTATATTCTTCCCAACCCTTCTATTCCCCCCTCCTCTGTCTCTTGTTGTATAGGATGTTTCCTTTTCATATATTGATCCTGCATTTACTGTCATTGCATTCACGAATGCTTGTCATTTTGTTTTTTATAACAACATTATAATTCATTGAGTGAAATGGTTTATATTCAATTTTATCTTAATCTGTTTTTGATATATGTCTTTTACCTAAATGTAAAAATGTTCAATAAAATTTGTTGAAAAGAAAAACCGGGGTTTTTTATACTAAAATAGGTGAAAAGCTAATTCATTGGTGGCACCTGTGGGGTGCACGTATAGGCGGCGCTCCATAGCCATGATGCAAACACTGCATCATCAGGAGGCGCCAGGCTGTCCACGGCGTGACGATGCGTCTCACTTGCTGAGACGCACGTCACCATAGTAACGTGAACAAACAATGTCAGGCACTCCGAGATGCAGTGCCCACAGCGCATGCGCCAGAGAGCGCTCACAAGCTCAGTCCAGCCTTGGAGCGCACACAGGTGTGAGATTGAGCTGATTGTTCCCAGAGCACCCTGGACTATAAGAAGGGCTCTGCCCCTTCCTCCTTTGCCTGAGCCTTGTCGTTATCCTAGTATGTCTATGCAAATGGTCTCCTAAGTGTTTTCCCGTTCCCAGAGTTCCCCGTTCCTGCTACCTGTAACCTGTGTCCCGTGCTATCCTGGTCAAGAGCCATGTTGAGCTGAAGTCGTTCTGTGCTGTGTACCATGCCTGTCCTGCGATGCCACGCCAGGCGCCTGCTTGCTGCCTAGTCCCAGCCTAGCCTGTCTTGCTACTGTCTGAGCTACCACAGGGACACTATACGAACTATAGACTGTGACCTGTGTCCTGTTGGCCAGCTGCCATACCGTCAAGGCGGTACGGTCCAGTAGGTCCACATACCCAATGTGACAGTAGGCTCAGGCCATGGACCTCGGTGGTCAATCCAAGACCATGACGACGTCACAGGAGATGCGGGCGGATATGCTAGACCCCCGGTCTCGACAGGCCCAACTTCTTTCATGTTTCTCCCCTGAAACCTGTGGTCCTGAACCGCTTCTCTAAGACTCTTACCCTGCAGTTGCCCCCAGTGGTTCTTCCGAGATATTTGAGGTTAAGGAGATCCTGGACACCAAAAAAGTAAGAGGAAGAACCTTTTATTTAGTACATTGGAGGGGGTTTGGTCCAGAAGAGAGGTCCTGGGAGCCAGAAGGGAATCTCAATGCTCCTACCCTCATTAAGAAGTTTCTCTCTCGTTCTGGTCCCAAAAAGAGGGGACGTCAGAGGGGGGATACTGTAACGTCTGTGGTCGCTGACCACGAACAACTTCCATCCAGTCGACGCCCTTCTCTCCAGAGATGTCTGCACAAGCGGCCGTCCTGTTCATTAAGTGACCACCAGGGTGAGCTCACAAGCTCAGTCCAGCCTTGGAGCGCACACAGGTGTGAGATTGAGCTGATTGTTCCCAGAACACCCTGGACTATAAGAAGGGCTCTGCTCCATCCTGCCTTGCCTGAGCCTTGTTGTCGTTATCCTAGTATGTCTATGCAAATGGTCTCCTAAGTGTTTTCCATTTCCCAGTGTTCCCCGTTCCTGTAACCTGTATCACGTACTATCCTGGTCAAGTGCCGTGTTGAGCTGAAGTCATGCTGTGCTGTGTACCACGCCTGTCCTGCGACGCCACGCCTGGCGCCTGCTGCTTAGTCCCAGTCGAGCCTGTCTTGCTACTGTCTGAGCTCCCACAGGAACACTATACGAACTATAGACTAAGACCGGTGTCCTGTTAGCCAGTTGCCATACCATCAAGGCGATATGGCCCAGTGGGTCCACATACCCAATGTGACAAGGGGGCTGTGTGGCACTCTACAGTGGGCTGTGTGGCACTATCTACAAGGGGGCTGTCTGTCACTATCTACAAGGAGACTGTGTGGCACTATCTACAAGGGGGCTGTGTGGCACTATCTACAAGGGGGTTGTGTGGCGCTATCTACAAAGGGGCTGTGTGGTGCTATCTACAATGGGGCTCTGTGGCACTCTACAGGGGGCTGTGTGGCACTATCTACAAGGAGAGAAACCCAATTTGTACACATGCAGCACTAATATGATCTATAACCTAATGGAAGTAAATGTATCTACATCAATATAAATAGTCTAATGCTGTGTATATGAATAATAATGTATCCCATTAGGAGATGACCATATGAATAAACCAAGTGTAACTTGGTACTTTGACCGAACATATACAGAAAAATCTATAGAGGAAATGGTCAAGTATTAACCCAAACATAATACGTAATAGCAATACATCTTTATTAGTAGACATTAGTAGACAAAAACAGATACAAATTAAAAATGAGTCATGCAATGTTTAAAAGGCGTCAGCCCATACAGGATATATTAGATATTAATAGGGCACAAACATATATGTATATCAAAGATATATGGAATGAATGTTTGTATAACGAATGTATGCTGCATTTATCGCTAGGTTTAATAATTATATTTTTAACTTTTTGTAATTCTGTCAAAGATCGTCGTTCCTCTCTGGTGAGGTTGTCCACACCCAGGAAAGAGGACCAGTCATACACATAACTTGCAAAAACAGTACGTATATAAACTGCTAGTGTGCAGAATGCTTCCTATAAAGAAAACACCATTAAATGGTAAAAAGGTGTATCATATATGCAGAGAATGTGCAGCAAGATAGCCTGAGTTAATAGGCATAAGTATGGCCTAAACCCAGAAAGAAAACAGCCAAAAATCTAATTGAAAAAATGGAAGTACGTACCCGGATTCATATCAGCGCATGGGGGAGACGCCAGACCCGACGCGCATTTCGGCGGATGCCTTCGTCCGGGGGTGGCGTCTTCCCGGCGGGACCCTCCCTTTTATATTACTGTTTTGCAAGATAGTCCAATCCTTATACAAATGGTTTCCTGCAAAGTGATGTGTACCGTAAGGAGACTTCTGTTAACTCTATCTTACATTTCTCATCCTCCCATCCACCACAGACAATTCAGACGGTTCCAATCGGACAATTTCTGAGGATAAGGAGGATTTGCTCCTCTGATACTCTCTTTGAGGAACAGGCTAAGGATCTAAAGAACCGCTTCCTCGATCGGGTTACAGCATGAGGTACATAAAAAGAGCGTATCACAGGGCAAAGCATACAACTAAAGATGATCTTCTCTTCACAAAAAGAAAAACAGACACACAAACACAGGTGAGGTTCATAACCAACTACCATTCTAGGTGGCCACAGATGAGGGAGATCTTTAAGAGATATTGGCCGATCCTATTAACGGATCCAATTCTTGCAAATTATGTGACTAGGTATCCCAGTATCACAGCAAGACGTTCAAAAAACCTGTAAGATTTTCTAGTGAGGAGTCGTGCCCTATTAATATCTAATATATCCTGCATGGGCTGAAGCCTTTTAACCGGTTAAGGACTAGGCTGTTTTACAGCTAAATGACCAGAGCAAATTTCACAATTTTGCTATGCGCTTCTTTAGATGACTATAACGCTGCAGGTGAATAAAGTTCATCTTTGAATTTTGCACTCTTTTTAAAGGACAGATAGGGCTTTGTTTTAGTGGCATTTGTCAGTATATATCATTTTTATTTTTCTCTCTAAAGTGGGCAAAATTGGAAAAAAATGCAAGAATTTAGCAAATGCGTCAGTTTAGGCTAGCATTTTTCACACACGGTATAGTCCACGGACAAAATTCATCTCCTTTCACATTCTTCCACTTCTCCCGTGCATGGGGATACCAAATACGTGTGCCTTATTCGCTGTGCGGGCATGTGCCAGGGCTTGGCATAAAAGGAGGCTTTTTGGCCTTTTCGGTCCAGGAATTTTGCATTTGATTTTAGAGCCGCATACTGTTTTCTGGGGGGCCTAATGCTGCTGAAACATTAGAAACACCCCATAAATGACTTCATTCACACAAGTAGACCCCACAAGGTTTTCTTCAAGGGGTTTATCATATTTTTAGACAGTCCAGTTTTCTTCTGAAAGTTTCTTGAATAAGATGGAACAAAATAAAATCAGCACTTTTTTAGCAAATGCGTCAGTTTAGGCTAGTATTTTTCACACACGGTATAGACCACGGCCAAAATTCATCTCCTTTCACGTTCTTCCACTTCTCCCGTGCATGGGGATACCAAATATGTGTGCCTTATTCACTGTGCGGGCATGTGCCAGGGCTTGGCATAAAAGGAGGCTTTTTGGCCTTTTCGGTCCAGGAATTTAGCATTTGATTTTAGAGCCGCATACTGTTTTCTGGGAGGCCTAATGCTGCTGAAACATTAGAAACACCCCATAAATGACTTAATTCACACAAGTAGACCCCACAAGGTTTTCTTCAAGGGGTTTATCATATTTTTAGACAGTCCAGTTTTCTTCTGAAAGTTTCTTGAATAAGATGGAACAAAATAAAATCAGCACTTTTTTAGCAAATGCGTCAGTTTAGGCTAGTATTTTTCACACACGGTATAGACCACGGCCAAAATTCATCTCCTTTCACGTTCTTCCACTTCTCCCGTGCATGGGGATACCAAATATGTGTGCCTTATTCACTGTGCGGGCATGTGCCAGGGCTTGGCATAAAAGGAGGCTTTTTGGCCTTTTCGGTCCAGGAATTTTGCATTTGATTTTATAGCCGCATACTGTTTTCTGGGGGGCCTAATGCTGTTGAAACATTAGAAACACCCCATAAATGACTTCATTCACTCAAGTAGACCCCACAAGGTTTCCTTCAAGGGGTTTATCATATTTTTAGCAAGTCCAGTTTTCTTCTGAAAGTTTCTTGAATAAGATGGAACAAAATAAAATCAGCACTTTTTTTAGCAAATGCGTCGGTTTAGGCTAGTATTTTTCACACACGGTATAGACCACGGCCAAAATTCATCTCCTTTCACGTTCTTCCACTTCTCCCGTGCATGGGGATACCAAATATGTGTGCCTTATTCACTGTGCGGGCATGTGCCAGGGCTTGGCATAAAAGGAGGCTTTTTGGCCTTTTCGGTCCAGGAATTTTGCATTTGATTTTATAGCCGCATACTGTTTTCTGGTGGGCCTAATGCTGCTGAAACATTAGAAACACCCCATAAATGACTTCATTCACACAAGTAGACCCCACAAGGTTTCCTTCAAGGGGTTTATCATATTTTTAGACAGTCCAGTTTTCTTCTGAAAGTTTCTTGAATAAGATGGAACAAAATAAAATCAGCACTTTTTTAGCAAATGCGTCAGTTTAGGCTAGTATTTTTCACACACGGTATAGACCACGGCCAAAATTCATCTCCTTTCACGTTCTTCCACTTCTCCCGTGCATGGGGATACCAAATATATGTGCCTTATTCACTGTGCGGGCATGTGCCAGGGCTTGGCATAAAAGGAGGCTTTTTGGCCTTTTCGGTCCAGGAATTTAGCATTTGATTTTATAGCCGCATACTGTTTTCTGGGGGGCCTAATGCTGCTGAAACATTAGAAACACCCCATAAATGACTTCATTCACACAAGTAGACCCCACAAGGTTTCCTTCAAGGGGTTTATCATATTTTTAGACAGTCCAGTTTTCTTCTGAAAGTTTCTTGAATAAGATGGATCAAAATAAAATTAGCAATTTTTTAGCAAATGCGTCAGTTTATACCAGCATTTTTCACACACGGTATAGACCACGGTCAAAATTAATCTCCGTTCACATTCTGCCACTTCTCCCGTGCACGGGGATACCAAATATGTGGCCTTATTTATCACATAGAGATGTAGGAGGGCGGAGGATAGATGAAGATTATTTCACATATCGCTTTTTTTCAAAGCTGGTTTTACAAAACTCAACAGAGTTTCTATAACACTTCCAAAATATCTGCTCTTGAAGCAGAAATCCCAAAATATTCATCTAGGGGTATAATGGGAATTTATTTTTTGGGGTTTTCTAAAATAAGAAATTGCAGGTTAATGCAAATGGACTCTCCAGCAGATGAACTTTAGAGAATATGCAAACATGACATCCACCCCCCTCCCACCCATTCCCTCCCTCACCCTTGGAATAAAATCATGGGAAAAATAAAAACGTAATGTAGGGCAAATATATTTTCAACAAATTAACTAAAATCTAATAATTCAGAACAGTGTGGTATTTTTTAAAACATGGCTCAATGCACAGGCCTGGTTGCGAGGGACATGAGGGACAGAAATATCGGGAATCTTTGCGGTGCCCGTCTTTTCTGCAGACGCGGCACTTTTTCTGAGGGTTGCTTCTGGTTGCTGTTGGGGGAATCCGACTGATGAAGCGTCTTTCAGTCAGTCGCGTGACATCCTCAGACTGGGGGCATTCTCGGGTGTCCTGAACATCAAAAATGAGGCCTTCAATAATTTTTTCCTGGAAATCCAGGTATGTATCTCTGCCTCTGTTTTTTTTGTAGAGCACAAATGAATTGTGGATTGCCACCTGTAACAAATAAATGGCCACCTTTTTGTACCAGGTTTTAGTTTTGCGTTTTACTAAATAGGGCTGTAAAACCTGGTCGCTTAAATCCACCCCCCCCATGTACTTGTTATATTCGGACACGCTCACTGGTTTGTGCTTGTCCGATGTTGCCCCTCTTTCCCTCACTGCCACTGTTCCTGCGGTATGAATCGTGCTTAGCACATACACGTCTTTGCGATCCCTGAACTTGACCGCCAGCAATTCTTCAGATGCATAAGCACAGGAGTCCCCCTTTACCATGCGCTTCCCCACTAATTGCTGTGGAAAACCAATTCTGTTTTTGCGCATGGTACCACATGCCCCAGTCCTTGCAGCATGCAAATGCCTAAACAGGGGCACACTCGAATAAAAATTATCACAGTACAGGTGGTACCCCTTGTGAAGTAGAGGCTGCATTATCTCCCACACGATCTTACTGCTGGTGGAAAGATCAGGGGGGCATCCAGGAACATTTATTGTGCGGTCCCGCCCTTCATAAATTCTGAAGGCGGTGGTATATCCTGACCCGCTTTCACACAATTTGTAGAGCTTAACGCCATATCTTGCCCTTTTGGAAGGTAGATATTGGCGAAAGCTAAGTCTGCCATGAAAGTTGAGGAGGGATTCGTCCACACTTACATTCTGCTCAGGGGTGTAGAGTTGCAGAAATAAATTATTCAGGGAATTTATTAGCGGTCTTATTTTGAACAACCGATCCCGGTTTGCATCGGTACTTGGGGGGGCCTGTGCGTTGTCATTGAAGTGGAGGAAACTCATTATTGTCTCATAACGAGACCTGGGCATTACTGCAGAATATACTGGGGTGGCTTGGGCGGGTCTTGTTGACCAGTAAGACCTAATGGAGGGCTTTTTGACAATACCCATATTTAGGGTGAGCCCCAAAATTTTTTTTAATTCCTGCAAATTGGTGGGCGTCCAATCTCTGGCATGGGTGGATGAAGGTTTCTGCCTTATATATTGCGTGGCATATAAATTTGTTTCGTGGACAATCTGATTTAGGATGTCGTCCGTTATAAATAAATGGAAGTAATCCATTTGGACAAAATTTGTATTGTCCACGGTTATGCCAGGAGTGGCCGTAAATCCGTGGATTCTAGGCCCAAAAGATGGGGCAGGTGCCCATACAAGAGCCTGGACTGGAGGGACCAGGCTGTCCCGTGCTACAGCGCTACTTGGCCCTGCGCTTTCATGTTCTGCAGTTTCGACTGCATCAGGGACAACGTCCCCTGAAGATGAACCTGAAGTGATGCTGTCATCGTCACTACCTAAAACAGGTTCCATCTCGGACGCCATCTCTGATGCGGTCTCCGACTCAGACCACAGCATGGCGTATGCCTCCTCGGCGCTAAACAACTTCCTCGCCATAACGTAACTAACACTAACACTAACTAAACAAATTTTTTTTATTTTTTTTATAAAACACACAAACTAACTGCTATATATATCTACACTACCGCTAACAAAAAAATAAACCGCTATTGCTATATATATTATATATATGTGGATATATATATAATTATATACTCCCTACCTGCCTATTCTAATAGAATAAAAGAAAGAAAGGTAGATAGATAGAAAAAAAGATAGATGGATAGATAGATTGTATAGATAGATAGAAATCTATCTATACAGAGAATGTTTTAGAGTGTAACTGTATTTTTTTGTAACTGTAACTGTAATCTTCTGGCAGCAATTCTCCCGAGTCTCTTCTTCTCCTCAAACTGAAACAATGTTTGAGGGGAAGAAAAGAGGCAGGAGATTTACTGCCAGAAAAGTCAAAATAAAACAAATGTGGTCGCTGTGATAGGTTTTCACAGCGATCACATGTTCAGGGACCATCAGATTGGTCCCTGATACTCTGCCCAGTGCCCAGAGCTGTTGGTAACAGCGTGGGCACAGGGCTGTGTGCACGCGATCGCGTGCACACTGTTTTATAAGCAGGAATGCATGTGATCGCTGTGATTGGTTGTCACAGCGACCACATGTTCAGGGACCATCAGATTGGTCCCTGATACTCTGCCCAGTGCCCAGAGCTGTTGGTAACAGCGAGGGCACAGGGCTGTGTGCACGCGATCGCGTGCACACTGTTTTCTATGCAGAAATGCATGTGATCGCTGTGATTGGTTGTCACAGCGATCACATGTTCAGGGGCCAAAAGATTGACCCCTGACATTCTGCCCAGTGCCCATGGCTGTTAGCAACAGCCAGGGCATAGAGCTGTGTGCACGCGATCCCGCGTGCACAGTCTCTGAAGTGCGGCCGTATATATACTATACGCCGGACTTTAGAGACCCTGACCGCTGGCCGTATATTTACGCCCAGCGGTCGGGAACCTGTTAAACATTGCATGACTCATTTTTAATTTATATCTGTTTTTGTCTATTAAGAAAGATGTATTTCTATTACGTATTATGTTTGGGTTAATACTTGACCATTTCCTCTATAGGTTTTACTATCTACAAGGAGGCTGTCTGGCTGTAATGACAAGGTAGGGAGACAGACAGGTGAGCCCTAATCTACCCGCCACTCATAGGAGCAGGTGCAGACTGATTGCCCACGGGCGTCGACACAGAACCTGTGTCTGGCAAATCCTGACGGGAACCCCCCTTTTATGAGGGGCCACCGGACCCTTTCTAGGTGGACCTGGTTTATTGGGGAAACGAAGGTGGAACCTCCTGAGCAATACCCCAGCGTGAACATCCCGGGCGGGTACCCAAGTCCTCTCCTCAGGCCTGTATCCTCTCCAATGGACCAGGTACTGGAGGGAGCCTTGGACCATCCTGCTGTCCACAATCTTGGCCACCTCGAATTCTACCCCCTCAGGGGTGAGAACAGGGACCAGAGGTTTCCTCGAGTTAGCCAAGGACGGGGAGCAGCGTTTAAGGAGGGAGGCATGAAAGACATCGTGCACTCGAAAAGACGAGGGCAACTCCAGTTGGAAGGAGACAGGGTTAAAGGGAATGTGCTGCCAGCAAAACATGTTTTTTTTTTTTTTAGTTAAACAATTAGTGTATAGGTGATTAAACATTGTTCTAATTTTTTATTTTTTTTTCACGAGTCAGGAAATATTATAAATTGGATTCAATTGGATTCTAATTTATAATATTTCCCATTGCTGGTCACTAGATGGAGCCATTCCCAAAATTGCAGCATTGCATGTGGTAAAGCAACCACATTGCTTTATGCTGCAAAATTGGGTAAAAAGCCCTCGCTCTAGTGAGCTCTCAGCGGCTAGTGCCGGGAGAAACGAGGGGTTTGAACGGTCTAACCTCCTACACTGTGTGTCGCCATTTTTTGAGCTAACACACAGTGTAGAAGGTTTACATACAGTAGTAAACACACACTGAAACACAAACATACATAGAAATCCCTTACCTGCTCCAGTCGCCACCGCTCCCTCCGGTCCATCCGCTCCGTCTGCTGCCGCTGCTCCATGTGCGCAAGTCCGGAAGCCGCGACTGTCCGGCGACTGTCTTACTGTCCGGCCGCGACTTCCGGTCCACAGGAAAATGGCGCCGGACGGCGCGCATTTCAAATTGAACTGTGTGGGAGCGGCGCATGCGCCGTTCCCACACAGCGGCGTACATGTTAGTGGATGGAACGGGCCCCGTTCGCAGTCCCTATGGGACTGGAGCTGCCGTATTCCATGTCTGTATGTGTCGTTAATCGACACATACAGAAATGGAAAAAAAAATGGCAGCCCCCATAGGGAAGAAAAAGTGTAAAAATAAGAAAAAGTAACACACAAACACACAAATTAATCCAAACGTTTTTAATAAAGCACTAATATCTTTAACATATTAAAAAAAAATTTGTGGTAACACTATTCCTTTAAGGACTTCAATGACCTTGTACGGCCCTATAAACCGGGGAGCAAATTTCTTAGACGGGACTTTAAGGCGCAAATTTTTAGAAGATAGCCACACCAGATCCCCGACAGCAAACAAGGGGTTAGCAGAACGTCTTCTATTTGCCTGAGTCTTTTGTATGCTCTGGGACGCCTCTAGGTTCTTCTGAACCTGGGCCCAGACTGTGCACAGTTCCTGATGAACGACATCTACCTCGGGATTGTTGGAACTACCAGGTGAAACGGAGGAGAACCGTGGATTAAACCCAAAATTACAGAAAAAGGGGGAGACCCCTGACGAGTTACTGACCCGGTTATTAAGGGAAAATTCGGCGAGGGGAATGAATGAGACCCAATCATGTTGACAGTCAGAGATAAAACACCTTAAATATTGTTCTAGAGACTGATTAGTCCTCTCCGTTTGGCCATTCGTTTCAGGATGGAAGGCAGAGGAGAAGGACAGATCAATCTCCAACTTTTTACAGAAGGCTCTCCAAAACAATGAAACAAATTGTACCCCTCTGTCAGAAACAATATTGACAGGAACCCCATGGAGACGCAGGATGTGTTTGATAAACAAGGTAGCTAACGTCTTAGCATTGGGTAGTTTCTTGAGGGACACAAAGTGGCACATCTTACTGAAGCGGTCTACTACAACCAACACCACCGACTTGCCTTGAGATGGAGGCAAATCGGTGATAAAATCCATGGAGATATCGGTCCAAGGTCTCTGGGGAATGGGCAAAGAACATAGTAAGCCCGCTAGTCGGGACCTGGGAGTCTTGGACCTAGCACAAACCTCACAAGCGGCGACGTAGGCCTTAACGTCTTTAAGCAACCCAGGCCACCAGTAGTTTCTGGCAATGAGGTACTTGGTACCCAGGATGCTTGGATGGCCAGATAGTGCAGAGTCATGATTCTCCCTAAGTACCCTTAGCCGGAGTTGCAGGGGAACAAACAGCTTGTTCTCAGGAAGGTTCCCGGGAGCTGAACCTTGATCAGCCGCAATTTCGGAGACTAAATCAGAATAAATAGAGGAAATGATTATACCTGGAAGCAAAACACAAGCAGGATCCTCCTCCGAAGGAGGGCTGGCCATGGTGACCAAAAAGTTGAATCTGGTAAAAAATAACGCCCATCAGCCGTGCAGTGTGATGGCAGCTTGAGACCAGAGCTCCTCACTGATACCAGCCAAAACCCGAGCTATATCGACCCACATCGTTGGAAAATGGTTAAACCGGCAAAGGAGAAACTTAAAGATCACACTGGCACACCCAAACCGGGGAAAGCACAAGCAGACATGGAGAAATTTCTCCATAAAAGGCATGAAGAATCTCCGGCCCGGAAATCTAAGATGGCCACCGTGCATGCTGCTCCACAGTGCCGAGATGACGATTCAGATGAGGAGAGTGGAGGTGAGCAATCTGAGTCGGGAGACACTAATGATTTAGCACCAGTGTCACGGGGGTTTATGAAGAGGATCTTATACAAAGCCTTGACTCCTCTTACTAAAGAACTGTCAGAGATAAGCACTGATTTACGTCAGATAGGATCACGGGTGGAGACGCTTGAAGCGGCACAGACAGACATGAGAGTTTATCATGACAAAGTGCGGGACATTCTACATTCACAACAAGATCAATTGAATGAGATGTTTATGCGGACAGAAGACCAAGAAAATAGGAGTCGGAGGAAGAATATCAGGCTGCGGGGAGTACCTGAGTCATACGCACATGAGACTTTGGGCAAACTTGCTCATGACATATTCTCTTCAGTTCTAGGAGTAAACAGCCATGATACAGTTCGGATAGAACGTGTCCATAGAGCACTCCGCCCAAAACCTCGCTCTAATGATCCCCCCCGCGACATTATATGTGGTCTGCTGAGCTACACTGATACAGCGGAGATTCTAAAGGCTGCAAGGATGAAAGGTACTATTGAATTTGAAGGAACAACAATATACCTCTATCAAGATATAGCATCCTCCACACTACAAAAACTGAAAGTTTTCCGACCTCTCCTTGATGCGCTACGTGCCTCCAAGACGCCTTTTCGCTGGCTATATCCGTTTGGCCTGGCGATACAAAAAGATGGCCGCCAAATCACCATCAGGAAACACGAGGACCTGACCCATGCATGGGAAACCCTGGGTATACCGCCTATGGAAATCTCGCCGTGGATGATGGTACCTCCGGAGCTGAAATTACCTCCATTGCTGGAACTTATGCCGTGGAAAGTGGTGGGGAAACTGAAATCGCCTAAGAATAAAAAGCCGGCGCTAAGATCTGGAGCGATGGAAAATTGAAAGGTACTGCCAATATTGCGGGGACTGTTCTCCACACGGCTCCAGCATTCGGATTGACGGACGTCACCTCTCTTTTCGAATTGGATTCGTGAGTAGGAGCTAGTCACTGTAGCTGGAGAAGATCAAGAAATAGAGTATACTTTGATGTGACTTTATTGTTGCTATTGTGGGCGATTCTATCCTATCGCTTCTTATTGTTTTGCACTGTTCTTACTTGGGTTTTGGCTGGCATGCGGGTTATGCCAACTACACAACTGTTGTTAACAGTTAACTCCCCCCCTCCCCAGGTACATGCTCTATACATTGGGGCAGTACATACCTTTACTTTAATCTCACTCTTCCCTGTATTACAACCCCCCCCCTCCTACTGGTGTTCTGAATACTGTGATGACATATATGCTGATGTATACTATCTTTCACCATGTCTGATATTAAGATAACATCGTATAATGTTCGAGGTCTGAATACTCCACGTAAACGATACCAGATTGCCCAACAATTGAAAAAAGATAATACTGATATAGCCCTTCTCCAGGACGCACACACAAGCATAATAAAACTATGGAACTATCTAGGGCTATCTTCTCAAATGCCTTTCATAGCACCTACTCTACTGCTAGCAGAGGAGTGAGTATTTTGATACGGAAAAACTTACCTTTTAAATTACTGTCAATGCAGAAAGACCCTGACGGTCGATATCTTTTTATAAAAGCTCACATTGGTACAGATTTGTTCTCTATAGCCAACTTATACGCACCCAATACGGATCAGATATCGTGGATTATTCAGACCTTAGAGAATTTTAAGTTGTTTGCGGAAGGTGCTAGAATTATAGGCGGGGACTTTAACATCCCACTTAATCCCATTATAGATTCCACTGGCAAGGTTAAAATATCCCATCGAGCTGGATCGAGACTCCACAGGGTACTTAGAGACCTACAGGTCACTGATGCGTGGAGACTTCTATATCCCACCACAAAGGATTTCTCCTATTACTCTGCAGCACATAATGTATATACTAGATTAGACTATGTTCTGTTGTCGGATAGTCTCCTCCCGATGGTTCTGTCGGCAGGAATAGGAAACCTTCTCCTTTCTGATCATGCACCAGTGTTTGTATCTATGAAGCTAAATAGTGTTCCGAGGGGAGACAGACTGTGGAGGTAGAACAATACGATTTTGAGTGACCCCCAACATTCCTCTGCGATACAGGATAATATTCAGAAATATTTTGATATAAATTCCTCTCCGGATTTATCGGATGTTATTAGATGGGAAGCGCATAAAGTAGTAATACGAGGAGAACTGATATCGCTATGCTCACATATCAAAAAACAACGGTCAGCAATATTGAACGATCTGTTCTCGAGAATATCTACGCTTGAGACTATTCACAAACGTACGAAAGCAGCCGCAGCCCAGGTTGAGCTTGGGGAGTTAAGGGAAGAGGTTAAAAATGCCTTGAATATAAAAGCTGCTAAAACATTTCACTATACCAAATTTAAACACTATGCGCATGGGGAAAGGGGCAACAGAATCATGGCTGCACTGCTTAAACAACAACATGAGAAATCTTTTATCTCTGAGATCCTGACTTCTCCAGGTGTTAGAGCTACTGAATCGAAGGACATAGCACAGGCCTTTACTCATTTCTACCATGGCCTATATAATCTTAAAGGTGGGGATAGTCAGCAGGGTAACCTGGGGGATAGCACTAGAAAGTTTCTAGATAAACTTAGCTTACCTCAACTCACACAGGAAGATCAACTAGCGCTTACTGCACCCTTTACCACAGAAGAACTTCATAAAATTCTTAAAACAATACCATCCGGGAAAAGTCCTGGCCCAGATGGTTATACGATTCAGTACTATAAGACATTTAGCGGTATTCTGTTGCCCCATTTCACATCTATGTGTAACTCATTGATGGGGGGAGCCCAATTGACTCGCCAATCTTTGGAAGCTCACATCACAGTCCTCCCAAAGGACGGGAAGGATCCAGCACTATGTGGTAGCTATAGACCTATATCTTTACTAAACACGGATCTGAAATGGTGGGCAAAGGCTTTGGCGACTAGATTGGGGAAGCTTCTGCCCAAACTCATTGGCCCAGAACAAACTGGATTTGTGGGAGGGCGTCAGGGTAAGGATAATACTACAAGAGTAGTTCGGTTAGTTCAACACGCTCGCTCGACACACACCCCAATGGCACTACTTAGCACAGATGCCGAAAAGGCTTTTGACAGGGTGAGCTGGCAATATATGGTAGCTACCTTGTCAAAATTTGGGATCCCTGTTGAATTCATACAAGCTATATTGACACTCTATCATAATCCGAGTGCTAAAGTCAGAGTAAATGGCATATTGTCGGATTCCTTTCAAATTTCAAATGGTACTAGGCAGGGATGCCCTCTATCACCTACACTGTTTGTGATGGTGATGGAGACCTTGATACAAAGGATCCGCCAAGATGACAATATAGCTGGCCTGAAGATAGGTCAATTCACGCATAAAACGGCTGCCTTTGCGGACGATCTGCTACTGTTGGTGACTAAGCCGTCTGTCTCCCTTCGGAACATAACACAAGCTTTTACGGAATTTGGTGCAATATCTAATTTTAAAATTAACTATAGTAAATCTGAGATCCTTAATGTCTCTGTACCTCAACAGGTAGTTGCTGCGGTGACGGGAACATCTCAGTTTCGATGGATTTCTACATCAATCTCGTACCTAGGCATTACCATTTCTAATTGCCCATCACAATTGTATACCCTCAACTATATACCTCTGGTAGCGGCTATTAAACGTCAACTAGATTCCTTGAAGTTCCCGTTTATGTCATGGATGGGGCGGAAAAATTTCCTAAAGACTTTTATAGTCCCAAAAATTTTATACCTGATTCAGACGTTACCGCTGTGGCTACCAAAATCATTCTTCCTCTCCCTAAAGCGTATATTCTCGAATTTTCTATGGAACAAGAACAGACCAAGACAGAGGCACACACAACTGATTAACTCGGTTAAAATGGGAGGTATGGGACTGTCCGACATACACACATATTATATTGCTAATCACTTGAATAGATGGGTTGAGCTGCAACATCCCTCTCAGACTTCTCTTTATACGGAAGTAGAGAATACTCTTATGCTTAGCTGGGAACAGAGGGCCCTGTGGAATCTCGCCAAAAGTTCACACCTTGACCAATACTCTAGCATTCTTTTAAAGGGAACCATCCTAGTGTGGCAAGACACACATAATAGATTGAACTTGCTCGGGATGCCTTCACCACATATGCCTTTACGTTTAGTGCCTTGCTATGTACATCGGGATTCTACACTAATACCAGATCCGTGGGACATACCACACCACATGAAAGTTTCCGTCCTGATGACTGATACTCCGCAGAGAAGTGTCCCCACGGTATTTGATAAATTAGGAATAAAGTCTCGTGATTTCCTCTTTAAACACACTTTTATTAAATGCTGCACGGCTATGCTTAACTCCCTACCCATCCAAACATCTTCTCAGAATTGGTTAGATAAGATGCTCATGAGCTCTATACCCCAGCGTAAGATACTATCTACCTCATATAATCATCTGATCTCACTGACTTGCCCACCGATTCCAAGCTATATGGAAAAGTGGTCGACAGACCTCCATATATCATTGACCGAGCCCGAAATTAGATTCATACTGTCTAACGCATTAGGTTTCTCTAGGTGTACTAGAATACAGGAAAGCTCCTACAAACTGTTAACTAGGTGGTATAAGACGCCTGTGGTCCTACATGCTATTGATCAAGAAGTTACGGACCGGTGTTGGAGATGTAACACCTCAAGAGGTACTTATTTACACATATGGTGGACATGCCCCCTTATTGTGCCTTTTTGGCAGCAAATAGAACAGAAAATTAATAACATTTGCTCTACAAACTTACACTTAACACCTGAGTTAATCCTACTGTGGAAACCGACACCCAGTTTTACCCCCAAGAAGCATTGTCTTCCAACCCTGTTGCTCACAGCAGCTAAGCTATTAATACCAAGTTGCTGGAGATCAACAGAACCCCCACAGTTGAGTAATTGGGTGAACAAGGTATCAGAATTAGAAAGACTAGAGGAACTGGCACATTGGGAACTGCTAACTAGAAAGAAGTATCTTAAAATATGGGGACCATGGAAAGACCGGGCAACCTCAATTTGAACTAGGTAAGAGTAATTGTAGGAAAGTAGTTTCTATATCATACACAATGGGATTAGAATACTTTGCCTTCATCAATATCATAAATAACATCTATGTTAGCTAAACTCAACAACACCAGTCCACCTTCCTACCCCCCCCTGTACCTCCCCTTTCCCTCCCTTCTTGTTGATCAGAAGATATGTAAATCAATATATGTTCCACATTCTTAATGGAATTTACACTGCTCAAGATATGTTATCACACTCATTCCCTGCAATGATGAAAATCCAAATGTGATTCCTGATGGATGTGAATTTTCTGTACAACATGTTATCATTTTGAATGACATATTTTTGTATGTAATGTTAGGAGAAAAATCAATAAAAACAGTTTTGAAATAAAAATAACGCCCATCGAGCTTGTCTCGGGTTTAGCCTCCGGCCAGATTCTAAGAAAACCAGATTCTTGTGGTCGGTAAGGACCGTTACCTGGTGCCTAGCCCCCTCCAGGAAGTGGCGCCACTCTTCAAATGCCCATTTAATGGCTAAGAGTTCGCGGTTGCCAATATCATAGTTACTCTCAGTGGGCGAAAACTTCCTGGAGAAGTAGGCACAGGGACGGAGACGGGCGAGGGACCTGGTAACCTGGGACAAGACAGCACCCACTCCCACCTCGGAGGTGTCAACCTCCACGATGAATGGCTCCATTTGGTTGGGCTGAACCAGCACTGGGGCCGAGATAAAGCACTTCTTAAGGACCTCAAATGCTTGGACAGCCTCAGGAGGCCAGTGGAGGAGATCAGCACCTTTGCGAGTGAGATCCGTAAGAGGCTTAGCGATGACCGAGAAGTTAGCAATAAATCTCCTGTAATAATTAGTGTATCCCAGGAAGCACTGTAACGCCTTAAGGGAGGCAGGTTCGACCCATTCCACCACAGCCTGGACCTTGGCGGGGTCCATGCGGAATTCATGAGGAGTGAGGATTTGACCCAAAAATGGTATCTCTTGCACCCCAAACACACATTTTTCGGTCTTAGCAAACAGTTTGTTTTCCCGAAGGACCTGGAGCACCTTCCTGACATGCTCAATGTGGGAGGACCAGTCCTTGGAAAACACAAGTACGTCATCGAGGTACACTACAAGAAATACCCCCAGATGGTCTCTTAAAATCTCATTTATGAAATTCTGGAAGACCGCGGGAGCATTACACAATCCAAAGGGCATGACGAGGTATTCGAAATGACCTTTGGGCGTTTTAAACGCAGTCTTCCACTCATCCCCCTCTTTGATGCGGATAAGGTTATAAGCCCGCCGTAGATCAAACTTAGAGAACCATTGGGCCCCTTGAACCTGATTGAAGAGATCAGGAATCAAAGGAAGGGGTACTGGTTCCTTACAGTGACCTTATTCAAGTTCCGGTAGTCGATGCACGGCCTAAGACCACCATCCTTCTTCCCTACGAAGAAGAAGCCAGCACCTACCGGAGAAGTAGAGGGGCAAATGTAACCCTTGGCCAGACATTCCTGGCTATACTCTCTCATGGCTTCATGTTCGGGACAAGAGAGATTGAATATCCTACCCTTAGGGAGCTTAGCTCCTGGTACCAAATCGATTGCGCAATCGTATTCTCTATGAGGCGGTAACACTTCGGAGGCCTCTTTAGAGAAAACATCAGCGAAGTCCTGAACAAACTCAGGTAGAGTGTTCTCCTCCTCAGGGAGAGAAATAGAATTAACAGAAAAACATGACGTCATTAATTCATTACCCCATTTGGTAAGATCCCCAGTATTCCAGTTAAACGTGGGACTATGCAACGGCAACCAGGGAAGGCCTAAAACCAAATCGGACGATAATCCCTGCATCAACAGTACAGAGCACTGCTCCAAATGCATGGAGCCAACAAGGAGTTCAAAAACAGGGGTATGCTGTGTAGAATAACCATTAGCAAGAGGAGTGGAGTCGATACCCACTACCGGGACAGGTTTAGGCAAATCAATCAATGGCATAGCTAGAGACATAGCAAGTTCCACAGACATAATATTAGCAGAAGACCCCTAATCCACGAAGGCACTGCCGGTAGCAGACCTACCACCAAAAGAGACCTGAAAGGGAAGCAAGATTTTATTAGGTTTCATCTTTACGGGAAATACCTGTGCGCCCAAGTGACCTCCCCGATGATCACTTAGGCGCGGAAGTTCTTCCGGCTGCTTATTCTTACGCCCAGGACAGTTGTTCACTTGATGCTTGTCATCCTCACAGTAGAAGCAGAGACCATTCTTCCTGCGGAACTCTCTACGTTGTTGGGGGGACACGGAGGCCCCGAGTTGCATAGGTTCATCCGAGTTTTCCATGGAAGAATGAAGCAACGGAACCTCGGGAGCCATCATGGGGGAGTCAGAGGAGAAGGCACAAAAACGTTCAAGTCGTCGTTCCCTGAGACGTCGGTCAAGTCGTACCGCTAAAGCCATAACCTGATCTAGGGAGTCAGCAGAGGGATAGCTAACTAGCAGTTCTCTCAGGGCGTTCGACAGACCCAATCTAAACTGGCACCTCAAGGCAGGGTTATTCCACCGAGAAGCTACACACCACTTCCTAAAGTCAGAACAATACTCCTCTACAGGTCTCTTACCCTGACGTAAGGTCACCAGCTGACTCTCGGCAAAGGCAGTCTTGTCAGTCTCGTCATAAATGAGCCCGAGAGCAGAAAAGAAAAGATCAACGGAGGAAAGTTCAGGAGCCAAGGAGAAGGCCCATTCTTGGGGTCCGTCCTGGAGCCGGGACATAATTATACCAACTCGCTGGCTCTCAGAACCTGAGGAGTGGGGCTTTAAGCGAAAATAGAGTCTGCAACTTTCCCGAAAGGAGAAAAAAGTCTTCCGGTCCCCTGAGAACCGGTCAGGCAACTTGAGGTGGGGTTCAAGAGGTGAGGTGGGGGGCACTACCAGGGAAGCATCACGCAGATTGTCCCTCTGAGCCAGGGCCTGGACCTGTAGGGAGAGGCCCTGCATCTGCTGAGCCAGGGTCTCAAGGGGTTCCATAGATGTGTCATGGACCAGGATAGGTATATGGGCCTGTGATTATGTAATGACAAGGTAGGGAGACAGACAGGTGAGCCCTAATCAGCCCCTGCCTACTTGCAACGACCCGTCCTAAGCGACGGGGTACAACTGGGCGATGGTCCCTACGCTCAGTAAGTGCAAGACAGACAAAACAGACAGGGGTACACAGAAGCTAGGGAAACGGGGCAACTGCCCACGGAGACACCGTGAGCAACAAGAGTGGTGAACGAGCCGAGTCAAACCAGGAGTGAGCGAGGTACAAAACGCTGAGCAGTAGAGAGGTCAGAAAGCCAAGGTCAATAACAAGCAGAGGATCAGTAGTACAAGCAGCAGCAGCAAGCCAGGAAACAAGCATAGAAGAATCACAGGCAAAGGAGGAACAGGAAAGGCAGGTATAAATAGACAGTGGGCGGGAACTAGCTCCGTCTGGCCAGGCTGTGATAGGCTCTCCCACTCCTAAAGACAACCAAATTGTACTTGAGCAGCAGTAGTATGAACTCCTTTTAAGTCACAAAGAAACACTGTAAATATATATCTTGTTATGTATTAGTAACAGTCAAAATGCCATAAGTAACCATGACTATAGCATAGGGAGAACATACATATAACCCCAAGATAACCTAGTACTCTGACCATAAATATACTGAGAAACCTATAGAGAAAAGAGGTCAAGTACACTCAAGATAATGTATAATAGAAAAAACGTCTTTATTAACAAATAGAAAGACAAACAATTAAAAATGAGTCATACAGTGTAAAAGAGGCGTCAGCCCATACGGAATACATGAGATGATAGTAGATCAAAGTAATGAAAGGTAAGAGAAACCCAGGGTTATTGGTCACAGTGGCAAGCTCAGGGTATATGGCATGTGTACAAGAAGTATATATGAGTAATTACATAGTACTAGCACATATAGATGAAGTGATTCAAATGTAAGAAACACCATTAACTGGTATTAAGGATTGTAACCAACGAAATATATAATTCCTGTAACACACGGCAATACAGCTGAAGCTGGTAAAGGACAAGTACAGCCTAGATAATACTAGCAGAGCAGCCACATACATTTAGTGCACAAGGAATGACACAAACCCGGATTCATGTAGCCGCATGGGGGAGACGCCAGTCCCGACGCGCATTTCGGCAGATGCCTTCGTCCGGGGGTGGCGTATTCCCAGCGGGGCCCTCCCTTATATGCAGGCATAATTAAAGGAAATTGGTGTCAGTGCTATAAAAAACTGACATTCAATCCCTCATCCTCTTTTAGATCTAGTTTGCAGCAGATATTATCGAAAGCCTTACAAGAAGATGTTATTAACAAGGATCTACTGACTGCACTTACACCGGTTGAAGCTATTATCCCTACGCTGTACCTACTCCCTAAAGTGCATAAGAATGACACAATACCACCAGGAAGACCAATAATTTCAGGTAGGGGCAGTATTACAGAGAAGTGTTGCAAATATATTGACTACCATCTCAAGGATTTGGTCATAAACCTTCCTTCATATATTCGTGACTCTGCAGATCTTCTCCAGAAAGTTAGTGGCATCAGCATTGATGACGATATGCTACTAGTTGCAATTGATGTTGAATCCCTCTATACTAGTATTAGGCATGCTGATGGCATTAGGGCTATTAAATTCTTTTTGTCCACAACCAATCTGGAAAAACACATGTGTGATTTCCTTGTTGAGCTAATTGAATATACTTTGACGCACAACTTTTTCACCTTTAATGGGAACTTTTACCTACAGCTCCAGGGAACGGCGATGGGGGCTGCTTGCGCACCCTCATATGCCAATTTGTTCCTTGGACTGTGGGAGAGAGACCTTTTTACAAATGGCCAGGATGATTCAATAGACCGGATCCTGTTTTGGGCACGGTACATTGATGACATCCTGGTCATTTGGAAGGGTACAACTGCTGAGCTGGACAAATTTATGTCAGATCTTAATAAGAACCAGATCAATCTTAAATTTACTTACCAATCAAATAGCCAGCATATTGATTTCCTAGATATTAAACTGACCAAGGACAGTGATGGTTTTTTACAGAGTGACGTGTACCGCAAGGAGACCTCTGTTAATTCTTTACTGCATTTTTCGTCTTCCCATCCACCACAGACCCTACAGGCGATTCCTATTGGGCAATTTCTGAGGATAAGGAGGATATGCTCCTCTGATACCATTTTTGAGGAACAAGCCAAGGATCTAAAAAAACGGTTCATCGACCGAGGCTATAGTATGCGGTCCATTAAAAAAGCGTATCATAGGGCCAAGCATGCAAACAGAGATGACCTCCTATTCATTAAAAGGAAGAAAGACACACAGACTAAGGTGAGATTTATAACTAACTATCACTCGAGGTGGCCACAAATGAGGGAAATTTTCAAAAGGTATTGGCCAATTTTGCTCACGGACCCAATTCTCACCAATTATGTGACTAGGTACCCCAGTATAACAGCAAGACGTGGGAAAATTTTTAAAGATCATTTAGTGAGGAGTCACTATGACCCGGTTACGAGAAAACATCCATTTGGGACAAAGGGAGCAAAATGGGGGTGTTCCCCTTGTGGGCACTGTGTGGCATGCCCTAATGTTGAGACTACAACAACCTTTCCCAATGTTACAGGTACAAAAACGTATACGATAACACATTCGATAACATGCACCACTAAAGCAGTGGTGTATTACGCAACGTGCCCATGCCCTAAAGTGTATGTTGGTCTTACTTCAAGGGAACTTAAAGTGCGGGTGAGAGAGCATATGTCTGACATCAGACGAGCAGCAAATGAGGAGTCGCGGAAACCCTAAAACCGATACCGCGACACTTCAAAACTTATCATTCCTGCGATCCAACAAAGCTAAAGGTGAGAGGCATTGATCATATTGTTACAAATATGAGAGGAGGTAACATTAAACAAAAATTGGCACAATGCGAAGCCCGCTGGATTTGGACCCTTGGGTCAATGCATCCATTGGGCCTTAATGAATCTTTGAATTTCGCTCCATTTCTCTGAACCACTGACTCTCTGCGGGTCTAGGTTTTTTAACACATAATTTTTAATATATTTTTTATTTTGTTATTTTATATATATATAGTCATTACCTTGTTAACTACCCTCCTCTATGAATTTTCAATTTTTTGAAGGTATATGGAAATGCAGTTACATTCGGAGTTACGTATGTTAAAGATTGTGGAGGCCATGGACTTTGGAGATGATGAAGAGATTCTACTTATGTATGCCCATTGGTTAATGGGCATGTGTCAATTTATTCACTATGTTTTTGTTGATGTGTGTTTTTTTTTTTCTTTTCTTTTTCCTCTTTTGTCCTTTTCTTTCTTTTTTGTTCCCCCCCCCCTTTTTTCTTTATTATTATGGGGGGTGTGTCACTATATATGTGCGGTTTATTAATGGTCATAATATGCACTGTGGATATATATATTTATGTGTGTACAGTGTATATTTTATATATATTGTCATTCTATTTATTATATATGGTTAACTAGTATTGACTGTGTAGTTAATTATTTTATATGCATTATTGTTGACCTCTATTATCATAATGCAGATTTTTAATATATGGATGTGTAGATATTTATGCACTGGTTTATGTTATATTGTATATGCATTTCTAATGCATGGATATGTTGATACTTATGCATTGGTTTTTACTTTATATAGTATACGTATTTTTTGTATTTTTGTATGTCTTTCTGTATATATATATATATATTATATTTATATATCTTATTTTATTATTATTAATAATAATAATTTTTTATTGATGTATTTATAATTATAGACATCACCCATTATGCACTTATATATATAAAAAGTCTTTGTATACACTTGTTTTTTGTTTTTAATATTTTATTTTTCATTTTTGGTATCTTTTGTGTGTATATATATATTTTTTTATTATTGATGTATTTATGACTATTAACATCATTGATCATGTATTTATACAGAGAATTGTTGTATACATTATATACATATATATATACTTTCTCTGAATTATATAGTTGTATATTGATTACAAACACATATAACACACGTCTATGTTTCTTTTATTTATTTATACACATTTTTTCATTTCCTTCATACATTAATTATTTATTTATTTATTTAGTTGTTGTTTTTTCGGTCGCTTATCTTACACATTTTGTGTATCTCTTAAGTTTTTTTCATGGACCGTACTCCTGTCACATTCACATGCACTTGCGTTTGCTTTTTCCTCTTTCTCCTTTTTTCTGTTTTCCTTTCTCTTTTGTCCTGTTCTTTTTTCCTTTTTTCCGACAGGTTACACTTATATGCGTCACACATCTCTATTATCAAAATAATACTCTTTGCCTCCGATTCCCTGATTTGCATATACATACATCCACCACTAATATTGATAGCTGTCTCCAAGTTTACATCTCTCCGTTCAGTGGTATAAGGTGAGAGAGGTGTGCGCTGGCTAGGGGTGGGGGAGTGGCTCACTCACTCTCGGCCGAGTCTTCAATCTTGGCTGGACGTGGGTGGCGCTGTCAGACAGCGTTCACGCACGTCCGCCTCGATGACTCGGACACCGGAAGTGGGGCAGTAGCCATCTTGCTACCCCCGGCCTGTCGCCAGAATAACCTCCCAAATCACCCACACTGACACCAATTTCCTTTAATTATGCCTGCATATAAGGGAGGGCCCCGCTGGGAAGACGCCACCCCCGGACGAAGGCATCTGCCGAAACGCGCGTCGGGACTGGCGTCTCCCCCATGCGGCTACATGAATCCGGGTATGTGTCATTCCTTGTGCACTAAATGTATGTGGCTGCTCTGCTAGTATTATCTAGGCTGTACTTGTCCTTTACCAGCTTCAGCTGTATTGCCGTGTGTTACAGGAATTATATATTTCGTTGGTTACAATCCTTAATACCAGTTAATGGTGTTTCTTACATTTGAATCACTTCATCTATATGTGCTAGTACTATGTAATTACTCATATATACTTCTTGTACACATGCCATATACCCTAAGCTTGCCACTGTGACCAATAACCCTGGGTTTCTCTTACCTTTCATTACTTTGATCTACTATCATCTCATGTATTCCGTATGGGCTGACGCCTCTTTTACACTGTATGACTCATTTTTAATTGTTTGTCTTTCTATTTGTTAATAAATACGTTTTTTCTATTATACATTATCTTGAGTGTACTTGACCTCTTTTCTCTATAGGTTTCTCAGTATATTTATGGTCAGAGTACCAGGTTATCTTGGGGTTATATGTATGTTCTCCCTATGCTATAGTCATGGTTACTTATGGCATTTTGACTGTTACTAATACATAACAAGATATATATTTACAGTGTTTCTTTGTGACTTAAAAGGAGTTCATACTACTGCTGCTCGTGTACAATTTGGATGTCTATAATAATTTTCTCTGTGTTTTACACAGAATCAGGTACCGTGGCTCCCATGGACTACAAGGCCAGAGATGGCGCCTGGCGATCCTTGATGGATCAAGTTTTTAGGGATGAGTCTGCAGTGTCTGGTTTTAGTGGTTCGGAGAGTGTGAGCGAACTCCAGCATAGATATAAGAACCTACTCCACCGACGAATGAAAGTCTGGTGGAACAAAGTCTTTTTGGAGAATTATATTCAAAGATGTCTTATTCCAAGGGGTCTCAGGATCCAAATTTTTCCCTCATTCCCAATTAGTGACGAAACATTCATCACTAGGTGGGAAGATGTTTGTAACAGTAGCTCCAAAAGGTTCATGGAACTTTTGGTAGGACTCAATCAAGATACACTTATTTTGTTGGACGCAGAAATTGAAGATGTCCAATCTCAGTTGATTGCACTTCTGTCTGCAGATAGTATGTCCAGATTCAGACAAAGTCTTAAATCTCAATTCTCCGAATGGGAGAAGGAGATTCAAGCTACAAAATCAAAAAAGTTTACTAGAGACGTTGGAGATTTCCAACAAAACCGGGTTTACAGATGGAGGAGGAATAAAATAGGTGGACGGAGTCGTACACCCTCTGTGTCCTCTATCTCCTCTCTTAGTGATACAGAAAATGCATTCTCCCGTTTCAATCAATCATCTGGTTCGCGTCCTAAAAGAAAACTTACGCAGCGGCAAATGGCAAACAAGAAAAGACCAGACACGCAGGACCCCACTCATCGCCTAAAGGTGATTAACCTATCTACACATACACTCTCAGAAATAGATAGAGAGGTTATTGAAAAGGGCCTTACTTTTTCACCCTGTAATCGGTTTGACGCTTTCTCTGCAGTAAAAGATCTCAATATGTTCGGTCGGTCACTCATACATAAAAAATGGTTCCATAAATCTACTCATGTGGACCTCTTTCCCACCACAGAGGAGCAACAAGCGCTAGGGATTCTTGAGGAGTTATTGGAAGAACAGGATACTACTGTATCAGGTAAAATCCCAGTATGTGTTCGTATGAAATCAAAGAAATTTCCCCCACTTAGTCTGTGCCCTGCCGTGGACTCATTTGTTAAGGCGGTTACACTAGAACTTCAAAATATCCCCAGTAATATTAGACATGACAATTTAACTACACCACAACGGGAAAGCCTAAACAAATTACAAAAAATGAAGGATGTTGTATTTAAGGCCGCTGATAAAGGCGGGAATGTGGTTGTATGGCCTTGCCACATGTACGAGGCTGAAGCCTATAGACAACTACGAGATAGACAGTGCTATAAAAAACTGACATTCAATCCCTCATCCTCTTTTAGATCTAGTTTGCAGCAGATATTATCGAAAGCCTTACAAGAAGATGTTATTAACAAGGATCTACTGACTGCACTCACACCGGCTGAACCTATTATCCCTACGCTGTACCTACTCCCTAAAGTGCATAATAATGACACAATACCACCAGGAAGACCAATAATTTCAGGTAGGGGCAGTATTACAGAGAAGTGTTGCAAATATATTGACTACCATCTCAAGGATTTGGTCATAAACCTTCCTTCATATATTCGTGACTCTGCAGATCTTCTCCAGAAAGTTAGTGGCATCAGCATTGATGACGATATGCTACTAGTTGCAATTGATGTTGAATCCCTCTATACTAGTATTAGGCATGCTGATGGCATTAGGGCTATTAAATTCTTTTTGTCCACAACCAATCTGGAAAAACACATGTGTGATTTCCTTGTTGAGCTAATTGAATATACTTTGACGCACAACTTTTTCACCTTTAATGGGAACTTTTACCTACAGCTCCAGGGAACGGCGATGGGGGCTGCTTGCGCACCCTCATATGCCAATTTGTTCCTTGGACTGTGGGAGAGAGACCTTTTTACAAATGGCCAGGATGATTCAATGGACCGGATCCTGTTTTGGGCACGGTACATTGATGACATCCTGGTCATTTGGAAGGGTACAACTGCTGAGCTGGACAAATTTATGTCAGATCTTAATAAGAACCAGATCAATCTTAAATTTACTTACCAATCAAATAGCCAGCATATTGATTTCCTAGATATTAAACTGACCAAGGACAGTGATGGTTTTTTACAGAGTGACGTGTACCGCAAGGAGACCTCTGTTAATTCTTTACTGCATTTTTCGTCTTCCCATCCACCACAGACCCTACAGGCGATTCCTATTGGGCAATTTCTGAGGATAAGGAGGATATGCTCCTCTGATACCATTTTTGAGGAACAAGCCAAGGATCTAAAAAAACGGTTCATCGACCGAGGCTATAGTATGCGGTCCATTAAAAAAGCGTATCATAGGGCCAAGCATGCAAACAGAGATGACCTCCTATTCATTAAAAGGAAGAAAGACACACAGACTAAGGTGAGATTTATAACTAACTATCACTCGAGGTGGCCACAAATGAGGGAAATTTTCAAAAGGTATTGGCCAATTTTGCTCACGGACCCAATTCTCACCAATTATGTGACTAGGTACCCCAGTATAACAGCAAGACGTGGGAAAATTTTTAAAGATCATTTAGTGAGGAGTCACTATGACCCGGTTACGAGAAAACATCCATTTGGGACAAAGGGAGCAAAATGGGGGTGTTCCCCTTGTGGGCACTGTGTGGCATGCCCTAATGTTGAGACTACAACAACCTTTCCCAATGTTACAGGTACAAAAACGTATACGATAACACATTCGATAACATGCACCACTAAAGCAGTGGTGTATTACGCAACGTGCCCATGCCCTAAAGTGTATGTTGGTCTTACTTCAAGGGAACTTAAAGTGCGGGTGAGAGAGCATATGTCTGACATCAGACGAGCAGCAAATGAGGAGTCGCGGAAACCCTAAAACCGATACCGCGACACTTCAAAACTTATCATTCCTGCGATCCAACAAAGCTAAAGGTGAGAGGCATTGATCATATTGTTACAAATATGAGAGGAGGTAACATTAAACAAAAATTGGCACAATGCGAAGCCCGCTGGATTTGGACCCTTGGGTCAATGCATCCATTGGGCCTTAATGAATCTTTGAATTTCGCTCCATTTCTCTGAACCACTGACTCTCTGCGGGTCTAGGTTTTTTAACACATAATTTTTAATATATTTTTTATTTTGTTATTTTATATATATATAGTCATTACCTTGTTAACTACCCTCCTCTATGAATTTTCAATTTTTTGAAGGTATATGGAAATGCAGTTACATTCGGAGTTACGTATGTTAAAGATTGTGGAGGCCATGGACTTTGGAGATGATGAAGAGATTCTACTTATGTATGCCCATTGGTTAATGGGCATGTGTCAATTTATTCACTATGTTTTTGTTGATGTGTGTTTTTTTTTTTCTTTTCTTTTTCCTCTTTTGTCCTTTTCTTTCTTTTTTGTTCCCCCCCCCCCTTTTTTCTTTATTATTATGGGGGGTGTGTCACTTTATATGTGCGGTTTATTAATGGTCATAATATGCACTGTGGATATATATATTTATGTGTGTACAGTGTATATTTTATATATATTGTCATTCTATTTATTATATATGGTTAACTAGTATTGACTGTGTAGTTAATTATTTTATATGCATTATTGTTGACCTCTATTATCATAATGCAGATTTTTAATATATGGATGTGTAGATATTTATGCACTGGTTTATGTTATATTGTATATGCATTTCTAATGCATGGATATGTTGATACTTATGCATTGGTTTTTACTTTATATAGTATACGTATTTTTTGTATTTTTGTATGTCTTTCTGTGTATATATATATATATATTATATTTATATATCTTATTTTATTATTATTAATAATAATAATTTTTTATTGATGTATTTATAATTATAGACATCACCCATTATGCACTTATATATATATAAAAAGTCTTTGTATACACTTGTTTTTTGTTTTTAATATTTTATTTTTCATTTTTGGTATCTTTTGTGTGTATATATATATTTTTTTATTATTGATGTATTTATGACTATTAACATCATTGATCATGTATTTATACAGAGAATTGTTGTATACATTATATACATATATATATACTTTCTCTGAATTATATAGTTGTATATTGATTACAAACACATATAACACACGTCTATGTTTCTTTTATTTATTTATACACATTTTTTCATTTCCTTCATACATTAATTATTTATTTATTTATTTAGTTGTTGTTTTTTCGGTCGCTTATCTTACACATTTTGTGTATCTCTTAAGTTTTTTTCATGGACCGTACTCCTGTCACATTCACATGCACTTGCGTTTGCTTTTTCCTCTTTCTCCTTTTTTCTGTTTTCCTTTCTCTTTTGTCCTGTTCTTTTTTCCTTTTTTCCGACAGGTTACACTTATATGCGTCACACATCTCTATTATCAAAATAATACTCTTTGCCTCCGATTCCCTGATTTGCATATACATACATCCACCACTAATATTGATAGCTGTCTCCAAGTTTACATCTCTCCGTTCAGTGGTATAAGGTGAGAGAGGTGTGCGCTGGCTAGGGGTGGGGGAGTGGCTCACTCACTCTCGGCCGAGTCTTCAATCTTGGCTGGACGTGGGTGGCGCTGTCAGACAGCGTTCACGCACGTCCGCCTCGATGACTCGGACACCGGAAGTGGGGCAGTAGCCATCTTGCTACCCCCGGCCTGTCGCCAGAATAACCTCCCAAATCACCCACACTGACACCAATTTCCTTTAATTATGCCTGCATATAAGGGAGGGCCCCGCTGGGAAGACGCCACCCCCGGACGAAGGCATCTGCCGAAACGCGCGTCGGGACTGGCGTCTCCCCCATGCGGCTACATGAATCCGGGTATGTGTCATTCCTTGTGCACTAAATGTATGTGGCTGCTCTGCTAGTATTATCTAGGCTGTACTTGTCCTTTACCAGCTTCAGCTGTATTGCCGTGTGTTACAGGAATTATATATTTCGTTGGTTACAATCCTTAATACCAGTTAATGGTGTTTCTTACATTTGAATCACTTCATCTATATGTGCTAGTACTATGTAATTACTCATATATACTTCTTGTACACATGCCATATACCCTAAGCTTGCCACTGTGACCAATAACCCTGGGTTTCTCTTACCTTTCATTACTTTGATCTACTATCATCTCATGTATTCCGTATGGGCTGACGCCTCTTTTACACTGTATGACTCATTTTTAATTGTTTGTCTTTCTATTTGTTAATAAATAAGTTTTTTCTATTATACATTATCTTGAGTGTACTTGACCTCTTTTCTCTATAGGTTTCTCAGTATATTTATGGTCAGAGTACCAGGTTATCTTGGGGTTATATGTATGTTCTCCCTATGCTATAGTCATGGTTACTTATGGCATTTTGACTGTTACTAATACATAACAAGATATATATTTACAGTGTTTCTTTGTGACTTAAAAGGAGTTCATACTACTGCTGCTCGTGTACAATTTGGATGTCTATAATAATTTTCTCTGTGTTTTACACAGAATCAGGTACCGTGGCTCCCATGGACTACAAGGCCAGAGATGGCGCCTGGCGATCCTTGATGGATCAAGTTTTTAGGGATGAGTCTGCAGTGTCTGGTTTTAGTGGTTCGGAGAGTGTGAGCGAACTCCAGCATAGATATAAGAACCTACTCCACCGACGAATGAAAGTCTGGTGGAACAAAGTCTTTTTGGAGAATTATATTCAAAGATGTCTTATTCCAAGGGGTCTCAGGATCCAAATTTTTCCCTCATTCCCAATTAGTGACGAAACATTCGTCACTAGGTGGGAAGATGTTTGTAACAGTAGCTCCAAAAGGTTCATGGAACTTTTGGTAGGACTCAATCAAGATACACTTATTTTGTTGGACGCAGAAATTGAAGATGTCCAATCTCAGTTGATTGCACTTCTGTCTGCAGATAGTATGTCCAGATTCAGACAAAGTCTTAAATCTCAATTCTCCGAATGGGAGAAGGAGATTCAAGCTACAAAATCAAAAAGTTTACTAGAGACGTTGGAGATTTCCAACAAAACCGGGTTTACAGATGGAGGAGGAATAAAATAGGTGGACGGAGTCGTACACCCTCTGTGTCCTCTATCTCCTCTCTTAGTGATACAGAAAATGCATTCTCCCGTTTCAATCAATCATCTGGTTCGCGTCCTAAAAGAAAACTTACGCAGCGGCAAATGGCAAACAAGAAAAGACCAGACACGCAGGACCCCACTCATCGCCTAAAGGTGATTAACCTATCTACACATACACTCTCAGAAATAGATAGAGAGGTTATTGAAAAGGGCCTTACTTTTTCACCCTGTAATCGGTTTGACGCTTTCTCTGCAGTAAAAGATCTCAATATGTTCGGTCGGTCACTCATACATAAAAAATGGTTCCATAAATCTACTCATGTGGACCTCTTTCCCACCACAGAGGAGCAACAAGCGCTAGGGATTCTTGAGGAGTTATTGGAAGAACAGGATACTACTGTATCAGGTAAAATCCCAGTATGTGTTCGTATGAAATCAAAGAAATTTCCCCCACTTAGTCTGTGCCCTGCCGTGGACTCATTTGTTAAGGCGGTTACACTAGAACTTCAAAATATCCCCGGTAATATTAGACATGACAATTTAACTACACCACAACGGGAAAGCCTAAACAAATTACAAAAAATGAAGGATGTTGTATTTAAGGCCGCTGATAAAGGCGGGAATGTGGTTGTATGGCCTTGCCACATGTACGAGGCTGAAGCCTATAGACAACTACGAGATAGACAGTGCTATAAAAAACTGACATTCAATCCCTCATCCTCTTTTAGATCTAGTTTGCAGCAGATATTATCGAAAGCCTTACAAGAAGATGTTATTAACAAGGATCTACTGACTGCACTCACAACGGCTGAACCTATTATCCCTACGCTGTACCTACTCCCTAAAGTGCATAATAATGACACAATACCACCAGGAAGACCAATAATTTCAGGTAGGGGCAGTATTACAGAGAAGTGTTGCAAATATATTGACTACCATCTCAAGGATTTGGTCATAAACCTTCCTTCATATATTCGTGACTCTGCAGATCTTCTCCAGAAAGTTAGTGGCATCAGCATTGATGACGATATGCTACTAGTTGCAATTGATGTTGAATCCCTCTATACTAGTATTAGGCATGCTGATGGCATTAGGGCTATTAAATTCTTTTTGTCCACAACCAATCTGGAAAAACACATGTGTGATTTCCTTGTTGAGCTAATTGAATATACTTTGACGCACAACTTTTTCACCTTTAATGGGAACTTTTACCTACAGCTCCAGGGAACGGCGATGGGGGCTGCTTGCGCACCCTCATATGCCAATTTGTTCCTTGGACTGTGGGAGAGAGACCTTTTTACAAATGGCCAGGATGATTCAATGGACCGGATCCTGTTTTGGGCACGGTACATTGATGACATCCTGGTCATTTGGAAGGGTACAACTGCTGAGCTGGACAAATTTATGTCAGATCTTAATAAGAACCAGATCAATCTTAAATTTACTTACCAATCAAATAGCCAGCATATTGATTTCCTAGATATTAAACTGACCAAGGACAGTGATGGTTTTTTACAGAGTGACGTGTACCGCAAGGAGACCTCTGTTAATTCTTTACTGCATTTTTCGTCTTCCCATCCACCACAGACCCTACAGGCGATTCCTATTGGGCAATTTCTGAGGATAAGGAGGATATGCTCCTCTGATACCATTTTTGAGGAACAAGCCAAGGATCTAAAAAAACGGTTCATCGACCGAGGCTATAGTATGCGGTCCATTAAAAAAGCGTATCATAGGGCCAAGCATGCAAACAGAGATGACCTCCTATTCATTAAAAGGAAGAAAGACACACAGACTAAGGTGAGATTTATAACTAACTATCACTCGAGGTGGCCACAAATGAGGGAAATTTTCAAAAGGTATTGGCCAATTTTGCTCACGGACCCAATTCTCACCAATTATGTGACTAGGTACCCCAGTATAACAGCAAGACGTGGGAAAATTTTTAAAGATCATTTAGTGAGGAGTCACTATGACCCGGTTACGAGAAAACATCCATTTGGGACAAAGGGAGCAAAATGGGGGTGTTCCCCTTGTGGGCACTGTGTGGCATGCCCTAATGTTGAGACTACAACAACCTTTCCCAATGTTACAGGTACAAAAACGTATACGATAACACATTCGATAACATGCACCACTAAAGCAGTGGTGTATTACGCAACGTGCCCATGCCCTAAAGTGTATGTTGGTCTTACTTCAAGGGAACTTAAAGTGCGGGTGAGAGAGCATATGTCTGACATCAGACGAGCAGCAAATGAGGAGTCGCGGAAACCCTAAAACCGATACCGCGACACTTCAAAACTTATCATTCCTGCGATCCAACAAAGCTAAAGGTGAGAGGCATTGATCATATTGTTACAAATATGAGAGGAGGTAACATTAAACAAAAATTGGCACAATGCGAAGCCCGCTGGATTTGGACCCTTGGGTCAATGCATCCATTGGGCCTTAATCAGGGGCGTAGCTAGAGGCTCATGGGCCCCGATGCGAAAATTCTTACTGGGCCCCCCCCCCGCAAACTTCTCATGGCCGACGGTCCACTTTCAGCTGCATCGCTGGGTCTCCTAAGTGACCCAACAATGCAGCACTAGCAGCCGGGGGCGTCACTAAGGCTGGGTTCACACACACTATTTACGGATGTAATTAGGGCGTTTTAGCATTGAATTACGTCCGAAAATGCGGCTCAAAAGCGTCGGCAAACATCTGCCCATTCATTTGAATGGGTCTTACGATGTTCTGTGCCGACGGTCATTTTTGTTTACGCGTCGCTGTCAAAAGGCGGCGCGTAAAAAAGTGCCTGTCACTTCTTCAGACGTAAATGGAGCCGTTTTCCATGGACTCCATGGAAAACCAGCTTCAGTTACTTCCGTAATGGACGCAGCGAAAGACGCCTGCACATGCCATTACGGCTGAAATTACGGTGCTGTTTTCTCCTGAAAACAGCACAGTAATTTCAGCCGTAACGGACGCTGCCGTGTGAACATACCCTCAGGGCTTAAAATGTCCGGGAAATAGCCCCAATACATATGTGTCCGCCCCAAAAAAAAGTGTGTATATGAGACAGCATAGCATATCTATAGCACTACGACCCTATAAACTATGGATAGGATTAGATACAGTGGCTCAGCAGACAGTATCACACATGATAGGATTAGATACAGTGGCTCAGAAGGCAGTATCACACATGATAGGATTAGATACACAGCTCAGCAGACAGTATCACACATGATAGGATTAGATACAGTGGCCCAGCAGACAGTATCACACATGATAGGATTAGATACAGTGGCTCAGCAGACAGTACCACACATGATAGGATTAGATACAGTGGCTCAGCAGACAGTACCACACATGATAGGATTAGATACAGTGGCTCAGCAGACAGTATCACACATGATAGGATTAGATACAGTGGCTCAGAAGGCAGTATCACACGATAGGATTAGATACACAGCTCAGCAGACAGTATCACACATGATAGGATTAGATACAGTGGCCCAGCAGACAGTATCACACATGATCGGATTAGATACAGTGGCCCAGCAGACAGTATCACACATGATCGGATTAGATATAGGGCCCAGCAGACAGTATCATACATGATTGGATTAGATACACAGCTCAGCAGACTGTATCACACATGATAGGATTAGATACAGGGCCCAGCTCGCTGACATTTTGCTTCTTTATGTGTTACTGATTATTTTTGTGTGTTTGTGTTTTTTTTACAGGTTCGGTTGTTGGACTTCGGATTTGAGGACTTCAATGACGGCGTTTTTTTTATTCTCAATAAAATGGTTAATGAGGGTTGTGTTTTTTTATTTCAATAAAATATTTTTTCTATGTGCTTGTATCTTTTTAAACTTTATTACTACCGCCTTAGTAATGGCCGCCGGCTGATTGACAACCTCCATTACTAAGGCGAGGCTTAATGTTAGGCGGTGCAGAGGCCAACACTAAACCCCATTATCACCCCGGTACCCACCGCCACCAGGGGTACTGGGAAGAGCCGGGTACAAACCAGTACCCGACCATCTGTAGTGACGGGCAGGCACCGGGGTGGCCGCAGGCTGGTAGTATTAGGCTGGGGAAGGCCAAAAACAGTGGCCCTCCCACCCTTGTAATACTGCCTGCTGCTGCTGTGTTGTATCTGGCTGGTTATGAAAATTGGGGGGGACCCGACATCGTTCTTTCCAATTATTTTTTTTTTTTTTTTTTTTAAATGACGTGGGGTCCCCCCCATTTTCATAACCAGCCAGATACAATAAAGCAGCAGCAGGCAGCATTACCAGGATGGGAAGGGCCACTGTTTTTGACCTTTCCCCTCCTGATAATACCAGCCTGCGGCCACCCCAGTGGCCAACCATCACTACAGATGGTCAAGTACTGGATGGTACCCGGCTCTTCCCAGCACCCCTGGTGGCGGTGGGTACCGGGGTAATAAAGGGGGTTAGTGTTAGCCTCTGCACCGGCTAACACTAAGCCCCGCCTTAGCAATGGATGCTGTCAATCAGCCGGCGGCCATTACTAAGGCGGTAGTAATATAGTTTAAAAAAGAAACACAAAGACATAGAAAAAATATTTTATTGAAATAAAAAAAAAACCCACACAGCCCTCATTAACCATTTTATTAATAAAAAAAAAAGCAGTCATCGAAGTAGTCCTGGAATCCGCCGTAGTCCAACGACCGAACCTGTAAGAAAACACACAAAAAATGATTAGTAACACATGTGGTAGGGTATGTGCACACACACTAATTACGTCCGTAATTGACGGACGTATTTCGGCCGCAAGTACCGGACCGAACACAGTGCAGGGAGCCGGGCTCCTAGCATCATACTTATGTACGACGCTAGGAGTCCCTGCCTCGCTGCAGGACAACTGTCCCGTACTGAAAACATGTTTACAGTATGGGATAGTTGTCCTGCAGCGAGCCAGGGACTCCTAGCGTCGTACATAACTATAATGCTAGGAGCCCGGCTCCCTGCACTGTGTTCGGTCCGGGACTTGCGGCCGAAATACGTCCGTCAATTACGGACGTAATTAGTGTCTGTGCACATACCCTAAGGCTTAGATACAGGGCCCATGTGTGATACTGTCTGTGGGACCCTGTATCTAAGCCTACCACAAGGTAGGCTTAGATACAGGGTCCAGCAGACAGTAATCTTATACAGTATAAGATTAGTGTGTGCTGGGGCCCTGTATCTAAACCTACAGTGTGGTAGGCTTAGATACAGGGCCCAGCAGACAGGATCACGCATGGGCCATGTATCTAAGCCTACCATGTGATTGGCTTAGATACAGGGCCCAGCAGACAGGATCACACAATCTGTGATCCTGTCTCATGGGCCCCCTAAGCCTGCTACATCGTAGGCTTAGGGGTTGTGCAGTCCCTAAACATTGATGGCCTATCCACAGGATAGGCCATCAATAGCTGATGTGTCGCCCGGGACCCGCAAATCAGCTGTTTTGAAGGGGCCGCAGCACTCGTACGAGAGCTGCTTCCCCTTCATTTCACTACTCGCTCACACTGTGAATCGCCGACACCGATTCACAGTATGACCGGAATGAAGGGGAGCAGCTCTCGTACGAGTGCTGCGGCCCCTTCAAAACAGCTGATTGGCGGGTCCCGGGAGTCAGACCCCGCCAGTCAGGGCTAACCTTACCTTCCTCTTCGGCCGCGGCGGGAGTTCTGTAGTCTCGATGCTGTGCGCGGCGGCATAGCGCTGTGACGTCATGCGCTGCGCACAGCGCTTGACGTCAGGACCTCCGCTGCGATCCGGAACCAGGAAGGTAAGTAAAGTATGTTACTATAGTAACAGGGGCCCGCGGCCCGAGTTACTATAGTAACTTTTTATTGATGTGGTGCGGGGGGCCGTGGGCCCCCCTGGCTTCGGGGCCCGGTCGCAATTGCGACCGCTGCGACCCCTATAGCTACGCCAGTGGCCTTAATGAATCTTTGAATTTCGCTCCATTTCTCTGAACCACTGACTCTCTGCGGGTCTAGGTTTTTTAACACATAATTTTTAATATATTTTTTATTTTGTTATTTTATATATATATAGTCATTACCTTGTTAACTACCCTCCTCTATGAATTTTCAATTTTTTGAAGGTATATGGAAATGCAGTTACATTCGGAGTTACGTATGTTAAAGATTGTGGAGGCCATGGACTTTGGAGATGATGAAGAGATTCTACTTATGTATGCCCATTGGTTAATGGGCATGTGTCAATTTATTCACTATGTTTTTGTTGATGTGTGTTTTTTTTTTTCTTTTCTTTTTCCTCTTTTGTCCTTTTCTTTCTTTTTTGTTCCCCCCCCCTTTTTTCTTTATTATTATGGGGGGTGTGTCACTATATATGTGCGGTTTATTAATGGTCATAATATGCACTGTGGATATATATATTTATGTGTGTACAGTGTATATTTTATATATATTGTCATTCTATTTATTATATATGGTTAACTAGTATTGACTGTGTAGTTAATTATTTTATATGCATTATTGTTGACCTCTATTATCATAATGCAGATTTTTAATATATGGATGTGTAGATATTTATGCACTGGTTTATGTTATATTGTATATGCATTTCTAATGCATGGATATGTTGATACTTATGCATTGGTTTTTACTTTATATAGTATACGTATTTTTTGTATTTTTGTATGTCTTTCTGTATATATATATATATATTATATTTATATATCTTATTTTATTATTATTAATAATAATAATTTTTTATTGATGTATTTATAATTATAGACATCACCCATTATGCACTTATATATATATATAAAAAGTCTTTGTATACACTTGTTTTTTGTTTTTAATATTTTATTTTTCATTTTTGGTATCTTTTGTGTGTATATATATATTTTTTTATTATTGATGTATTTATGACTATTAACATCATTGATCATGTATTTATACAGAGAATTGTTGTATACATTATATACATATATATATACTTTCTCTGAATTATATAGTTGTATATTGATTACAAACACATATAACACACGTCTATGTTTCTTTTATTTATTTATACACATTTTTTCATTTCCTTCATACATTAATTATTTATTTATTTATTTAGTTGTTGTTTTTTCGGTCGCTTATCTTACACATTTTGTGTATCTCTTAAGTTTTTTTCATGGACCGTACTCCTGTCACATTCACATGCACTTGCGTTTGCTTTTTCCTCTTTCTCCTTTTTTCTGTTTTCCTTTCTCTTTTGTCCTGTTCTTTTTTCCTTTTTTCCGACAGGTTACACTTATATGCGTCACACATCTCTATTATCAAAATAATACTCTTTGCCTCCGATTCCCTGATTTGCATATACATACATCCACCACTAATATTGATAGCTGTCTCCAAGTTTACATCTCTCCGTTCAGTGGTATAAGGTGAGAGAGGTGTGCGCTGGCTAGGGGTGGGGGAGTGGCTCACTCACTCTCGGCCGAGTCTTCAATCTTGGCTGGACGTGGGTGGCGCTGTCAGACAGCGTTCACGCACGTCCGCCTCGATGACTCGGACACCGGAAGTGGGGCAGTAGCCATCTTGCTACCCCCGGCCTGTCGCCAGAATAACCTCCCAAATCACCCACACTGACACCAATTTCCTTTAATTATGCCTGCATATAAGGGAGGGCCCCGCTGGGAAGACGCCACCCCCGGACGAAGGCATCTGCCGAAACGCGCGTCGGGACTGGCGTCTCCCCCATGCGGCTACATGAATCCGGGTATGTGTCATTCCTTGTGCACTAAATGTATGTGGCTGCTCTGCTAGTATTATCTAGGCTGTACTTGTCCTTTACCAGCTTCAGCTGTATTGCCGTGTGTTACAGGAATTATATATTTCGTTGGTTACAATCCTTAATACCAGTTAATGGTGTTTCTTACATTTGAATCACTTCATCTATATGTGCTAGTACTATGTAATTACTCATATATACTTCTTGTACACATGCCATATACCCTAAGCTTGCCACTGTGACCAATAACCCTGGGTTTCTCTTACCTTTCATTACTTTGATCTACTATCATCTCATGTATTCCGTATGGGCTGACGCCTCTTTTACACTGTATGACTCATTTTTAATTGTTTGTCTTTCTATTTGTTAATAAATACGTTTTTTCTATTATACATTATCTTGAGTGTACTTGACCTCTTTTCTCTATAGGTTTCTCAGTATATTTATGGTCAGAGTACCAGGTTATCTTGGGGTTATATGTATGTTCTCCCTATGCTATAGTCATGGTTACTTATGGCATTTTGACTGTTACTAATACATAACAAGATATATATTTACAGTGTTTCTTTGTGACTTAAAAGGAGTTCATACTACTGCTGCTCGTGTACAATTTGGATGTCTATAATAATTTTCTCTGTGTTTTACACAGAATCAGGTACCGTGGCTCCCATGGACTACAAGGCCAGAGATGGCGCCTGGCGATCCTTGATGGATCAAGTTTTTAGGGATGAGTCTGCAGTGTCTGGTTTTAGTGGTTCGGAGAGTGTGAGCGAACTCCAGCATAGATATAAGAACCTACTCCACCGACGAATGAAAGTCTGGTGGAACAAAGTCTTTTTGGAGAATTATATTCAAAGATGTCTTATTCCAAGGGGTCTCAGGATCCAAATTTTTCCCTCATTCCCAATTAGTGACGAAACATTCGTCACTAGGTGGGAAGATGTTTGTAACAGTAGCTCCAAAAGGTTCATGGAACTTTTGGTAGGACTCAATCAAGATACACTTATTTTGTTGGACGCAGAAATTGAAGATGTCCAATCTCAGTTGATTGCACTTCTGTCTGCAGATAGTATGTCCAGATTCAGACAAAGTCTTAAATCTCAATTCTCCGAATGGGAGAAGGAGATTCAAGCTACAAAATCAAAAAAGTTTACTAGAGACGTTGGAGATTTCCAACAAAACCGGGTTTACAGATGGAGGAGGAATAAAATAGGTGGACGGAGTCGTACACCCTCTGTGTCCTCTATCTCCTCTCTTAGTGATACAGAAAATGCATTCTCCCGTTTCAATCAATCATCTGGTTCGCGTCCTAAAAGAAAACTTACGCAGCGGCAAATGGCAAACAAGAAAAGACCAGACACGCAGGACCCCACTCATCGCCTAAAGGTGATTAACCTATCTACACATACACTCTCAGAAATAGATAGAGAGGTTATTGAAAAGGGCCTTACTTTTTCACCCTGTAATCGGTTTGACGCTTTCTCTGCAGTAAAAGATCTCAATATGTTCGGTCGGTCACTCATACATAAAAAATGGTTCCATAAATCTACTCATGTGGACCTCTTTCCCACCACAGAGGAGCAACAAGCGCTAGGGATTCTTGAGGAGTTATTGGAAGAACAGGATACTACTGTATCAGGTAAAATCCCAGTATGTGTTCGTAAGAAATCAAAGAAATTTCCCCCACTTAGTCTGTGCCCTGCCGTGGACTCATTTGTTAAGGCGGTTACACTAGAACTTCAAAATATCCCCGGTAATATTAGACATGACAATTTAACTACACCACAACGGGAAAGCCTAAACAAATTACAAAAAATGAAGGATGTTGTATTTAAGGCCGCTGATAAAGGCGGGAATGTGGTTGTATGGCCTTGCCACATGTACGAGGCTGAAGCCTATAGACAACTACGAGATAGACAGTGCTATAAAAAACTGACATTCAATCCCTCATCCTCTTTTAGATCTAGTTTGCAGCAGATATTATCGGAAGCCTTACAAGAAGATGTTATTAACAAGGATCTACTGACTGCACTCACACCGGCTGAACCTATTATCCCTACGCTGTACCTACTCCCTAAAGTGCATAATAATGACACAATACCACCAGGAAGACCAATAATTTCAGGTAGGGGCAGTATTACAGAGAAGCGTTGCAAATATATTGACTACCATCTCAAGGATTTGGTCATAAACCTTCCTTCATATATTCGTGACTCTGCAGATCTTCTCCAGAAAGTTAGTGGCATCAGCAGTGATGACGATATGCTACTAGTTGCAATTGATGTTGAATCCCTCTATACTAGTATTAGGCATGCTGATGGCATTAGGGCTATTAAATTCTTTTTGTCCACAACCAATCTGGAAAAACACATGTGTGATTTCCTTGTTGAGCTAATTGAATATACTTTGACGCACAACTTTTTCACCTTTAATGGGAACTTTTACCTACAGCTCCAGGGAACGGCGATGGGGGCTGCTTGCGCACCCTCATATGCCAATTTGTTCCTTGGACTGTGGGAGAGAGACCTTTTTACAAATGGCCAGGATGATTCAATGGATCGGATCCTGTTTTGGGCACGGTACATTGATGACATCCTGGTCATTTGGAAGGGTACAACTGCTGAGCTGGACAAATTTATGTCATATCTTAATAAGAACCAGATCAATCTTAAATTTACTTACCAATCAAATAGCCAGCATATTCATTTCCTAGATATTAAACTGACCAAGGACAGTGATGGTTTTTTACAGAGTGACGTGTACCGCAAGGAGACCTCTGTTAATTCTTTACTGCATTTTTCGTCTTCCCATCCACCACAGACCCTACAGGCGATTCCTATTGGGCAATTTCTGAGGATAAGGAGGATATGCTCCTCTGATACCATTTTTGAGGAACAAGCCAAGGATCTAAAAAAACGGTTCATCGACCGAGGCTATAGTATGCGGTCCATTAAAAAAGCGTATCATAGGGCCAAGCATGCAAACAGAGATGACCTCCTATTCATTAAAAGGAAGAAAGACACACAGACTAAGGTGAGATTTATAACTAACTATCACTCGAGGTGGCCACAAATGAGGGAAATTTTCAAAAGGTATTGGCCAATTTTGCTCACGGACCCAATTCTCACCAATTATGTGACTAGGTACCCCAGTATAACAGCAAGACGTGGGAAAATTTTTAAAGATCATTTAGTGAGGAGTCACTATGACCCGGTTACGAGAAAACATCCATTTGGGACAAAGGGAGCAAAATGGGGGTGTTCCCCTTGTGGGCACTGTGTGGCATGCCCTAATGTTGAGACTACAACAACCTTTCCCAATGTTACAGGTACAAAAACGTATACGATAACACATTCGATAACATGCACCACTAAAGCAGTGGTGTATTACGCAACGTGCCCATGCCCTAAAGTGTATGTTGGTCTTACTTCAAGGGAACTTAAAGTGCGGGTGAGAGAGCATATGTCTGACATCAGACGAGCAGCAAATGAGGAAGTCGCGGAAACCCTAAAACCGATACCGCGACACTTCAAAACTTATCATTCCTGCGATCCAACAAAGCTAAAGGTGAGAGGCATTGATCATATTGTTACAAATATGAGAGGAGGTAACATTAAACAAAAATTGGCACAATGCGAAGCCCGCTGGATTTGGACCCTTGGGTCAATGCATCCATTGGGCCTTAATGAATCTTTGAATTTCGCTCCATTTCTCTGAACCACTGACTCTCTGCGGGTCTAGGTTTTTTAACACATAATTTTTAATATATTTTTTATTTTGTTATTTTATATATATATAGTCATTACCTTGTTAACTACCCTCCTCTATGAATTTTAAATTTTTTGAAGGTATATGGAAATGCAGTTACATTCGGAGTTATGTATGTTAAAGATTGTGGAGGCCATGGACTTTGGAGATGATGAAGAGATTCTACTTATGTATGCCCATTGGTTAATGGGCATGTGTCAATTTATTCACTATGTTTTTGTTGATGTGTGGTTTTTTTTTCTTTTCTTTTTCCTCTTTTGTCCTTTTCTTTCTTTTTTGTTCCCCCCCCCCCTTTTTTCTTTATTATTATGGGGGGTGTGTCACTATATATGTGCGGTTTATTAATGGTCATAATATGCACTGTGGATATATATATTTATGTGTGTACAGTGTATATTTTATATATATTGTCATTCTATTTATTATATATGGTTAACTAGTATTGACTGTGTAGTTAATTATTTTATATGCATTATTGTTGACCTCTATTATCATAATGCAGATTTTTAATATATGGATGTGTAGATATTTATGCACTGGTTTATGTTATATTGTATATGCATTTCTAATGCATGGATATGTTGATACTTATGCATTGGTTTTTACTTTATATAGTATACGTATTTTTTGTATTTTTGTATGTCTTTCTGTATATATATATATATTATATTTATATATCTTATTTTATTATTATTAATAATAATAATTTTTTATTGATGTATTTATAATTATAGACATCACCCATTATGCACTTATATATATAAAAAGTCTTTGTATACACTTGTTTTTTGTTTTTAATATTTTATTTTTCATTTTTGGTATGTTTTGTGTGTATATATATATTTTTTTATTATTGATGTATTTATGACTATTAACATCATTGATCATGTATTTATACAGAGAATTGTTGTATACATTATATACATATATATATACTTTCTCTGAATTATATAGTTGTATATTGATTACAAACACATATAACACACGTCTATGTTTCTTTTATTTATTTATACACATTTTTTCATTTCCTTCATACATTAATTATTTATTTATTTATTTAGTTGTTGTTTTTTCGGTCGCTTATCTTACACATTTTGTGTATCTCTTAAGTTTTTTTCATGGACCGTACTCCTGTCACATTCACATGCACTTGCGTTTGCTTTTTCCTCTTTCTCCTTTTTTCTGTTTTCCTTTCTCTTTTGTCCTGTTCTTTTTTCTTTTTTTCCGACAGGTTACACTTATATGCGTCACACATCTCTATTATCAAAATAATACTCTTTGCCTCCGATTCCCTGATTTGCATATACATACATCCACCACTAATATTGATAGCTGTCTCCAAGTTTACATCTCTCCGTTCAGTGGTATAAGGTGAGAGAGGTGTGCGCTGGCTAGGGGTGGGGGAGTGGCTCACTCACTCTCGGCCGAGTCTTCAATCTTGGCTGGACGTGGGTGGCGCTGTCAGACAGCGTTCACGCACGTCCGCCTCGATGACTCGGACACCGGAAGTGGGGCAGTAGCCATCTTGCTACCCCCGGCCTGTCGCCAGAATAACCTCCCAAATCACCCACACTGACACCAATTTCCTTTAATTATGCCTGCATATAAGGGAGGGCCCCGCTGGGAAGACGCCACCCCCGGACGAAGGCATCTGCCGAAACGCGAGTCGGGACTGGCGTCTCCCCCATGCGGCTACATGAATCCGGGTATGTGTCATTCCTTGTGCACTAAATGTATGTGGCTGCTCTGCTAGTATTATCTAGGCTGTACTTGTCCTTTATCAGCTTCAGCTGTATTGCCGTGTGTTACAGGAATTATATATTTCGTTGGTTACAATCCTTAATACCAGTTAATGGTGTTTCTTACATTTGAATCACTTCATCTATATGTGCTAGTACTATGTAATTACTCATATATACTTCTTGTACACATGCCATATACCCTAAGCTTGCCACTGTGACCAATAACCCTGGGTTTCTCTTACCTTTCATTACTTTGATCTACTATCATCTCATGTATTCCGTATGGGCTGACGCCTCTTTTACACTGTATGACTCATTTTTAATTGTTTGTCTTTCTATTTGTTAATAAATAAGTTTTTTCTATTATACATTATCTTGAGTGTACTTGACCTCTTTTCTCTATAGGTTTCTCAGTATATTTATGGTCAGAGTACCAGGTTATCTTGGGGTTATATGTATGTTCTCCCTATGCTATAGTCATGGTTACTTATGGCATTTTGACTGTTACTAATACATAACAAGATATATATTTACAGTGTTTCTTTGTGACTTAAAAGGAGTTCATACTACTGCTGCTCGTGTACAATTTGATTGTCTATAATAATTTTCTCTGTGTTTTACACAGAATCAGGTACCGTGGCTCCCATGGACTACAAGGCCAGAGATGGCGCCTGGCGATCCTTGATGGATCAAGTTTTTAGGGATGAGTCTGCAGTGTCTGGTTTTAGTGGTTCGGAGAGTGTGAGCGAACTCCAGCATAGATATAAGAACCTACTCCACCGACGAATGAAAGTCTGGTGGAACAAAGTCTTTTTGGAGAATTATATTCAAAGATGTCTTATTCCAAGGGGTCTCAGGATCCAAATTTTTCCCTCATTCCCAATTAGTGACGAAACATTCGTCACTAGGTGGGAAGATGTTTGTAACAGTAGCTCCAAAAGGTTCATGGAACTTTTGGTAGGACTCAATCAAGATACACTTATTTTGTTGGACGCAGAAATTGAAGATGTCCAATCTCAGTTGATTCCACTTCTGTCTGCAGATAGTATGTCCAGATTCAGACAAAGTCTTAAATCTCAATTCTCCGAATGGGAGAAGGAGATTCAAGCTACAAAATCAAAAAAGTTTACTAGAGACGTTGGAGATTTCCAACAAAACCGGGTTTACAGATGGAGGAGGAATAAAATAGGTGGACGGAGTCGTACACCCTCTGTGTCCTCTATCTCCTCTCTTAGTGATACAGAAAATGCATTCTCCCGTTTCAATCAATCATCTGGTTCGCGTCCTAAAAGAAAACTTACGCAGCGGCAAATGGCAAACAAGAAAAGACCAGACACGCAGGACCCCACTCATCGCCTAAAGGTGATTAACCTATCTACACATACACTCTCAGAAATAGATAGAGAGGTTATTGAAAAGGGCCTTACTTTTTCACCCTGTAATCGGTTTGACGCTTTCTCTGCAGTAAAAGATCTCAATATGTTCGGTCGGTCACTCATACATAAAAAATGGTTCCATAAATCTACTCATGTGGACCTCTTTCCCACCACAGAGGAGCAACAAGCGCTAGGGATTCTTGAGGAGTTATTGGAAGAACAGGATACTACTGTATCAGGTAAAATCCCAGTATGTGTTCGTAAGAAATCAAAGAAATTTCCCCCACTTAGTCTGTGCCCTGCCGTGGACTCATTTGTTAAGGCGGTTACACTAGAACTTCAAAATATCCCCGGTAATATTAGACATGACAATTTAACTACACCACAACGGGAAAGCCTAAACAAATTACAAAAAATGAAGGATGTTGTATTTAAGGCCGCTGATAAAGGCGGGAATGTGGTTGTATGGCCTTGCCACATGTACGAGGCTGAAGCCTATAGACAACTACGAGATAGACAGTGCTATAAAAAACTGACATTCAATCCCTCATCCTCTTTTAGATCTAGTTTGCAGCAGATATTATCGGAAGCCTTACAAGAAGATGTTATTAACAAGGATCTACTGACTGCACTCACACCGGCTGAACCTATTATCCCTACGCTGTACCTACTCCCTAAAGTGCATAATAATGACACAATACCACCAGGAAGACCAATAATTTCAGGTAGGGGCAGTATTACAGAGAAGTGTTGCAAATATATTGACTACCATCTCAAGGATTTGGTCATAAACCTTCCTTCATATATTCGTGACTCTGCAGATCTTCTCCAGAAAGTTAGTGGCATCAGCAGTGATGACGATATGCTACTAGTTGCAATTGATGTTGAATCCCTCTATACTAGTATTAGGCATGCTGATGGCATTAGGGCTATTAAATTCTTTTTGTCCACAACCAATCTGGAAAAACACATGTGTGATTTCCTTGTTGAGCTAATTGAATATACTTTGACGCACAACTTTTTCACCTTTAATGGGAACTTTTACCTACAGCTCCAGGGAACGGCGATGGGGGCTGCTTGCGCACCCTCATATGCCAATTTGTTCCTTGGACTGTGGGAGAGAGACCTTTTTACAAATGGCCAGGATGATTCAATGGATCGGATCCTGTTTTGGGCACGGTACATTGATGACATCCTGGTCATTTGGAAGGGTACAACTGCTGAGCTGGACAAATTTATGTCAGATCTTAATAAGAACCAGATCAATCTTAAATTTACTTACCAATCAAATAGCCAGCATATTCATTTCCTAGATATTAAACTGACCAAGGACAGTGATGGTTTTTTACAGAGTGACGTGTACCGCAAGGAGACCTCTGTTAATTCTTTACTGCATTTTTCGTCTTCCCATCCACCACAGACCCTACAGGCGATTCCTATTGGGCAATTTCTGAGGATAAGGAGGATATGCTCCTCTGATACCATTTTTGAGGAACAAGCCAAGGATCTAAAAAAACGGTTCATCGACCGAGGCTATAGTATGCGGTCCATTAAAAAAGCGTATCATAGGGCCAAGCATGCAAACAGAGATGACCTCCTATTCATTAAAAGGAAGAAAGACACACAGACTAAGGTGAGATTTATAACTAACTATCACTCGAGGTGGCCACAAATGAGGGAAATTTTCAAAAGGTATTGGCCAATTTTGCTCACGGACCCAATTCTCACCAATTATGTGACTAGGTACCCCAGTATAACAGCAAGACGTGGGAAAATTTTTAAAGATCATTTAGTGAGGAGTCACTATGACCCGGTTACGAGAAAACATCCATTTGGGACAAAGGGAGCAAAATGGGGGTGTTCCCCTTGTGGGCACTGTGTGGCATGCCCTAATGTTGAGACTACAACAACCTTTCCCAATGTTACAGGTACAAAAACGTATACGATAACACATTCGATAACATGCACCACTAAAGCAGTGGTGTATTACGCAACGTGCCCATGCCCTAAAGTGTATGTTGGTCTTACTTCAAGGGAACTTAAAGTGCGGGTGAGAGAGCATATGTCTGACATCAGACGAGCAGCAAATGAGGAAGTCGCGGAAACCCTAAAACCGATACCGCGACACTTCAAAACTTATCATTCCTGCGATCCAACAAAGCTAAAGGTGAGAGGCATTGATCATATTGTTACAAATATGAGAGGAGGTAACATTAAACAAAAATTGGCACAATGCGAAGCCCGCTGGATTTGGACCCTTGGGTCAATGCATCCATTGGGCCTTAATGAATCTTTGAATTTCGCTCCATTTCTCTGAACCACTGACTCTCTGCGGGTCTAGGTTTTTTAACACATAATTTTTAATATATTTTTTATTTTGTTATTTTATATATATATAGTCATTACCTTGTTAACTACCCTCCTCTATGAATTTTAAATTTTTTGAAGGTATATGGAAATGCAGTTACATTCGGAGTTATGTATGTTAAAGATTGTGGAGGCCATGGACTTTGGAGATGATGAAGAGATTCTACTTATGTATGCCCATTGGTTAATGGGCATGTGTCAATTTATTCACTATGTTTTTGTTGATGTGTGTTTTTTTTTTCTTTTCTTTTTCCTCTTTTGTCCTTTTCTTTCTTTTTTGTTCCCCCCCCCCTTTTTTCTTTATTATTATGGGGGGTGTGTCACTATATATGTGCGGTTTATTAATGGTCATAATATGCACTGTGGATATATATATTTATGTGTGTACAGTGTATATTTTATATATATTGTCATTCTATTTATTATATATGGTTAACTAGTATTGACTGTGTAGTTAATTATTTTATATGCATTATTGTTGACCTCTATTATCATAATGCAGATTTTTAATATATGGATGTGTAGATATTTATGCACTGGTTTATGTTATATTGTATATGCATTTCTAATGCATGGATATGTTGATACTTATGCATTGGTTTTTACTTTATATAGTATACGTATTTTTTGTATTTTTGTATGTCTTTCTGTATATATATATATATTATATTTATATATCTTATTTTATTATTATTAATAATAATAATTTTTTATTGATGTATTTATAATTATAGACATCACCCATTATGCACTTATATATATAAAAAGTCTTTGTATACACTTGTTTTTTGTTTTTAATATTTTATTTTTCATTTTTGGTATGTTTTGTGTGTATATATATATTTTTTTATTATTGATGTATTTATGACTATTAACATCATTGATCATGTATTTATACAGAGAATTGTTGTATACATTATATACATATATATATACTTTCTCTGAATTATATAGTTGTATATTGATTACAAACACATATAACACACGTCTATGTTTCTTTTATTTATTTATACACATTTTTTCATTTCCTTCATACATTAATTATTTATTTATTTATTTAGTTGTTGTTTTTTCGGTCGCTTATCTTACACATTTTGTGTATCTCTTAAGTTTTTTTCATGGACCGTACTCCTGTCACATTCACATGCACTTGCGTTTGCTTTTTCCTCTTTCTCCTTTTTTCTGTTTTCCTTTCTCTTTTGTCCTGTTCTTTTTTCCTTTTTTCCGACAGGTTACACTTATATGCGTCACACATCTCTATTATCAAAATAATACTCTTTGCCTCCGATTCCCTGATTTGCATATACATACATCCACCACTAATATTGATAGCTGTCTCCAAGTTTACATCTCTCCGTTCAGTGGTATAAGGTGAGAGAGGTGTGCGCTGGCTAGGGGTGGGGGAGTGGCTCACTCACTCTCGGCCGAGTCTTCAATCTTGGCTGGACGTGGGTGGCGCTGTCAGACAGCGTTCACGCACGTCCGCCTCGATGACTCGGACACCGGAAGTGGGGCAGTAGCCATCTTGCTACCCCCGGCCTGTCGCCAGAATAACCTCCCAAATCACCCACACTGACACCAATTTCCTTTAATTATGCCTGCATATAAGGGAGGGCCCCGCTGGGAAGACGCCACCCCCGGACGAAGGCATCTGCCGAAACGCGAGTCGGGACTGGCGTCTCCCCCATGCGGCTACATGAATCCGGGTATGTGTCATTCCTTGTGCACTAAATGTATGTGGCTGCTCTGCTAGTATTATCTAGGCTGTACTTGTCCTTTACCAGCTTCAGCTGTATTGCCGTGTGTTACAGGAATTATATATTTCGTTGGTTACAATCCTTAATACCAGTTAATGGTGTTTCTTACATTTGAATCACTTCATCTATATGTGCTAGTACTATGTAATTACTCATATATACTTCTTGTACACATGCCATATACCCTAAGCTTGCCACTGTGACCAATAACCCTGGGTTTCTCTTACCTTTCATTACTTTGATCTACTATCATCTCATGTATTCCGTATGGGCTGACGCCTCTTTTACACTGTATGACTCATTTTTAATTGTTTGTCTTTCTATTTGTTAATAAATAAGTTTTTTCTATTATACATTATCTTGAGTGTACTTGACCTCTTTTCTCTATAGGTTTCTCAGTATATTTATGGTCAGAGTACCAGGTTATCTTGGGGTTATATGTATGTTCTCCCTATGCTATAGTCATGGTTACTTATGGCATTTTGACTGTTACTAATACATAACAAGATATATATTTACAGTGTTTCTTTGTGACTTAAAAGGAGTTCATACTACTGCTGCTCGTGTACAATTTGGTTGTCTATAATAATTTTCTCTGTGTTTTACACAGAATCAGGTACCGTGGCTCCCATGGACTACAAGGCCAGAGATGGCGCCTGGCGATCCTTGATGGATCAAGTTTTTAGGGATGAGTCTGCAGTGTCTGGTTTTAGTGGTTCGGAGAGTGTGAGCGAACTCCAGCATAGATATAAGAACCTACTCCACCGACGAATGAAAGTCTGGTGGAACAAAGTCTTTTTGGAGAATTATATTCAAAGATGTCTTATTCCAAGGGGTCTCAGGATCCAAATTTTTCCCTCATTCCCAATTAGTGACGAAACATTCGTCACTAGGTGGGAAGATGTTTGTAACAGTAGCTCCAAAAGGTTCATGGAACTTTTGGTAGGACTCAATCAAGATACACTTATTTTGTTGGACGCAGAAATTGAAGATGTCCAATCTCAGTTGATTCCACTTCTGTCTGCAGATAGTATGTCCAGATTCAGACAAAGTCTTAAATCTCAATTCTCCGAATGGGAGAAGGAGATTCAAGCTACAAAATCAAAAAAGTTTACTAGAGACGTTGGAGATTTCCAACAAAACCGGGTTTACAGATGGAGGAGGAATAAAATAGGTGGACGGAGTCGTACACCCTCTGTGTCCTCTATCTCCTCTCTTAGTGATACAGAAAATGCATTCTCCCGTTTCAATCAATCATCTGGTTCGCGTCCTAAAAGAAAACTTACGCAGCGGCAAATGGCAAACAAGAAAAGACCAGACACGCAGGACCCCACTCATCGCCTAAAGGTGATTAACCTATCTACACATACACTCTCAGAAATAGATAGAGAGGTTATTGAAAAGGGCCTTACTTTTTCACCCTGTAATCGGTTTGACGCTTTCTCTGCAGTAAAAGATCTCAATATGTTCGGTCGGTCACTCATACATAAAAAATGGTTCCATAAATCTACTCATGTGGACCTCTTTCCCACCACAGAGGAGCAACAAGCGCTAGGGATTCTTGAGGAGTTATTGGAAGAACAGGATACTACTGTATCAGGTAAAATCCCAGTATGTGTTCGTATGAAATCAAAGAAATTTCCCCCACTTAGTCTGTGCCCTGCCGTGGACTCATTTGTTAAGGCGGTTACACTAGAACTTCAAAATATCCCCGGTAATATTAGACATGACAATTTAACTACACCACAACGGGAAAGCCTAAACAAATTACAAAAAATGAAGGATGTTGTATTTAAGGCCGCTGATAAAGGCGGGAATGTGGTTGTATGGCCTTGCCACATGTACGAGGCTGAAGCCTATAGACAACTACGAGATAGACAGTGCTATAAAAAACTGACATTCAATCCCTCATCCTCTTTTAGATCTAGTTTGCAGCAGATATTATCGGAAGCCTTACAAGAAGATGTTATTAACAAGGATCTACTGACTGCACTCACACCGGCTGAACCTATTATCCCTACGCTGTACCTACTCCCTAAAGTGCATAATAATGACACAATACCACCAGGAAGACCAATAATTTCAGGTAGGGGCAGTATTACAGAGAAGCGTTGCAAATATATTGACTACCATCTCAAGGATTTGGTCATAAACCTTCCTTCATATATTCGTGACTCTGCAGATCTTCTCCAGAAAGTTAGTGGCATCAGCATTGATGACGATATGCTACTAGTTGCAATTGATGTTGAATCCCTCTATACTAGTATTAGGCATGCTGATGGCATTAGGGCTATTAAATTCTTTTTGTCCACAACCAATCTGGAAAAACACATGTGTGATTTCCTTGTTGAGCTAATTGAATATACTTTGACGCACAACTTTTTCACCTTTAATGGGAACTTTTACCTACAGCTCCAGGGAACGGCGATGGGGGCTGCTTGCGCACCCTCATATGCCAATTTGTTCCTTGGACTGTGGGAGAGAGACCTTTTTACAAATGGCCAGGATGATTCAATGGATCGGATCCTGTTTTGGGCACGGTACATTGATGACATCCTGGTCATTTGGAAGGGTACAACTGCTGAGCTGGACAAATTTATGTCAGATCTTAATAAGAACCAGATCAATCTTAAATTTACTTACCAATCAAATAGCCAGCATATTCATTTCCTAGATATTAAACTGACCAAGGACAGTGATGGTTTTTTACAGAGTGACGTGTACCGCAAGGAGACCTCTGTTAATTCTTTACTGCATTTTTCGTCTTCCCATCCACCACAGACCCTACAGGCGATTCCTATTGGGCAATTTCTGAGGATAAGGAGGATATGCTCCTCTGATACCATTTTTGAGGAACAAGCCAAGGATCTAAAAAAACGGTTCATCGACCGAGGCTATAGTATGCGGTCCATTAAAAAAGCGTATCATAGGGCCAAGCATGCAAACAGAGATGACCTCCTATTCATTAAAAGGAAGAAAGACACACAGACTAAGGTGAGATTTATAACTAACTATCACTCGAGGTGGCCACAAATGAGGGAAATTTTCAAAAGGTATTGGCCAATTTTGCTCACGGACCCAATTCTCACCAATTATGTGACTAGGTACCCCAGTATAACAGCAAGACGTGGGAAAATTTTTAAAGATCATTTAGTGAGGAGTCACTATGACCCGGTTACGAGAAAACATCCATTTGGGACAAAGGGAGCAAAATGGGGGTGTTCCCCTTGTGGGCACTGTGTGGCATGCCCTAATGTTGAGACTACAACAACCTTTCCCAATGTTACAGGTACAAAAACGTATACGATAACACATTCGATAACATGCACCACTAAAGCAGTGGTGTATTACGCAACGTGCCCATGCCCTAAAGTGTATGTTGGTCTTACTTCAAGGGAACTTAAAGTGCGGGTGAGAGAGCATATGTCTGACATCAGACGAGCAGCAAATGAGGAAGTCGCGGAAACCCTAAAACCGATACCGCGACACTTCAAAACTTATCATTCCTGCGATCCAACAAAGCTAAAGGTGAGAGGCATTGATCATATTGTTACAAATATGAGAGGAGGTAACATTAAACAAAAATTGGCACAATGCGAAGCCCGCTGGATTTGGACCCTTGGGTCAATGCATCCATTGGGCCTTAATGAATCTTTGAATTTCGCTCCATTTCTCTGAACCACTGACTCTCTGCGGGTCTAGGTTTTTTAACACATAATTTTTAATATATTTTTTATTTTGTTATTTTATATATATATAGTCATTACCTTGTTAACTACCCTCCTCTATGAATTTTAAATTTTTTGAAGGTATATGGAAATGCAGTTACATTCGGAGTTATGTATGTTAAAGATTGTGGAGGCCATGGACTTTGGAGATGATGAAGAGATTCTACTTATGTATGCCCATTGGTTAATGGGCATGTGTCAATTTATTCACTATGTTTTTGTTGATGTGTGTTTTTTTTTTCTTTTCTTTTTCCTCTTTTGTCCTTTTCTTTCTTTTTTGTTCCCCCCCCCCTTTTTTCTTTATTATTATGGGGGGTGTGTCACTATATATGTGCGGTTTATTAATGGTCATAATATGCACTGTGGATATATATATTTATGTGTGTACAGTGTATATTTTATATATATTGTCATTCTATTTATTATATATGGTTAACTAGTATTGACTGTGTAGTTAATTATTTTATATGCATTATTGTTGACCTCTATTATCATAATGCAGATTTTTAATATATGGATGTGTAGATATTTATGCACTGGTTTATGTTATATTGTATATGCATTTCTAATGCATGGATATGTTGATACTTATGCATTGGTTTTTACTTTATATAGTATACGTATTTTTTGTATTTTTGTATGTCTTTCTGTATATATATATATATTATATTTATATATCTTATTTTATTATTATTAATAATAATAATTTTTTATTGATGTATTTATAATTATAGACATCACCCATTATGCACTTATATATATAAAAAGTCTTTGTATACACTTGTTTTTTGTTTTTAATATTTTATTTTTCATTTTTGGTATGTTTTGTGTGTATATATATATTTTTTTATTATTGATGTATTTATGACTATTAACATCATTGATCATGTATTTATACAGAGAATTGTTGTATACATTATATACATATATATATACTTTCTCTGAATTATATAGTTGTATATTGATTACAAACACATATAACACACGTCTATGTTTCTTTTATTTATTTATACACATTTTTTCATTTCCTTCATACATTAATTATTTATTTATTTATTTAGTTGTTGTTTTTTCGGTCGCTTATCTTACACATTTTGTGTATCTCTTAAGTTTTTTTCATGGACCGTACTCCTGTCACATTCACATGCACTTGCGTTTGCTTTTTCCTCTTTCTCCTTTTTTCTGTTTTCCTTTCTCTTTTGTCCTGTTCTTTTTTCCTTTTTTCCGACAGGTTACACTTATATGCGTCACACATCTCTATTATCAAAATAATACTCTTTGCCTCCGATTCCCTGATTTGCATATACATACATCCACCACTAATATTGATAGCTGTCTCCAAGTTTACATCTCTCCGTTCAGTGGTATAAGGTGAGAGAGGTGTGCGCTGGCTAGGGGTGGGGGAGTGGCTCACTCACTCTCGGCCGAGTCTTCAATCTTGGCTGGACGTGGGTGGCGCTGTCAGACAGCGTTCACGCACGTCCGCCTCGATGACTCGGACACCGGAAGTGGGGCAGTAGCCATCTTGCTACCCCCGGCCTGTCGCCAGAATAACCTCCCAAATCACCCACACTGACACCAATTTCCTTTAATTATGCCTGCATATAAGGGAGGGCCCCGCTGGGAAGACGCCACCCCCGGACGAAGGCATCTGCCGAAACGCGAGTCGGGACTGGCGTCTCCCCCATGCGGCTACATGAATCCGGGTATGTGTCATTCCTTGTGCACTAAATGTATGTGGCTGCTCTGCTAGTATTATCTAGGCTGTACTTGTCCTTTACCAGCTTCAGCTGTATTGCCGTGTGTTACAGGAATTATATATTTCGTTGGTTACAATCCTTAATACCAGTTAATGGTGTTTCTTACATTTGAATCACTTCATCTATATGTGCTAGTACTATGTAATTACTCATATATACTTCTTGTACACATGCCATATACCCTAAGCTTGCCACTGTGACCAATAACCCTGGGTTTCTCTTACCTTTCATTACTTTGATCTACTATCATCTCATGTATTCCGTATGGGCTGACGCCTCTTTTACACTGTATGACTCATTTTTAATTGTTTGTCTTTCTATTTGTTAATAAATAAGTTTTTTCTATTATACATTATCTTGAGTGTACTTGACCTCTTTTCTCTATAGGTTTCTCAGTATATTTATGGTCAGAGTACCAGGTTATCTTGGGGTTATATGTATGTTCTCCCTATGCTATAGTCATGGTTACTTATGGCATTTTGACTGTTACTAATACATAACAAGATATATATTTACAGTGTTTCTTTGTGACTTAAAAGGAGTTCATACTACTGCTGCTCGTGTACAATTTGGTTGTCTATAATAATTTTCTCTGTGTTTTACACAGAATCAGGTACCGTGGCTCCCATGGACTACAAGGCCAGAGATGGCGCCTGGCGATCCTTGATGGATCAAGTTTTTAGGGATGAGTCTGCAGTGTCTGGTTTTAGTGGTTCGGAGAGTGTGAGCGAACTCCAGCATAGATATAAGAACCTACTCCACCGACGAATGAAAGTCTGGTGGAACAAAGTCTTTTTGGAGAATTATATTCAAAGATGTCTTATTCCAAGGGGTCTCAGGATCCAAATTTTTCCCTCATTCCCAATTAGTGACGAAACATTCGTCACTAGGTGGGAAGATGTTTGTAACAGTAGCTCCAAAAGGTTCATGGAACTTTTGGTAGGACTCAATCAAGATACACTTATTTTGTTGGACGCAGAAATTGAAGATGTCCAATCTCAGTTGATTCCACTTCTGTCTGCAGATAGTATGTCCAGATTCAGACAAAGTCTTAAATCTCAATTCTCCGAATGGGAGAAGGAGATTCAAGCTACAAAATCAAAAAAGTTTACTAGAGACGTTGGAGATTTCCAACAAAACCGGGTTTACAGATGGAGGAGGAATAAAATAGGTGGACGGAGTCGTACACCCTCTGTGTCCTCTATCTCCTCTCTTAGTGATACAGAAAATGCATTCTCCCGTTTCAATCAATCATCTGGTTCGCGTCCTAAAAGAAAACTTACGCAGCGGCAAATGGCAAACAAGAAAAGACCAGACACGCAGGACCCCACTCATCGCCTAAAGGTGATTAACCTATCTACACATACACTCTCAGAAATAGATAGAGAGGTTATTGAAAAGGGCCTTACTTTTTCACCCTGTAATCGGTTTGACGCTTTCTCTGCAGTAAAAGATCTCAATATGTTCGGTCGGTCACTCATACATAAAAAATGGTTCCATAAATCTACTCATGTGGACCTCTTTCCCACCACAGAGGAGCAACAAGCGCTAGGGATTCTTGAGGAGTTATTGGAAGAACAGGATACTACTGTATCAGGTAAAATCCCAGTATGTGTTCGTATGAAATCAAAGAAATTTCCCCCACTTAGTCTGTGCCCTGCCGTGGACTCATTTGTTAAGGCGGTTACACTAGAACTTCAAAATATCCCCGGTAATATTAGACATGACAATTTAACTACACCACAACGGGAAAGCCTAAACAAATTACAAAAAATGAAGGATGTTGTATTTAAGGCCGCTGATAAAGGCGGGAATGTGGTTGTATGGCCTTGCCACATGTACGAGGCTGAAGCCTATAGACAACTACGAGATAGACAGTGCTATAAAAAACTGACATTCAATCCCTCATCCTCTTTTAGATCTAGTTTGCAGCAGATATTATCGGAAGCCTTACAAGAAGATGTTATTAACAAGGATCTACTGACTGCACTCACACCGGCTGAACCTATTATCCCTACGCTGTACCTACTCCCTAAAGTGCATAATAATGACACAATACCACCAGGAAGACCAATAATTTCAGGTAGGGGCAGTATTACAGAGAAGCGTTGCAAATATATTGACTACCATCTCAAGGATTTGGTCATAAACCTTCCTTCATATATTCGTGACTCTGCAGATCTTCTCCAGAAAGTTAGTGGCATCAGCATTGATGACGATATGCTACTAGTTGCAATTGATGTTGAATCCCTCTATACTAGTATTAGGCATGCTGATGGCATTAGGGCTATTAAATTCTTTTTGTCCACAACCAATCTGGAAAAACACATGTGTGATTTCCTTGTTGAGCTAATTGAATATACTTTGACGCACAACTTTTTCACCTTTAATGGGAACTTTTACCTACAGCTCCAGGGAACGGCGATGGGGGCTGCTTGCGCACCCTCATATGCCAATTTTTTCCTTGGACTGTGGGAGAGAGACCTTTTTACAAATGGCCAGGATGATTCAATGGACCGGATCCTGTTTTGGGCACGGTACATTGATGACATCCTGGTCATTTGGAAGGGTACAACTGCTGAGCTGGACAAATTTATGTCAGATCTTAATAAGAACCAGATCAATCTTAAATTTACTTACCAATCAAATAGCCAGCATATTGATTTCCTAGATATTAAACTGACCAAGGACAGTGATGGTTTTTTACAGAGTGACGTGTACCGCAAGGAGACCTCTGTTAATTCTTTACTGCATTTTTCGTCTTCCCATTCACCACAGACCCTACAGGCGATTCCTATTGGGCAATTTCTGAGGATAAGGAGGATATGCTCCTCTGATACCATTTTTGAGGAACAAGCCAAGGATCTAAAAAAACGGTTCATCGACCGAGGCTATAGTATGCGGTCCATTAAAAAAGCGTATCATAGGGCCAAGCATGCAAACAGAGATGACCTCCTATTCATTAAAAGGAAGAAAGACACACAGACTAAGGTGAGATTTATAACTAACTATCACTCGAGGTGGCCACAAATGAGGGAAATTTTCAAAAGGTATTGGCCAATTTTGCTCACGGACCCAATTCTCACCAATTATGTGACTAGGTACCCCAGTATAACAGCAAGACGTGGGAAAATTTTTAAAGATCATTTAGTGAGGAGTCACTATGACCCGGTTACGAGAAAACATCCATTTGGGACAAAGGGAGCAAAATAGGGGTGTTCCCCTTGTGGGCACTGTGTGGCATGCCCTAATGTTGAGACTACAACAACCTTTCCCAATGTTACAGGTACAAAAACGTATACGATAACACATTCGATAACATGCACCACTAAAGCAGTGGTGTATTACGCAACGTGCCCATGCCCTAAAGTGTATGTTGGTCTTACTTCAAGGGAACTTAAAGTGCGGGTGAGAGAGCATATGTCTGACATCAGACGAGCAGCAAATGAGGAAGTCGCGGAAACCCGAAAACCGATACCGCGACACTTCAAAACTTATCATTCCTGCGATCCAACAAAGCTAAAGGTGAGAGGCATTGATCATATTGTTACAAATATGAGAGGAGGTAACATTAAACAAAAATTGGCACAATGCGAAGCCCGCTGGATTTGGACCCTTGGGTCAATGCATCCATTGGGCCTTAATGAATCTTTGAATTTCGCTCCATTTCTCTGAACCACTGACTCTCTGCGGGTCTAGGTTTTTTAACACATAATTTTTAATATATTTTTTATTTTGTTATTTTATATATATATATAGTCATTACCTTGTTAACTACCCTCCTCTATGAATTTTAAATTTTTTGAAGGTATATGGAAATGCAGTTACATTCGGAGTTATGTATGTTAAAGATTGTGGAGGCCATGGACTTTGGAGATGATGAAGAGATTCTACTTATGTATGCCCATTGGTTAATGGGCATGTGTCAATTTATTCACTATGTTTTTGTTGATGTGTGTTTTTTTTTTCTTTTCTTTTTCCTCTTTTGTCCTTTTCTTTCTTTTTTGTTCCCCCCCCCTTTTTTCTTTATTATTATGGGGGGTGTGTCACTATATATGTGCGGTTTATTAATGGTCATAATATGCACTGTGGATATATATATTTATGTGTGTACAGTGTATATTTTATATATATTGTCATTCTATTTATTATATATGGTTAACTAGTATTGACTGTGTAGTTAATTATTTTATATGCATTATTGTTGACCTCTATTATCATAATGCAGATTTTTAATATATGGATGTGTAGATATTTATGCACTGGTTTATGTTATATTGTATATGCATTTCTAATGCATGGATATGTTGATACTTATGCATTGGTTTTTACTTTATATAGTATACGTATTTTTTGTATTTTTGTATGTCTTTCTGTATATATATATATATTATATTTATATATCTTATTTTATTATTATTAATAATAATAATTTTTTATTGATGTATTTATAATTATAGACATCACCCATTATGCACTTATATATATAAAAAGTCTTTGTATACACTTGTTTTTTGTTTTTAATATTTTATTTTTCATTTTTGGTATGTTTTGTGTGTATATATATATTTTTTTATTATTGATGTATTTATGACTATTAACATCATTGATCATGTATTTATACAGAGAATTGTTGTATACATTATATACATATATATATACTTTCTCTGAATTATATAGTTGTATATTGATTACAAACACATATAACACACGTCTATGTTTCTTTTATTTATTTATACACATTTTTTCATTTCCTTCATACATTAATTATTTATTTATTTATTTAGTTGTTGTTTTTTCGGTCGCTTATCTTACACATTTTGTGTATCTCTTAAGTTTTTTTCATGGACCGTACTCCTGTCACATTCACATGCACTTGCGTTTGCTTTTTCCTCTTTCTCCTTTTTTCTGTTTTCCTTTCTCTTTTGTCCTGTTCTTTTTTCCTTTTTTCCGACAGGTTACACTTATATGCGTCACACATCTCTATTATCAAAATAATACTCTTTGCCTCCGATTCCCTGATTTGCATATACATACATCCACCACTAATATTGATAGCTGTCTCCAAGTTTACATCTCTCCGTTCAGTGGTATAAGGTGAGAGAGGTGTGCGCTGGCTAGGGGTGGGGGAGTGGCTCACTCACTCTCGGCCGAGTCTTCAATCTTGGCTGGACGTGGGTGGCGCTGTCAGACAGCGTTCACGCACGTCCGCCTCGATGACTCGGACACCGGAAGTGGGGCAGTAGCCATCTTGCAACCCCCGGCCTGTCGCCAGAATAACCTCCCAAATCACCCACACTGACACCAATTTCCTTTAATTATGCCTGCATATAAGGGAGGGCCCCGCTGGGAAGACGCCACCCCCGGACGAAGGCATCTGCCGAAACGCGCGTCGGGACTGGCGTCTCCCCCATGCGGCTACATGAATCCGGGTATGTGTCATTCCTTGTGCACTAAATGTATGTGGCTGCTCTGCTAGTATTATCTAGGCTGTACTTGTCCTTTACCAGCTTCAGCTGTATTGCCGTGTGTTACAGGAATTATATATTTCGTTGGTTACAATCCTTAATACCAGTTAATGGTGTTTCTTACATTTGAATCACTTCATCTATATGTGCTAGTACTATGTAATTACTCATATATACTTCTTGTACACATGCCATATACCCTAAGCTTGCCACTGTGACCAATAACCCTGGGTTTCTCTTACCTTTCATTACTTTGATCTACTATCATCTCATGTATTCCGTATGGGCTGACGCCTCTTTTACACTGTATGACTCATTTTTAATTGTTTGTCTTTCTATTTGTTAATAAATAAGTTTTTTCTATTATACATTATCTTGAGTGTACTTGACCTCTTTTCTCTATAGGTTTCTCAGTATATTTATGGTCAGAGTACCAGGTTATCTTGGGGTTATATGTATGTTCTCCCTATGCTATAGTCATGGTTACTTATGGCATTTTGACTGTTACTAATACATAACAAGATATATATTTACAGTGTTTCTTTGTGACTTAAAAGGAGTTCATACTACTGCTGCTCGTGTACAATTTGGTTGTCTATAATAATTTTCTCTGTGTTTTACACAGAATCAGGTACCGTGGCTCCCATGGACTACAAGGCCAGAGATGGCGCCTGGCGATCCTTGATGGATCAAGTTTTTAGGGATGAGTCTGCAGTGTCTGGTTTTAGTGGTTCGGAGAGTGTGAGCGAACTCCAGCATAGATATAAGAACCTACTCCACCGACGAATGAAAGTCTGGTGGAACAAAGTCTTTTTGGAGAATTATATTCAAAGATGTCTTATTCCAAGGGGTCTCAGGATCCAAATTTTTCCCTCATTCCCAATTAGTGACGAAACATTCGTCACTAGGTGGGAAGATGTTTGTAACAGTAGCTCCAAAAGGTTCATGGAACTTTTGGTAGGACTCAATCAAGATACACTTATTTTGTTGGACGCAGAAATTGAAGATGTCCAATCTCAGTTGATTCCACTTCTGTCTGCAGATAGTATGTCCAGATTCAGACAAAGTCTTAAATCTCAATTCTCCGAATGGGAGAAGGAGATTCAAGCTACAAAATCAAAAAAGTTTACTAGAGACGTTGGAGATTTCCAACAAAACCGGGTTTACAGATGGAGGAGGAATAAAATAGGTGGACGGAGTCGTACACCCTCTGTGTCCTCTATCTCCTCTCTTAGTGATACAGAAAATGCATTCTCCCGTTTCAATCAATCATCTGGTTCGCGTCCTAAAAGAAAACTTACGCAGCGGCAAATGGCAAACAAGAAAAGACCAGACACGCAGGACCCCACTCATCGCCTAAAGGTGATTAACCTATCTACACATACACTCTCAGAAATAGATAGAGAGGTTATTGAAAAGGGCCTTACTTTTTCACCCTGTAATCGGTTTGACGCTTTCTCTGCAGTAAAAGATCTCAATATGTTCGGTCGGTCACTCATACATAAAAAATGGTTCCATAAATCTACTCATGTGGACCTCTTTCCCACCACAGAGGAGCAACAAGCGCTAGGGATTCTTGAGGAGTTATTGGAAGAACAGGATACTACTGTATCAGGTAAAATCCCAGTATGTGTTCGTATGAAATCAAAGAAATTTCCCCCACTTAGTCTGTGCCCTGCCGTGGACTCATTTGTTAAGGCGGTTACACTAGAACTTCAAAATATCCCCGGTAATATTAGACATGACAATTTAACTACACCACAACGGGAAAGCCTAAACAAATTACAAAAAATGAAGGATGTTGTATTTAAGGCCGCTGATAAAGGCGGGAATGTGGTTGTATGGCCTTGCCACATGTACGAGGCTGAAGCCTATAGACAACTACGAGATAGACAGTGCTATAAAAAACTGACATTCAATCCCTCATCCTCTTTTAGATCTAGTTTGCAGCAGATATTATCGGAAGCCTTACAAGAAGATGTTATTAACAAGGATCTACTGACTGCACTCACACCGGCTGAACCTATTATCCCTACGCTGTACCTACTCCCTAAAGTGCATAATAATGACACAATACCACCAGGAAGACCAATAATTTCAGGTAGGGGCAGTATTACAGAGAAGCGTTGCAAATATATTGACTACCATCTCAAGGATTTGGTCATAAACCTTCCTTCATATATTCGTGACTCTGCAGATCTTCTCCAGAAAGTTAGTGGCATCAGCATTGATGACGATATGCTACTAGTTGCAATTGATGTTGAATCCCTCTATACTAGTATTAGGCATGCTGATGGCATTAGGGCTATTAAATTCTTTTTGTCCACAACCAATCTGGAAAAACACATGTGTGATTTCCTTGTTGAGCTAATTGAATATACTTTGACGCACAACTTTTTCACCTTTAATGGGAACTTTTACCTACAGCTCCAGGGAACGGCGATGGGGGCTGCTTGCGCACCCTCATATGCCAATTTGTTCCTTGGACTGTGGGAGAGAGACCTTTTTACAAATGGCCAGGATGATTCAATGGATCGGATCCTGTTTTGGGCACGGTACATTGATGACATCCTGGTCATTTGGAAGGGTACAACTGCTGAGCTGGACAAATTTATGTCAGATCTTAATAAGAACCAGATCAATCTTAAATTTACTTACCAATCAAATAGCCAGCATATTCATTTCCTAGATATTAAACTGACCAAGGACAGTGATGGTTTTTTACAGAGTGACGTGTACCGCAAGGAGACCTCTGTTAATTCTTTACTGCATTTTTCGTCTTCCCATCCACCACAGACCCTACAGGCGATTCCTATTGGGCAATTTCTGAGGATAAGGAGGATATGCTCCTCTGATACCATTTTTGAGGAACAAGCCAAGGATCTAAAAAAACGGTTCATCGACCGAGGCTATAGTATGCGGTCCATTAAAAAAGCGTATCATAGGGCCAAGCATGCAAACAGAGATGACCTCCTATTCATTAAAAGGAAGAAAGACACACAGACTAAGGTGAGATTTATAACTAACTATCACTCGAGGTGGCCACAAATGAGGGAAATTTTCAAAAGGTATTGGCCAATTTTGCTCACGGACCCAATTCTCACCAATTATGTGACTAGGTACCCCAGTATAACAGCAAGACGTGGGAAAATTTTTAAAGATCATTTAGTGAGGAGTCACTATGACCCGGTTACGAGAAAACATCCATTTGGGACAAAGGGAGCAAAATGGGGGTGTTCCCCTTGTGGGCACTGTGTGGCATGCCCTAATGTTGAGACTACAACAACCTTTCCCAATGTTACAGGTACAAAAACGTATACGATAACACATTCGATAACATGCACCACTAAAGCAGTGGTGTATTACGCAACGTGCCCATGCCCTAAAGTGTATGTTGGTCTTACTTCAAGGGAACTTAAAGTGCGGGTGAGAGAGCATATGTCTGACATCAGACGAGCAGCAAATGAGGAAGTCGCGGAAACCCTAAAACCGATACCGCGACACTTCAAAACTTATCATTCCTGCGATCCAACAAAGCTAAAGGTGAGAGGCATTGATCATATTGTTACAAATATGAGAGGAGGTAACATTAAACAAAAATTGGCACAATGCGAAGCCCGCTGGATTTGGACCCTTGGGTCAATGCATCCATTGGGCCTTAATGAATCTTTGAATTTCGCTCCATTTCTCTGAACCACTGACTCTCTGCGGGTCTAGGTTTTTTAACACATAATTTTTAATATATTTTTTATTTTGTTATTTTATATATATATAGTCATTACCTTGTTAACTACCCTCCTCTATGAATTTTAAATTTTTTGAAGGTATATGGAAATGCAGTTACATTCGGAGTTATGTATGTTAAAGATTGTGGAGGCCATGGACTTTGGAGATGATGAAGAGATTCTACTTATGTATGCCCATTGGTTAATGGGCATGTGTCAATTTATTCACTATGTTTTTGTTGATGTGTGTTTTTTTTTTCTTTTCTTTTTCCTCTTTTGTCCTTTTCTTTCTTTTTTGTTCCCCCCCCCCTTTTTTCTTTATTATTATGGGGGGTGTGTCACTATATATGTGCGGTTTATTAATGGTCATAATATGCACTGTGGATATATATATTTATGTGTGTACAGTGTATATTTTATATATATTGTCATTCTATTTATTATATATGGTTAACTAGTATTGACTGTGTAGTTAATTATTTTATATGCATTATTGTTGACCTCTATTATCATAATGCAGATTTTTAATATATGGATGTGTAGATATTTATGCACTGGTTTATGTTATATTGTATATGCATTTCTAATGCATGGATATGTTGATACTTATGCATTGGTTTTTACTTTATATAGTATACGTATTTTTTGTATTTTTGTATGTCTTTCTGTATATATATATATATTATATTTATATATCTTATTTTATTATTATTAATAATAATAATTTTTTATTGATGTATTTATAATTATAGACATCACCCATTATGCACTTATATATATAAAAAGTCTTTGTATACACTTGTTTTTTGTTTTTAATATTTTATTTTTCATTTTTGGTATGTTTTGTGTGTATATATATATTTTTTTATTATTGATGTATTTATGACTATTAACATCATTGATCATGTATTTATACAGAGAATTGTTGTATACATTATATACATATATATATACTTTCTCTGAATTATATAGTTGTATATTGATTACAAACACATATAACACACGTCTATGTTTCTTTTATTTATTTATACACATTTTTTCATTTCCTTCATACATTAATTATTTATTTATTTATTTAGTTGTTGTTTTTTCGGTCGCTTATCTTACACATTTTGTGTATCTCTTAAGTTTTTTTCATGGACCGTACTCCTGTCACATTCACATGCACTTGCGTTTGCTTTTTCCTCTTTCTCCTTTTTTCTGTTTTCCTTTCTCTTTTGTCCTGTTCTTTTTTCCTTTTTTCCGACAGGTTACACTTATATGCGTCACACATCTCTATTATCAAAATAATACTCTTTGCCTCCGATTCCCTGATTTGCATATACATACATCCACCACTAATATTGATAGCTGTCTCCAAGTTTACATCTCTCCGTTCAGTGGTATAAGGTGAGAGAGGTGTGCGCTGGCTAGGGGTGGGGGAGTGGCTCACTCACTCTCGGCCGAGTCTTCAATCTTGGCTGGACGTGGGTGGCGCTGTCAGACAGCGTTCACGCACGTCCGCCTCGATGACTCGGACACCGGAAGTGGGGCAGTAGCCATCTTGCTACCCCCGGCCTGTCGCCAGAATAACCTCCCAAATCACCCACACTGACACCAATTTCCTTTAATTATGCCTGCATATAAGGGAGGGCCCCGCTGGGAAGACGCCACCCCCGGACGAAGGCATCTGCCGAAACGCGAGTCGGGACTGGCGTCTCCCCCATGCGGCTACATGAATCCGGGTATGTGTCATTCCTTGTGCACTAAATGTATGTGGCTGCTCTGCTAGTATTATCTAGGCTGTACTTGTCCTTTACCAGCTTCAGCTGTATTGCCGTGTGTTACAGGAATTATATATTTCGTTGGTTACAATCCTTAATACCAGTTAATGGTGTTTCTTACATTTGAATCACTTCATCTATATGTGCTAGTACTATGTAATTACTCATATATACTTCTTGTACACATGCCATATACCCTAAGCTTGCCACTGTGACCAATAACCCTGGGTTTCTCTTACCTTTCATTACTTTGATCTACTATCATCTCATGTATTCCGTATGGGCTGACGCCTCTTTTACACTGTATGACTCATTTTTAATTGTTTGTCTTTCTATTTGTTAATAAATAAGTTTTTTCTATTATACATTATCTTGAGTGTACTTGACCTCTTTTCTCTATAGGTTTCTCAGTATATTTATGGTCAGAGTACCAGGTTATCTTGGGGTTATATGTATGTTCTCCCTATGCTATAGTCATGGTTACTTATGGCATTTTGACTGTTACTAATACATAACAAGATATATATTTACAGTGTTTCTTTGTGACTTAAAAGGAGTTCATACTACTGCTGCTCGTGTACAATTTGGTTGTCTATAATAATTTTCTCTGTGTTTTACACAGAATCAGGTACCGTGGCTCCCATGGACTACAAGGCCAGAGATGGCGCCTGGCGATCCTTGATGGATCAAGTTTTTAGGGATGAGTCTGCAGTGTCTGGTTTTAGTGGTTCGGAGAGTGTGAGCGAACTCCAGCATAGATATAAGAACCTACTCCACCGACGAATGAAAGTCTGGTGGAACAAAGTCTTTTTGGAGAATTATATTCAAAGATGTCTTATTCCAAGGGGTCTCAGGATCCAAATTTTTCCCTCATTCCCAATTAGTGACGAAACATTCGTCACTAGGTGGGAAGATGTTTGTAACAGTAGCTCCAAAAGGTTCATGGAACTTTTGGTAGGACTCAATCAAGATACACTTATTTTGTTGGACGCAGAAATTGAAGATGTCCAATCTCAGTTGATTCCACTTCTGTCTGCAGATAGTATGTCCAGATTCAGACAAAGTCTTAAATCTCAATTCTCCGAATGGGAGAAGGAGATTCAAGCTACAAAATCAAAAAAGTTTACTAGAGACGTTGGAGATTTCCAACAAAACCGGGTTTACAGATGGAGGAGGAATAAAATAGGTGGACGGAGTCGTACACCCTCTGTGTCCTCTATCTCCTCTCTTAGTGATACAGAAAATGCATTCTCCCGTTTCAATCAATCATCTGGTTCGCGTCCTAAAAGAAAACTTACGCAGCGGCAAATGGCAAACAAGAAAAGACCAGACACGCAGGACCCCACTCATCGCCTAAAGGTGATTAACCTATCTACACATACACTCTCAGAAATAGATAGAGAGGTTATTGAAAAGGGCCTTACTTTTTCACCCTGTAATCGGTTTGACGCTTTCTCTGCAGTAAAAGATCTCAATATGTTCGGTCGGTCACTCATACATAAAAAATGGTTCCATAAATCTACTCATGTGGACCTCTTTCCCACCACAGAGGAGCAACAAGCGCTAGGGATTCTTGAGGAGTTATTGGAAGAACAGGATACTACTGTATCAGGTAAAATCCCAGTATGTGTTCGTATGAAATCAAAGAAATTTCCCCCACTTAGTCTGTGCCCTGCCGTGGACTCATTTGTTAAGGCGGTTACACTAGAACTTCAAAATATCCCCGGTAATATTAGACATGACAATTTAACTACACCACAACGGGAAAGCCTAAACAAATTACAAAAAATGAAGGATGTTGTATTTAAGGCCGCTGATAAAGGCGGGAATGTGGTTGTATGGCCTTGCCACATGTACGAGGCTGAAGCCTATAGACAACTACGAGATAGACAGTGCTATAAAAAACTGACATTCAATCCCTCATCCTCTTTTAGATCTAGTTTGCAGCAGATATTATCGGAAGCCTTACAAGAAGATGTTATTAACAAGGATCTACTGACTGCACTCACACCGGCTGAACCTATTATCCCTACGCTGTACCTACTCCCTAAAGTGCATAATAATGACACAATACCACCAGGAAGACCAATAATTTCAGGTAGGGGCAGTATTACAGAGAAGCGTTGCAAATATATTGACTACCATCTCAAGGATTTGGTCATAAACCTTCCTTCATATATTCGTGACTCTGCAGATCTTCTCCAGAAAGTTAGTGGCATCAGCATTGATGACGATATGCTACTAGTTGCAATTGATGTTGAATCCCTCTATACTAGTATTAGGCATGCTGATGGCATTAGGGCTATTAAATTCTTTTTGTCCACAACCAATCTGGAAAAACACATGTGTGATTTCCTTGTTGAGCTAATTGAATATACTTTGACGCACAACTTTTTCACCTTTAATGGGAACTTTTACCTACAGCTCCAGGGAACGGCGATGGGGGCTGCTTGCGCACCCTCATATGCCAATTTGTTCCTTGGACTGTGGGAGAGAGACCTTTTTACAAATGGCCAGGATGATTCAATGGATCGGATCCTGTTTTGGGCACGGTACATTGATGACATCCTGGTCATTTGGAAGGGTACAACTGCTGAGCTGGACAAATTTATGTCAGATCTTAATAAGAACCAGATCAATCTTAAATTTACTTACCAATCAAATAGCCAGCATATTCATTTCCTAGATATTAAACTGACCAAGGACAGTGATGGTTTTTTACAGAGTGACGTGTACCGCAAGGAGACCTCTGTTAATTCTTTACTGCATTTTTCGTCTTCCCATCCACCACAGACCCTACAGGCGATTCCTATTGGGCAATTTCTGAGGATAAGGAGGATATGCTCCTCTGATACCATTTTTGAGGAACAAGCCAAGGATCTAAAAAAACGGTTCATCGACCGAGGCTATAGTATGCGGTCCATTAAAAAAGCGTATCATAGGGCCAAGCATGCAAACAGAGATGACCTCCTATTCATTAAAAGGAAGAAAGACACACAGACTAAGGTGAGATTTATAACTAACTATCACTCGAGGTGGCCACAAATGAGGGAAATTTTCAAAAGGTATTGGCCAATTTTGCTCACGGACCCAATTCTCACCAATTATGTGACTAGGTACCCCAGTATAACAGCAAGACGTGGGAAAATTTTTAAAGATCATTTAGTGAGGAGTCACTATGACCCGGTTACGAGAAAACATCCATTTGGGACAAAGGGAGCAAAATGGGGGTGTTCCCCTTGTGGGCACTGTGTGGCATGCCCTAATGTTGAGACTACAACAACCTTTCCCAATGTTACAGGTACAAAAACGTATACGATAACACATTCGATAACATGCACCACTAAAGCAGTGGTGTATTACGCAACGTGCCCATGCCCTAAAGTGTATGTTGGTCTTACTTCAAGGGAACTTAAAGTGCGGGTGAGAGAGCATATGTCTGACATCAGACGAGCAGCAAATGAGGAAGTCGCGGAAACCCTAAAACCGATACCGCGACACTTCAAAACTTATCATTCCTGCGATCCAACAAAGCTAAAGGTGAGAGGCATTGATCATATTGTTACAAATATGAGAGGAGGTAACATTAAACAAAAATTGGCACAATGCGAAGCCCGCTGGATTTGGACCCTTGGGTCAATGCATCCATTGGGCCTTAATGAATCTTTGAATTTCGCTCCATTTCTCTGAACCACTGACTCTCTGCGGGTCTAGGTTTTTTAACACATAATTTTTAATATATTTTTTATTTTGTTATTTTATATATATATAGTCATTACCTTGTTAACTACCCTCCTCTATGAATTTTAAATTTTTTGAAGGTATATGGAAATGCAGTTACATTCGGAGTTATGTATGTTAAAGATTGTGGAGGCCATGGACTTTGGAGATGATGAAGAGATTCTACTTATGTATGCCCATTGGTTAATGGGCATGTGTCAATTTATTCACTATGTTTTTGTTGATGTGTGTTTTTTTTTTCTTTTCTTTTTCCTCTTTTGTCCTTTTCTTTCTTTTTTGTTCCCCCCCCCCTTTTTTCTTTATTATTATGGGGGGTGTGTCACTATATATGTGCGGTTTATTAATGGTCATAATATGCACTGTGGATATATATATTTATGTGTGTACAGTGTATATTTTATATATATTGTCATTCTATTTATTATATATGGTTAACTAGTATTGACTGTGTAGTTAATTATTTTATATGCATTATTGTTGACCTCTATTATCATAATGCAGATTTTTAATATATGGATGTGTAGATATTTATGCACTGGTTTATGTTATATTGTATATGCATTTCTAATGCATGGATATGTTGATACTTATGCATTGGTTTTTACTTTATATAGTATACGTATTTTTTGTATTTTTGTATGTCTTTCTGTATATATATATATATTATATTTATATATCTTATTTTATTATTATTAATAATAATAATTTTTTATTGATGTATTTATAATTATAGACATCACCCATTATGCACTTATATATATAAAAAGTCTTTGTATACACTTGTTTTTTGTTTTTAATATTTTATTTTTCATTTTTGGTATGTTTTGTGTGTATATATATATTTTTTTATTATTGATGTATTTATGACTATTAACATCATTGATCATGTATTTATACAGAGAATTGTTGTATACATTATATACATATATATATACTTTCTCTGAATTATATAGTTGTATATTGATTACAAACACATATAACACACGTCTATGTTTCTTTTATTTATTTATACACATTTTTTCATTTCCTTCATACATTAATTATTTATTTATTTATTTAGTTGTTGTTTTTTCGGTCGCTTATCTTACACATTTTGTGTATCTCTTAAGTTTTTTTCATGGACCGTACTCCTGTCACATTCACATGCACTTGCGTTTGCTTTTTCCTCTTTCTCCTTTTTTCTGTTTTCCTTTCTCTTTTGTCCTGTTCTTTTTTCCTTTTTTCCGACAGGTTACACTTATATGCGTCACACATCTCTATTATCAAAATAATACTCTTTGCCTCCGATTCCCTGATTTGCATATACATACATCCACCACTAATATTGATAGCTGTCTCCAAGTTTACATCTCTCCGTTCAGTGGTATAAGGTGAGAGAGGTGTGCGCTGGCTAGGGGTGGGGGAGTGGCTCACTCACTCTCGGCCGAGTCTTCAATCTTGGCTGGACGTGGGTGGCGCTGTCAGACAGCGTTCACGCACGTCCGCCTCGATGACTCGGACACCGGAAGTGGGGCAGTAGCCATCTTGCTACCCCCGGCCTGTCGCCAGAATAACCTCCCAAATCACCCACACTGACACCAATTTCCTTTAATTATGCCTGCATATAAGGGAGGGCCCCGCTGGGAAGACGCCACCCCCGGACGAAGGCATCTGCCGAAACGCGAGTCGGGACTGGCGTCTCCCCCATGCGGCTACATGAATCCGGGTATGTGTCATTCCTTGTGCACTAAATGTATGTGGCTGCTCTGCTAGTATTATCTAGGCTGTACTTGTCCTTTACCAGCTTCAGCTGTATTGCCGTGTGTTACAGGAATTATATATTTCGTTGGTTACAATCCTTAATACCAGTTAATGGTGTTTCTTACATTTGAATCACTTCATCTATATGTGCTAGTACTATGTAATTACTCATATATACTTCTTGTACACATGCCATATACCCTAAGCTTGCCACTGTGACCAATAACCCTGGGTTTCTCTTACCTTTCATTACTTTGATCTACTATCATCTCATGTATTCCGTATGGGCTGACGCCTCTTTTACACTGTATGACTCATTTTTAATTGTTTGTCTTTCTATTTGTTAATAAATAAGTTTTTTCTATTATACATTATCTTGAGTGTACTTGACCTCTTTTCTCTATAGGTTTCTCAGTATATTTATGGTCAGAGTACCAGGTTATCTTGGGGTTATATGTATGTTCTCCCTATGCTATAGTCATGGTTACTTATGGCATTTTGACTGTTACTAATACATAACAAGATATATATTTACAGTGTTTCTTTGTGACTTAAAAGGAGTTCATACTACTGCTGCTCGTGTACAATTTGGTTGTCTATAATAATTTTCTCTGTGTTTTACACAGAATCAGGTACCGTGGCTCCCATGGACTACAAGGCCAGAGATGGCGCCTGGCGATCCTTGATGGATCAAGTTTTTAGGGATGAGTCTGCAGTGTCTGGTTTTAGTGGTTCGGAGAGTGTGAGCGAACTCCAGCATAGATATAAGAACCTACTCCACCGACGAATGAAAGTCTGGTGGAACAAAGTCTTTTTGGAGAATTATATTCAAAGATGTCTTATTCCAAGGGGTCTCAGGATCCAAATTTTTCCCTCATTCCCAATTAGTGACGAAACATTCGTCACTAGGTGGGAAGATGTTTGTAACAGTAGCTCCAAAAGGTTCATGGAACTTTTGGTAGGACTCAATCAAGATACACTTATTTTGTTGGACGCAGAAATTGAAGATGTCCAATCTCAGTTGATTCCACTTCTGTCTGCAGATAGTATGTCCAGATTCAGACAAAGTCTTAAATCTCAATTCTCCGAATGGGAGAAGGAGATTCAAGCTACAAAATCAAAAAAGTTTACTAGAGACGTTGGAGATTTCCAACAAAACCGGGTTTACAGATGGAGGAGGAATAAAATAGGTGGACGGAGTCGTACACCCTCTGTGTCCTCTATCTCCTCTCTTAGTGATACAGAAAATGCATTCTCCCGTTTCAATCAATCATCTGGTTCGCGTCCTAAAAGAAAACTTACGCAGCGGCAAATGGCAAACAAGAAAAGACCAGACACGCAGGACCCCACTCATCGCCTAAAGGTGATTAACCTATCTACACATACACTCTCAGAAATAGATAGAGAGGTTATTGAAAAGGGCCTTACTTTTTCACCCTGTAATCGGTTTGACGCTTTCTCTGCAGTAAAAGATCTCAATATGTTCGGTCGGTCACTCATACATAAAAAATGGTTCCATAAATCTACTCATGTGGACCTCTTTCCCACCACAGAGGAGCAACAAGCGCTAGGGATTCTTGAGGAGTTATTGGAAGAACAGGATACTACTGTATCAGGTAAAATCCCAGTATGTGTTCGTATGAAATCAAAGAAATTTCCCCCACTTAGTCTGTGCCCTGCCGTGGACTCATTTGTTAAGGCGGTTACACTAGAACTTCAAAATATCCCCGGTAATATTAGACATGACAATTTAACTACACCACAACGGGAAAGCCTAAACAAATTACAAAAAATGAAGGATGTTGTATTTAAGGCCGCTGATAAAGGCGGGAATGTGGTTGTATGGCCTTGCCACATGTACGAGGCTGAAGCCTATAGACAACTACGAGATAGACAGTGCTATAAAAAACTGACATTCAATCCCTCATCCTCTTTTAGATCTAGTTTGCAGCAGATATTATCGGAAGCCTTACAAGAAGATGTTATTAACAAGGATCTACTGACTGCACTCACACCGGCTGAACCTATTATCCCTACGCTGTACCTACTCCCTAAAGTGCATAATAATGACACAATACCACCAGGAAGACCAATAATTTCAGGTAGGGGCAGTATTACAGAGAAGCGTTGCAAATATATTGACTACCATCTCAAGGATTTGGTCATAAACCTTCCTTCATATATTCGTGACTCTGCAGATCTTCTCCAGAAAGTTAGTGGCATCAGCATTGATGACGATATGCTACTAGTTGCAATTGATGTTGAATCCCTCTATACTAGTATTAGGCATGCTGATGGCATTAGGGCTATTAAATTCTTTTTGTCCACAACCAATCTGGAAAAACACATGTGTGATTTCCTTGTTGAGCTAATTGAATATACTTTGACGCACAACTTTTTCACCTTTAATGGGAACTTTTACCTACAGCTCCAGGGAACGGCGATGGGGGCTGCTTGCGCACCCTCATATGCCAATTTTTTCCTTGGACTGTGGGAGAGAGACCTTTTTACAAATGGCCAGGATGATTCAATGGACCGGATCCTGTTTTGGGCACGGTACATTGATGACATCCTGGTCATTTGGAAGGGTACAACTGCTGAGCTGGACAAATTTATGTCAGATCTTAATAAGAACCAGATCAATCTTAAATTTACTTACCAATCAAATAGCCAGCATATTGATTTCCTAGATATTAAACTGACCAAGGACAGTGATGGTTTTTTACAGAGTGACGTGTACCGCAAGGAGACCTCTGTTAATTCTTTACTGCATTTTTCGTCTTCCCATTCACCACAGACCCTACAGGCGATTCCTATTGGGCAATTTCTGAGGATAAGGAGGATATGCTCCTCTGATACCATTTTTGAGGAACAAGCCAAGGATCTAAAAAAACGGTTCATCGACCGAGGCTATAGTATGCGGTCCATTAAAAAAGCGTATCATAGGGCCAAGCATGCAAACAGAGATGACCTCCTATTCATTAAAAGGAAGAAAGACACACAGACTAAGGTGAGATTTATAACTAACTATCACTCGAGGTGGCCACAAATGAGGGAAATTTTCAAAAGGTATTGGCCAATTTTGCTCACGGACCCAATTCTCACCAATTATGTGACTAGGTACCCCAGTATAACAGCAAGACGTGGGAAAATTTTTAAAGATCATTTAGTGAGGAGTCACTATGACCCGGTTACGAGAAAACATCCATTTGGGACAAAGGGAGCAAAATAGGGGTGTTCCCCTTGTGGGCACTGTGTGGCATGCCCTAATGTTGAGACTACAACAACCTTTCCCAATGTTACAGGTACAAAAACGTATACGATAACACATTCGATAACATGCACCACTAAAGCAGTGGTGTATTACGCAACGTGCCCATGCCCTAAAGTGTATGTTGGTCTTACTTCAAGGGAACTTAAAGTGCGGGTGAGAGAGCATATGTCTGACATCAGACGAGCAGCAAATGAGGAAGTCGCGGAAACCCGAAAACCGATACCGCGACACTTCAAAACTTATCATTCCTGCGATCCAACAAAGCTAAAGGTGAGAGGCATTGATCATATTGTTACAAATATGAGAGGAGGTAACATTAAACAAAAATTGGCACAATGCGAAGCCCGCTGGATTTGGACCCTTGGGTCAATGCATCCATTGGGCCTTAATGAATCTTTGAATTTCGCTCCATTTCTCTGAACCACTGACTCTCTGCGGGTCTAGGTTTTTTAACACATAATTTTTAATATATTTTTTATTTTGTTATTTTATATATATATATAGTCATTACCTTGTTAACTACCCTCCTCTATGAATTTTAAATTTTTTGAAGGTATATGGAAATGCAGTTACATTCGGAGTTATGTATGTTAAAGATTGTGGAGGCCATGGACTTTGGAGATGATGAAGAGATTCTACTTATGTATGCCCATTGGTTAATGGGCATGTGTCAATTTATTCACTATGTTTTTGTTGATGTGTGTTTTTTTTTTCTTTTCTTTTTCCTCTTTTGTCCTTTTCTTTCTTTTTTGTTCCCCCCCCCTTTTTTCTTTATTATTATGGGGGGTGTGTCACTATATATGTGCGGTTTATTAATGGTCATAATATGCACTGTGGATATATATATTTATGTGTGTACAGTGTATATTTTATATATATTGTCATTCTATTTATTATATATGGTTAACTAGTATTGACTGTGTAGTTAATTATTTTATATGCATTATTGTTGACCTCTATTATCATAATGCAGATTTTTAATATATGGATGTGTAGATATTTATGCACTGGTTTATGTTATATTGTATATGCATTTCTAATGCATGGATATGTTGATACTTATGCATTGGTTTTTACTTTATATAGTATACGTATTTTTTGTATTTTTGTATGTCTTTCTGTATATATATATATATTATATTTATATATCTTATTTTATTATTATTAATAATAATAATTTTTTATTGATGTATTTATAATTATAGACATCACCCATTATGCACTTATATATATAAAAAGTCTTTGTATACACTTGTTTTTTGTTTTTAATATTTTATTTTTCATTTTTGGTATGTTTTGTGTGTATATATATATTTTTTTATTATTGATGTATTTATGACTATTAACATCATTGATCATGTATTTATACAGAGAATTGTTGTATACATTATATACATATATATATACTTTCTCTGAATTATATAGTTGTATATTGATTACAAACACATATAACACACGTCTATGTTTCTTTTATTTATTTATACACATTTTTTCATTTCCTTCATACATTAATTATTTATTTATTTATTTAGTTGTTGTTTTTTCGGTCGCTTATCTTACACATTTTGTGTATCTCTTAAGTTTTTTTCATGGACCGTACTCCTGTCACATTCACATGCACTTGCGTTTGCTTTTTCCTCTTTCTCCTTTTTTCTGTTTTCCTTTCTCTTTTGTCCTGTTCTTTTTTCCTTTTTTCCGACAGGTTACACTTATATGCGTCACACATCTCTATTATCAAAATAATACTCTTTGCCTCCGATTCCCTGATTTGCATATACATACATCCACCACTAATATTGATAGCTGTCTCCAAGTTTACATCTCTCCGTTCAGTGGTATAAGGTGAGAGAGGTGTGCGCTGGCTAGGGGTGGGGGAGTGGCTCACTCACTCTCGGCCGAGTCTTCAATCTTGGCTGGACGTGGGTGGCGCTGTCAGACAGCGTTCACGCACGTCCGCCTCGATGACTCGGACACCGGAAGTGGGGCAGTAGCCATCTTGCAACCCCCGGCCTGTCGCCAGAATAACCTCCCAAATCACCCACACTGACACCAATTTCCTTTAATTATGCCTGCATATAAGGGAGGGCCCCGCTGGGAAGACGCCACCCCCGGACGAAGGCATCTGCCGAAACGCGCGTCGGGACTGGCGTCTCCCCCATGCGGCTACATGAATCCGGGTATGTGTCATTCCTTGTGCACTAAATGTATGTGGCTGCTCTGCTAGTATTATCTAGGCTGTACTTGTCCTTTACCAGCTTCAGCTGTATTGCCGTGTGTTACAGGAATTATATATTTCGTTGGTTACAATCCTTAATACCAGTTAATGGTGTTTCTTACATTTGAATCACTTCATCTATATGTGCTAGTACTATGTAATTACTCATATATACTTCTTGTACACATGCCATATACCCTAAGCTTGCCACTGTGACCAATAACCCTGGGTTTCTCTTACCTTTCATTACTTTGATCTACTATCATCTCATGTATTCCGTATGGGCTGACGCCTCTTTTACACTGTATGACTCATTTTTAATTGTTTGTCTTTCTATTTGTTAATAAATAAGTTTTTTCTATTATACATTATCTTGAGTGTACTTGACCTCTTTTCTCTATAGGTTTCTCAGTATATTTATGGTCAGAGTACCAGGTTATCTTGGGGTTATATGTATGTTCTCCCTATGCTATAGTCATGGTTACTTATGGCATTTTGACTGTTACTAATACATAACAAGATATATATTTACAGTGTTTCTTTGTGACTTAAAAGGAGTTCATACTACTGCTGCTCGTGTACAATTTGGTTGTCTATAATAATTTTCTCTGTGTTTTACACAGAATCAGGTACCGTGGCTCCCATGGACTACAAGGCCAGAGATGGCGCCTGGCGATCCTTGATGGATCAAGTTTTTAGGGATGAGTCTGCAGTGTCTGGTTTTAGTGGTTCGGAGAGTGTGAGCGAACTCCAGCATAGATATAAGAACCTACTCCACCGACGAATGAAAGTCTGGTGGAACAAAGTCTTTTTGGAGAATTATATTCAAAGATGTCTTATTCCAAGGGGTCTCAGGATCCAAATTTTTCCCTCATTCCCAATTAGTGACGAAACATTCGTCACTAGGTGGGAAGATGTTTGTAACAGTAGCTCCAAAAGGTTCATGGAACTTTTGGTAGGACTCAATCAAGATACACTTATTTTGTTGGACGCAGAAATTGAAGATGTCCAATCTCAGTTGATTCCACTTCTGTCTGCAGATAGTATGTCCAGATTCAGACAAAGTCTTAAATCTCAATTCTCCGAATGGGAGAAGGAGATTCAAGCTACAAAATCAAAAAAGTTTACTAGAGACGTTGGAGATTTCCAACAAAACCGGGTTTACAGATGGAGGAGGAATAAAATAGGTGGACGGAGTCGTACACCCTCTGTGTCCTCTATCTCCTCTCTTAGTGATACAGAAAATGCATTCTCCCGTTTCAATCAATCATCTGGTTCGCGTCCTAAAAGAAAACTTACGCAGCGGCAAATGGCAAACAAGAAAAGACCAGACACGCAGGACCCCACTCATCGCCTAAAGGTGATTAACCTATCTACACATACACTCTCAGAAATAGATAGAGAGGTTATTGAAAAGGGCCTTACTTTTTCACCCTGTAATCGGTTTGACGCTTTCTCTGCAGTAAAAGATCTCAATATGTTCGGTCGGTCACTCATACATAAAAAATGGTTCCATAAATCTACTCATGTGGACCTCTTTCCCACCACAGAGGAGCAACAAGCGCTAGGGATTCTTGAGGAGTTATTGGAAGAACAGGATACTACTGTATCAGGTAAAATCCCAGTATGTGTTCGTATGAAATCAAAGAAATTTCCCCCACTTAGTCTGTGCCCTGCCGTGGACTCATTTGTTAAGGCGGTTACACTAGAACTTCAAAATATCCCCGGTAATATTAGACATGACAATTTAACTACACCACAACGGGAAAGCCTAAACAAATTACAAAAAATGAAGGATGTTGTATTTAAGGCCGCTGATAAAGGCGGGAATGTGGTTGTATGGCCTTGCCACATGTACGAGGCTGAAGCCTATAGACAACTACGAGATAGACAGTGCTATAAAAAACTGACATTCAATCCCTCATCCTCTTTTAGATCTAGTTTGCAGCAGATATTATCGGAAGCCTTACAAGAAGATGTTATTAACAAGGATCTACTGACTGCACTCACACCGGCTGAACCTATTATCCCTACGCTGTACCTACTCCCTAAAGTGCATAATAATGACACAATACCACCAGGAAGACCAATAATTTCAGGTAGGGGCAGTATTACAGAGAAGCGTTGCAAATATATTGACTACCATCTCAAGGATTTGGTCATAAACCTTCCTTCATATATTCGTGACTCTGCAGATCTTCTCCAGAAAGTTAGTGGCATCAGCATTGATGACGATATGCTACTAGTTGCAATTGATGTTGAATCCCTCTATACTAGTATTAGGCATGCTGATGGCATTAGGGCTATTAAATTCTTTTTGTCCACAACCAATCTGGAAAAACACATGTGTGATTTCCTTGTTGAGCTAATTGAATATACTTTGACGCACAACTTTTTCACCTTTAATGGGAACTTTTACCTACAGCTCCAGGGAACGGCGATGGGGGCTGCTTGCGCACCCTCATATGCCAATTTGTTCCTTGGACTGTGGGAGAGAGACCTTTTTACAAATGGCCAGGATGATTCAATGGATCGGATCCTGTTTTGGGCACGGTACATTGATGACATCCTGGTCATTTGGAAGGGTACAACTGCTGAGCTGGACAAATTTATGTCAGATCTTAATAAGAACCAGATCAATCTTAAATTTACTTACCAATCAAATAGCCAGCATATTCATTTCCTAGATATTAAACTGACCAAGGACAGTGATGGTTTTTTACAGAGTGACGTGTACCGCAAGGAGACCTCTGTTAATTCTTTACTGCATTTTTCGTCTTCCCATCCACCACAGACCCTACAGGCGATTCCTATTGGGCAATTTCTGAGGATAAGGAGGATATGCTCCTCTGATACCATTTTTGAGGAACAAGCCAAGGATCTAAAAAAACGGTTCATCGACCGAGGCTATAGTATGCGGTCCATTAAAAAAGCGTATCATAGGGCCAAGCATGCAAACAGAGATGACCTCCTATTCATTAAAAGGAAGAAAGACACACAGACTAAGGTGAGATTTATAACTAACTATCACTCGAGGTGGCCACAAATGAGGGAAATTTTCAAAAGGTATTGGCCAATTTTGCTCACGGACCCAATTCTCACCAATTATGTGACTAGGTACCCCAGTATAACAGCAAGACGTGGGAAAATTTTTAAAGATCATTTAGTGAGGAGTCACTATGACCCGGTTACGAGAAAACATCCATTTGGGACAAAGGGAGCAAAATGGGGGTGTTCCCCTTGTGGGCACTGTGTGGCATGCCCTAATGTTGAGACTACAACAACCTTTCCCAATGTTACAGGTACAAAAACGTATACGATAACACATTCGATAACATGCACCACTAAAGCAGTGGTGTATTACGCAACGTGCCCATGCCCTAAAGTGTATGTTGGTCTTACTTCAAGGGAACTTAAAGTGCGGGTGAGAGAGCATATGTCTGACATCAGACGAGCAGCAAATGAGGAAGTCGCGGAAACCCTAAAACCGATACCGCGACACTTCAAAACTTATCATTCCTGCGATCCAACAAAGCTAAAGGTGAGAGGCATTGATCATATTGTTACAAATATGAGAGGAGGTAACATTAAACAAAAATTGGCACAATGCGAAGCCCGCTGGATTTGGACCCTTGGGTCAATGCATCCATTGGGCCTTAATGAATCTTTGAATTTCGCTCCATTTCTCTGAACCACTGACTCTCTGCGGGTCTAGGTTTTTTAACACATAATTTTTAATATATTTTTTATTTTGTTATTTTATATATATATAGTCATTACCTTGTTAACTACCCTCCTCTATGAATTTTAAATTTTTTGAAGGTATATGGAAATGCAGTTACATTCGGAGTTATGTATGTTAAAGATTGTGGAGGCCATGGACTTTGGAGATGATGAAGAGATTCTACTTATGTATGCCCATTGGTTAATGGGCATGTGTCAATTTATTCACTATGTTTTTGTTGATGTGTGTTTTTTTTTTCTTTTCTTTTTCCTCTTTTGTCCTTTTCTTTCTTTTTTGTTCCCCCCCCCCTTTTTTCTTTATTATTATGGGGGGTGTGTCACTATATATGTGCGGTTTATTAATGGTCATAATATGCACTGTGGATATATATATTTATGTGTGTACAGTGTATATTTTATATATATTGTCATTCTATTTATTATATATGGTTAACTAGTATTGACTGTGTAGTTAATTATTTTATATGCATTATTGTTGACCTCTATTATCATAATGCAGATTTTTAATATATGGATGTGTAGATATTTATGCACTGGTTTATGTTATATTGTATATGCATTTCTAATGCATGGATATGTTGATACTTATGCATTGGTTTTTACTTTATATAGTATACGTATTTTTTGTATTTTTGTATGTCTTTCTGTATATATATATATATTATATTTATATATCTTATTTTATTATTATTAATAATAATAATTTTTTATTGATGTATTTATAATTATAGACATCACCCATTATGCACTTATATATATAAAAAGTCTTTGTATACACTTGTTTTTTGTTTTTAATATTTTATTTTTCATTTTTGGTATGTTTTGTGTGTATATATATATTTTTTTATTATTGATGTATTTATGACTATTAACATCATTGATCATGTATTTATACAGAGAATTGTTGTATACATTATATACATATATATATACTTTCTCTGAATTATATAGTTGTATATTGATTACAAACACATATAACACACGTCTATGTTTCTTTTATTTATTTATACACATTTTTTCATTTCCTTCATACATTAATTATTTATTTATTTATTTAGTTGTTGTTTTTTCGGTCGCTTATCTTACACATTTTGTGTATCTCTTAAGTTTTTTTCATGGACCGTACTCCTGTCACATTCACATGCACTTGCGTTTGCTTTTTCCTCTTTCTCCTTTTTTCTGTTTTCCTTTCTCTTTTGTCCTGTTCTTTTTTCCTTTTTTCCGACAGGTTACACTTATATGCGTCACACATCTCTATTATCAAAATAATACTCTTTGCCTCCGATTCCCTGATTTGCATATACATACATCCACCACTAATATTGATAGCTGTCTCCAAGTTTACATCTCTCCGTTCAGTGGTATAAGGTGAGAGAGGTGTGCGCTGGCTAGGGGTGGGGGAGTGGCTCACTCACTCTCGGCCGAGTCTTCAATCTTGGCTGGACGTGGGTGGCGCTGTCAGACAGCGTTCACGCACGTCCGCCTCGATGACTCGGACACCGGAAGTGGGGCAGTAGCCATCTTGCTACCCCCGGCCTGTCGCCAGAATAACCTCCCAAATCACCCACACTGACACCAATTTCCTTTAATTATGCCTGCATATAAGGGAGGGCCCCGCTGGGAAGACGCCACCCCCGGACGAAGGCATCTGCCGAAACGCGAGTCGGGACTGGCGTCTCCCCCATGCGGCTACATGAATCCGGGTATGTGTCATTCCTTGTGCACTAAATGTATGTGGCTGCTCTGCTAGTATTATCTAGGCTGTACTTGTCCTTTACCAGCTTCAGCTGTATTGCCGTGTGTTACAGGAATTATATATTTCGTTGGTTACAATCCTTAATACCAGTTAATGGTGTTTCTTACATTTGAATCACTTCATCTATATGTGCTAGTACTATGTAATTACTCATATATACTTCTTGTACACATGCCATATACCCTAAGCTTGCCACTGTGACCAATAACCCTGGGTTTCTCTTACCTTTCATTACTTTGATCTACTATCATCTCATGTATTCCGTATGGGCTGACGCCTCTTTTACACTGTATGACTCATTTTTAATTGTTTGTCTTTCTATTTGTTAATAAATAAGTTTTTTCTATTATACATTATCTTGAGTGTACTTGACCTCTTTTCTCTATAGGTTTCTCAGTATATTTATGGTCAGAGTACCAGGTTATCTTGGGGTTATATGTATGTTCTCCCTATGCTATAGTCATGGTTACTTATGGCATTTTGACTGTTACTAATACATAACAAGATATATATTTACAGTGTTTCTTTGTGACTTAAAAGGAGTTCATACTACTGCTGCTCGTGTACAATTTGGTTGTCTATAATAATTTTCTCTGTGTTTTACACAGAATCAGGTACCGTGGCTCCCATGGACTACAAGGCCAGAGATGGCGCCTGGCGATCCTTGATGGATCAAGTTTTTAGGGATGAGTCTGCAGTGTCTGGTTTTAGTGGTTCGGAGAGTGTGAGCGAACTCCAGCATAGATATAAGAACCTACTCCACCGACGAATGAAAGTCTGGTGGAACAAAGTCTTTTTGGAGAATTATATTCAAAGATGTCTTATTCCAAGGGGTCTCAGGATCCAAATTTTTCCCTCATTCCCAATTAGTGACGAAACATTCGTCACTAGGTGGGAAGATGTTTGTAACAGTAGCTCCAAAAGGTTCATGGAACTTTTGGTAGGACTCAATCAAGATACACTTATTTTGTTGGACGCAGAAATTGAAGATGTCCAATCTCAGTTGATTCCACTTCTGTCTGCAGATAGTATGTCCAGATTCAGACAAAGTCTTAAATCTCAATTCTCCGAATGGGAGAAGGAGATTCAAGCTACAAAATCAAAAAAGTTTACTAGAGACGTTGGAGATTTCCAACAAAACCGGGTTTACAGATGGAGGAGGAATAAAATAGGTGGACGGAGTCGTACACCCTCTGTGTCCTCTATCTCCTCTCTTAGTGATACAGAAAATGCATTCTCCCGTTTCAATCAATCATCTGGTTCGCGTCCTAAAAGAAAACTTACGCAGCGGCAAATGGCAAACAAGAAAAGACCAGACACGCAGGACCCCACTCATCGCCTAAAGGTGATTAACCTATCTACACATACACTCTCAGAAATAGATAGAGAGGTTATTGAAAAGGGCCTTACTTTTTCACCCTGTAATCGGTTTGACGCTTTCTCTGCAGTAAAAGATCTCAATATGTTCGGTCGGTCACTCATACATAAAAAATGGTTCCATAAATCTACTCATGTGGACCTCTTTCCCACCACAGAGGAGCAACAAGCGCTAGGGATTCTTGAGGAGTTATTGGAAGAACAGGATACTACTGTATCAGGTAAAATCCCAGTATGTGTTCGTATGAAATCAAAGAAATTTCCCCCACTTAGTCTGTGCCCTGCCGTGGACTCATTTGTTAAGGCGGTTACACTAGAACTTCAAAATATCCCCGGTAATATTAGACATGACAATTTAACTACACCACAACGGGAAAGCCTAAACAAATTACAAAAAATGAAGGATGTTGTATTTAAGGCCGCTGATAAAGGCGGGAATGTGGTTGTATGGCCTTGCCACATGTACGAGGCTGAAGCCTATAGACAACTACGAGATAGACAGTGCTATAAAAAACTGACATTCAATCCCTCATCCTCTTTTAGATCTAGTTTGCAGCAGATATTATCGGAAGCCTTACAAGAAGATGTTATTAACAAGGATCTACTGACTGCACTCACACCGGCTGAACCTATTATCCCTACGCTGTACCTACTCCCTAAAGTGCATAATAATGACACAATACCACCAGGAAGACCAATAATTTCAGGTAGGGGCAGTATTACAGAGAAGCGTTGCAAATATATTGACTACCATCTCAAGGATTTGGTCATAAACCTTCCTTCATATATTCGTGACTCTGCAGATCTTCTCCAGAAAGTTAGTGGCATCAGCATTGATGACGATATGCTACTAGTTGCAATTGATGTTGAATCCCTCTATACTAGTATTAGGCATGCTGATGGCATTAGGGCTATTAAATTCTTTTTGTCCACAACCAATCTGGAAAAACACATGTGTGATTTCCTTGTTGAGCTAATTGAATATACTTTGACGCACAACTTTTTCACCTTTAATGGGAACTTTTACCTACAGCTCCAGGGAACGGCGATGGGGGCTGCTTGCGCACCCTCATATGCCAATTTTTTCCTTGGACTGTGGGAGAGAGACCTTTTTACAAATGGCCAGGATGATTCAATGGACCGGATCCTGTTTTGGGCACGGTACATTGATGACATCCTGGTCATTTGGAAGGGTACAACTGCTGAGCTGGACAAATTTATGTCAGATCTTAATAAGAACCAGATCAATCTTAAATTTACTTACCAATCAAATAGCCAGCATATTGATTTCCTAGATATTAAACTGACCAAGGACAGTGATGGTTTTTTACAGAGTGACGTGTACCGCAAGGAGACCTCTGTTAATTCTTTACTGCATTTTTCGTCTTCCCATTCACCACAGACCCTACAGGCGATTCCTATTGGGCAATTTCTGAGGATAAGGAGGATATGCTCCTCTGATACCATTTTTGAGGAACAAGCCAAGGATCTAAAAAAACGGTTCATCGACCGAGGCTATAGTATGCGGTCCATTAAAAAAGCGTATCATAGGGCCAAGCATGCAAACAGAGATGACCTCCTATTCATTAAAAGGAAGAAAGACACACAGACTAAGGTGAGATTTATAACTAACTATCACTCGAGGTGGCCACAAATGAGGGAAATTTTCAAAAGGTATTGGCCAATTTTGCTCACGGACCCAATTCTCACCAATTATGTGACTAGGTACCCCAGTATAACAGCAAGACGTGGGAAAATTTTTAAAGATCATTTAGTGAGGAGTCACTATGACCCGGTTACGAGAAAACATCCATTTGGGACAAAGGGAGCAAAATAGGGGTGTTCCCCTTGTGGGCACTGTGTGGCATGCCCTAATGTTGAGACTACAACAACCTTTCCCAATGTTACAGGTACAAAAACGTATACGATAACACATTCGATAACATGCACCACTAAAGCAGTGGTGTATTACGCAACGTGCCCATGCCCTAAAGTGTATGTTGGTCTTACTTCAAGGGAACTTAAAGTGCGGGTGAGAGAGCATATGTCTGACATCAGACGAGCAGCAAATGAGGAAGTCGCGGAAACCCGAAAACCGATACCGCGACACTTCAAAACTTATCATTCCTGCGATCCAACAAAGCTAAAGGTGAGAGGCATTGATCATATTGTTACAAATATGAGAGGAGGTAACATTAAACAAAAATTGGCACAATGCGAAGCCCGCTGGATTTGGACCCTTGGGTCAATGCATCCATTGGGCCTTAATGAATCTTTGAATTTCGCTCCATTTCTCTGAACCACTGACTCTCTGCGGGTCTAGGTTTTTTAACACATAATTTTTAATATATTTTTTATTTTGTTATTTTATATATATATATAGTCATTACCTTGTTAACTACCCTCCTCTATGAATTTTAAATTTTTTGAAGGTATATGGAAATGCAGTTACATTCGGAGTTATGTATGTTAAAGATTGTGGAGGCCATGGACTTTGGAGATGATGAAGAGATTCTACTTATGTATGCCCATTGGTTAATGGGCATGTGTCAATTTATTCACTATGTTTTTGTTGATGTGTGTTTTTTTTTTCTTTTCTTTTTCCTCTTTTGTCCTTTTCTTTCTTTTTTGTTCCCCCCCCCTTTTTTCTTTATTATTATGGGGGGTGTGTCACTATATATGTGCGGTTTATTAATGGTCATAATATGCACTGTGGATATATATATTTATGTGTGTACAGTGTATATTTTATATATATTGTCATTCTATTTATTATATATGGTTAACTAGTATTGACTGTGTAGTTAATTATTTTATATGCATTATTGTTGACCTCTATTATCATAATGCAGATTTTTAATATATGGATGTGTAGATATTTATGCACTGGTTTATGTTATATTGTATATGCATTTCTAATGCATGGATATGTTGATACTTATGCATTGGTTTTTACTTTATATAGTATACGTATTTTTTGTATTTTTGTATGTCTTTCTGTATATATATATATATTATATTTATATATCTTATTTTATTATTATTAATAATAATAATTTTTTATTGATGTATTTATAATTATAGACATCACCCATTATGCACTTATATATATAAAAAGTCTTTGTATACACTTGTTTTTTGTTTTTAATATTTTATTTTTCATTTTTGGTATGTTTTGTGTGTATATATATATTTTTTTATTATTGATGTATTTATGACTATTAACATCATTGATCATGTATTTATACAGAGAATTGTTGTATACATTATATACATATATATATACTTTCTCTGAATTATATAGTTGTATATTGATTACAAACACATATAACACACGTCTATGTTTCTTTTATTTATTTATACACATTTTTTCATTTCCTTCATACATTAATTATTTATTTATTTATTTAGTTGTTGTTTTTTCGGTCGCTTATCTTACACATTTTGTGTATCTCTTAAGTTTTTTTCATGGACCGTACTCCTGTCACATTCACATGCACTTGCGTTTGCTTTTTCCTCTTTCTCCTTTTTTCTGTTTTCCTTTCTCTTTTGTCCTGTTCTTTTTTCCTTTTTTCCGACAGGTTACACTTATATGCGTCACACATCTCTATTATCAAAATAATACTCTTTGCCTCCGATTCCCTGATTTGCATATACATACATCCACCACTAATATTGATAGCTGTCTCCAAGTTTACATCTCTCCGTTCAGTGGTATAAGGTGAGAGAGGTGTGCGCTGGCTAGGGGTGGGGGAGTGGCTCACTCACTCTCGGCCGAGTCTTCAATCTTGGCTGGACGTGGGTGGCGCTGTCAGACAGCGTTCACGCACGTCCGCCTCGATGACTCGGACACCGGAAGTGGGGCAGTAGCCATCTTGCAACCCCCGGCCTGTCGCCAGAATAACCTCCCAAATCACCCACACTGACACCAATTTCCTTTAATTATGCCTGCATATAAGGGAGGGCCCCGCTGGGAAGACGCCACCCCCGGACGAAGGCATCTGCCGAAACGCGCGTCGGGACTGGCGTCTCCCCCATGCGGCTACATGAATCCGGGTATGTGTCATTCCTTGTGCACTAAATGTATGTGGCTGCTCTGCTAGTATTATCTAGGCTGTACTTGTCCTTTACCAGCTTCAGCTGTATTGCCGTGTGTTACAGGAATTATATATTTCGTTGGTTACAATCCTTAATACCAGTTAATGGTGTTTCTTACATTTGAATCACTTCATCTATATGTGCTAGTACTATGTAATTACTCATATATACTTCTTGTACACATGCCATATACCCTAAGCTTGCCACTGTGACCAATAACCCTGGGTTTCTCTTACCTTTCATTACTTTGATCTACTATCATCTCATGTATTCCGTATGGGCTGACGCCTCTTTTACACTGTATGACTCATTTTTAATTGTTTGTCTTTCTATTTGTTAATAAATAAGTTTTTTCTATTATACATTATCTTGAGTGTACTTGACCTCTCCCACTCCTAAGCCTGCCATCCTGAGTGGTGGAAGATGGAGTCACTCTCACAGACATAGGAGCAGGTGCAGACTGATTGCCCACGGGCGTCGACACAGAACCTGTGTCTGGCAAATCCTTTACACTGGCGCTATCTACAAGGCGGCTGTGTGGCACTATCTACAGGGGCTGTATGGCACTCTCTACAGGGGGCTGTGTGGCTCTCTACAGGGGGCTGTGTGGCACTATCTAAAAGGGGGCTGTGTGGCACTACCTACAAAGGGGCTGTGTGGCACTATCTACAAGGGGCTGTGTGGCTCTATCTACAAGGGGGTTGTGTGGCGCTATCTACAAGGGGGCTGTGTGGCACTATCTACAAGGAGGCTGCCTGGCATTACCTGCTAGGGTCTTTGTGGCACTCTCTACAGGGGGCTATGTGGCACTCTACAAAGGGGCTGTGTGGCACTATCTACAAGGGGTCTGTGTGGCGCTATCTAAAAGGTGACTGTGTGGGACTCTCTACAGGGGGCTGTTTGAAACTCTCTATAAGGGGGCTGTGTGGCACTATCTACAAGCGGACTGTGTGGCGCTACCTACAAGGAGGCTGTTTAGTGCTATCTACAAGTGGGCTGTGTGCCACTCTTCAGGGGGCTGTGTGGCACTATCTACAAGGGGGCTGTGTGGCACTATCTACAAGGGGGCTGTGTGGCACTATCTACAAGGGGGCTGTGTGGCACTATCTACAAGGGGGCTGTGTGTCACTATCTACACGGGGGCTGTGTGGCACTATCTACAAGGAGGCTGCCTGGCATTACCTGCTAGGGTCTTTGTGGCACTCTCTACAGGGGGCTATGTGGCACTCTACAAGGGGGCTGTGTGGCACTATCTACAAGGGGGCTGTGTGGCGCTATCTAAAAGGGGACTGTGTGGGACTCTCTAAAGGGGGCTGTGTGGCGATATCTACAAGGGGGCTGTGTGGCACTATCTACAAGGGGGCTGTGTGGCGCTATGTACAAAGGGGCTGTGTGGAGCTATCTACAAGGGGGCTGTGTGGCGCTATCTACAAGGGGCTGTGTGGCGCTATCTAATAGGGGCCTGTGGGGCGCTATCTCCAAGGGGGCTTTGTATTGATCACTATAAGGGGGCTATGTTGCGTTATCCACAAGGGGGCTGTGTGGCGCTATCTACAAGGGGGCTGTGTGGGGCTATCTACAAGGGGGCTGTGTGGCGCTTTCTACAAGGGGGCTTTGTGGCACTATCTACAAGGGGGCTGTGCGGCACTCTCTACAGGGGGCTGTGTGCTACTATCTACAAGGGGGCTGTGTGCTACTATCTACAAGGGGGCTGTGTGGCGCTATCTACAAGGGGGCTGTGTGGCACTCTCAACAGGGGGCTGTGTGGCACTAGCTAACAGGGGTTGTGTGGCACTCTACAGGGGGCTGTGTGGCACTATCTACAAGGGTTCTGTGTGGCACTATCTAAAAGAGGACTGTGTGGCGATATCTACAAGGGGGCTATGTGGCGCTATGTACAAAGGGGCTGTGTGGCGCTATCTACAAAGGGGCTGTGTGGCACTATCTACAAGGGGCAGTGTGGTGCTATCTACAAGGGGCCTGTGTGGCGCTATCTCCAAGGGGGCTGTGTGGCACTATTTACAAGGGGGCTGTGTGGCACTACCTACAAGGGGGCTGTGTGGCACTATCTAATGGGGGCTGTGTGGCACTCTCTACAGGGGGCTGTGTGGCACTCTGCAAGGGGGCTGTGTGTCACTATCTACAAAGGGGGCTGTGTGTCACTATCTACAAGGGGGCTGTGTGGCACTACCTACAAAGGGGCTGTGTGGCACTATCTACAAGGGGGCTGTGTGGCACTATCTACAAGGGGGCTGTGTGGCAGTGTCACACAGCCCCCTTGTAGATAGTGTCACACAGCCATATTGTAGGTAGTGCCACGCAGCCCCCTTGTAGAGGGCTGTGTGGCACTATCTATAAGGGGGCTGTGTGGCACTATCTATAAGGGGGCTGTGTGGCACTATCTACAAGAATGCTGTGTGGCACTATCTACAAGGGTGCTGTGTGGCACTATCTTCAAAGGGGTAGTGTGGCACTATCTACCAGGGGGCAGTGTGGCACTATCTACAAGGGGGCAGTGTGGCACTCTCTACAGGGGGCTGTGTGGCATTATCTACAAGGGGGCTGTGTGGCACTATCTACAAGGGGGCTGTGTGGCACTATCTACAAGGGTGCTGTGTGGCACTATCTTCAAAGGGGTAGTGTGGCACTATCTACCAGGGGGCAGTGTGGCACTATCTACAAGGGGGCAGTGTGGCACTCTCTACAGGGGGCTGTGTGGCATTATCTACAAGGGGGCTGTGTGGCACTATCTACAAGGGGGCTGTGTGGCACTCTCTACAGGGGGCTGTGTGGCACTATCTAATGGGGGCTGTGTGGCACTATCTATCGGGGGTTGTGTGGCACTCTACCGGGGGCTGTGTGGCACTATCCACAAGGGGGCTGTGTGGCGCTACCTACAAGAGGGCTGTGTGGCGCTATCTACAAGGGGGCTGTGTGGCACTATCTACAAGGGGGCTATGTGGCACTATCTACAAGGAGTTTGTCTGGCACTATCTACAGGGGGGCTGTGTGGCACTAGCTACAGGGGCTGTATGGCACTCTCTACATGGGGTTGTGTGGCACTCCGCAAGGGGTTGTTTGCCACTATCTACAAGGGGGCTGTGTGGCACTATCTACAAGGGGCTGTGTGGTGCTATCTACAAGAGGGTTGTGTGGCGCTTTCTACAAGGGGGCTGTGTGACATTCTACAGGGGGCTGTGTTGCACTATCTACACGGGGGCCGTGTGGCACTTTCTACAAGGAGGCTGCCTGGCATTACCTGCTAGGGGCTGTGTGGCACTCTCTACAGGGGGCTATGTGGCACTCTACAAGGGGGCTGTATGGAACTATCTACAAGGGAGCTGTGTGGCGCTATATAAAAGGGGACTGTGTGGGACTCTCTACAGGGGGCTGTTTACACTATCTACAAAGGGGCTGTGTGACACTATCTACACGGGGGCTGTGTGGCACTCTCTACAGGGGGCTGTGTGGCACTATCTAATGGGGGCTGTGTGGCACTATCTAACGGGGCTTGTGTGGCACTCTACAGGGGGCTGTGTGGCACTATCTACAAGGGGTCTGTGTGGCACTATCTCCATGGGGGCTGTGTGGCGCTACCTACAAGGGGGCAGAGTAGCGCTATCTTCAAGGGGGCTGCGTGGCACTATCTACAAGGGGGCTGTGTGGCACAATCTACAAGGGGGCTGTGTGGCACTATCTACATGTAGTTTGGCTGGCACTATCTACAAGGCGACTGTGTGGCACTATCTACTGGGGCTGTATGGCACTCTGCAACGGGGCTGTGTGCCACTATCTACAAAGGGACTGTGAAGCACTACCTACAAAGGGGTTGTGTGGCACAATCTACAAGGGGGCTGTGTGGCACTATCTACAAGGTGCTGGGTGGCACTATCTACAAGGGGGTTGTGTGTCACTATCTACACGGGGGCTGTGTGGCACTATCTACAAGGAGGCTGCCTGGCATTACCTGCTAGGGTCTTTGTGGCACTCTCTACAGGGGGCTATGTGGCACTCTACAAGGGGGCTGTGTGGCACTATCTACAAGGGGGCTGTGTGGCGCTATCTAAAAGGGGACTGTGTGGGACTCTCTAAAGGGGGCTGTGTGGCGATATCTACAAGGGGGCTGTGTGGCACTATCTACAAGGGGGCTGTGTGGCGCTATGTACAAAGGGGCTGTGTGGAGCTATCTACAAGGGGGCTGTGTGGCGCTATCTACAAGGGGCTGTGTGGCGCTATCTAATAGGGGCCTGTGGGGCGCTATCTCCAAGGGGGCTTTGTATTGATCACTATAAGGGGGCTATGTTGCGCTATCCACAAGGGGGCTGTGTGGCGCTATCTACAAGGGGGCTGTGTGGCGCTTTCTACAAGGGGGCTGTGTGGCACTATCTACAAGGGGGATGTGCGGCACTCTCTACAGGGGGCTGTGCGGCACTATCTACAAGGGGGCTGTGTGGTGCTATCTACAAGGGGGCTGTGTGGCGCTCTCTACAGGGGGCTGTGTGGCACTAGCTAACGGGGGCTGTGTGGCACTCTACAGGGGGCTGTGTGGCACTATCTACAAGGGTTCTGTGTGGCACTATCTACAAGGGGGCTGTGTGGTGCTATCTACAAGGGGGCTGTGTGGCGCTCTCTACAGGGGGCTGTGTGGCACTAGCTAACGGGGGCTGTGTGGCACTCTACAGGGGGCTGTGTGGCACTATCTACAAGGGTTCTGTGTGGCACTATCTAAAAGGGGGCTGTGTGGCACGCTCTACAGGGGGCTGTGTGGCACTCTCTACAGGGGGCTGTGTGGCACTCTCTACAGGGGCTGTGTGACACTCTACAGGGGCTGTGTGACACTCTACAAGGGGGCTGTGTGGCACTATCTACAAACGGGCTGTGTGGCACTATCTACAAGGGGTCTGTGTGGCGCTATCTACAATGGGGCTCTGTGGCACTCTCTACAGGGGGCTGTGTGGCACTAGCTAACTGGGGTTGTGTGGCACTCTACAGGGGGCTGTGTGGCACTATCTACAAGGGTTCTGTGTGGCACTATCTAAAAGGGGGCTGTGTGGCGCTATCTACGAGGGGACTGTTTGGCACAATCTACGGGGGGCTGTGTGGCGGTATCTACAAGGTGGCTGTGTAGCGCTATCTACAAGGGGGCAGTGTGGCGCTATCTACAAGGGGGCTGTGTGGCACTATCTACAAGGGGGCTGTGTGGCACTCTACAAGGGGGCTGTGTGGTACTACCTACAATGGGGATGTGTGGCACTATCTACAAGGGGGCTGTGTGGCACTATCTAAAAGGGGGCTGTGTGGCGATATCTACAAGGGGGCTGTGTGGCACTATCTATAAGGGGGCTGTGTAACGCAATCTACGAGGGGGCTGTGTGGCGCTATCTACAAGGGGACTGTGTGGCGCTATCTACAAGGGGGTTGTGTGGCGCTATCCACAAGGGGGCTGTGTGGCGCTATCTCCAAGGGGGCTTTGTGGTGATCACTATAAGGGGGCTATGTGGCGCTATCCACAAGGGGGCTGTGTGGCGCTATCTACAATGGGGCTGTGTGGCGCTTTCTACAAGGGGGCTGTGTGGCACTATCTACAAGGGGGATGTGCGGCACTCTCTACAGGGGGCTGTGCGGCACTATCTACAAGGGGGCTGTGTGGTGCTATCTACAAGGGGGCTGTGTGGCGCTCTCTACAGGGGGCTGTGTGGCACTAGCTAACGGGGGCTGTGTGGCACTCTACAGGGGGCTGTGTGGCACTATCTACAAGGGTTCTGTGTGGCACTATCTACAAGGGGGCTGTGTGGTGCTATCTACAAGGGGGCTGTGTGGCGCTCTCTACAGGGGGCTGTGTGGCACTAGCTAACGGGGGCTGTGTGGCACTCTACAGGGGGCTGTGTGGCACTATCTACAAGGGTTCTGTGTGGCACTATCTAAAAGGGGGCTGTGTGGCGATATCTACAAGGGGGCTGTGTGGCACTATCTACAAGGGGGCTGTGTGGCACTATCTACAAGGGGGCTGTGTGGCACTATCTACAAGGGGGCTGTGTGGCACTATCTACAGGGGGGCTGTGTGGCACCTTCTTCAAGGGGGCTGTGTGGCACTATCTACAAGGGGGCTGTGTGGCACTCTCTACAGGGGGCTGTGTGGCACTATCTAATGGGGTCTGTGTGGCACTATCTACAAGGGGGCTGTGTGGCACTATCTACAAGGGGTTGTGTGGCGCAACCTAAAAGGGGGCTGTGTGGCACTCTACAGGGGGCTGAGTGGCACTATCTACAAGGGGGCTGTGTGGCACTCTACAGGGGGCTGCGTGGCACTATCTACAAGGGGGCTGTGTAGCACTATCTACAAGGGGGCTGTGTGGCACTATCTACAACTGGGCTGTGTGGCACTATCTACAGGGGCTGTATGGCACTCTCTACAGGGGGCTGTGTGGCACTCTGCAAGGGGGCTGTGTGCCACTATCTACAAGGGGGCTGTGTGGCACTATCTCCAAGGAGGCTGTGTGGCGCTATCTACAAGGGGACTGTGTAGCGCTATCTACAAGGGGGCTGTGTGGCACTCTACAGGGGGCTGCGTGGCACTATCTACAAGGGGGCTGTGTGGCACTATCTACAAGGGGGCTGTGTGGCACTATCTACAAGGGGGCAGTGCGGCACTCTACAGGGGGCTGTGCGGCACTCTACAGGGGGCTGTGCGGCACTCTACAGGGGGCTGTGCGCCACTATCTACAAGGGGACTGTGTGGCACTATCTACAAGGGGGCTGTGTGGTGCTATCTACAAGGGGGCTGTGTGGCACTCTCTATAGGGGGCTGTGTGGCACTAGCTAACGGGGGTTGTGTGGCACTCTACAGGGGGCTGTGTGGCACTATCTACAAAGGTTCTGTGTGGCAGTATCTAATAGGGGGCTGTGTGGCACTATCTACAAGGGGCCTATGTGGCGCAATGTACAAAGGGGCTGTGTGGCGCTATCTACAAGGGGGCTGTGTGGCGCTATCTACAAGGTGCAGTGTGGCCCTATCTACAAGGGACCTGTGTGGCGCTATCTCCAAGGGGGCTGTGTGGTGATCACTATAAGGGGGCTGTGTGGCCCTATCCACAAGGGGGCTGTGTGGCACTATCTACAAGGGGGCTGTGTGGCGCTATCTACAAGGGGGCTGTGTGGCGCTTTCTACAAGGGGGCTGTGTGACACTATCTACAAGGGGACTGAGTGGCGCTATCTACGAGGGGACTGTTTGGCACAATCTACGAGGGGGCTGTGTGGCGGTATCTACAAGGTGGCTGTGTAGCGCTATCTACAAGGGGGCAGTGTGGCAATATCTACAAGGGGGCTGTGTGGCGCTATCTACAAGGGGGCTGTGTGGCGCTCTCTACAGGGGGCTGTGTGGCGCTCTACAGGGGGCTGTGTGGCACTCTCTACAGGGGGCTGTGTGGCACTCTCTACAGGGGGCTGTGTGGCACTCTCTACAGGGGGCTGTGTGACACTCTACAAAGGGGCTGTGTGACACTCTACAAGGGGGCTGTGTGGCACTATCTACAAACGGGCTGTGTGGCACTATGTACAAGGGGTCTGTGTGGCGCTATCTACAATGGGGCTCTGTGGCACTCTACAGGGGACTGTGTGGCGCTATCCACAAGGGGGCTGTGTGGCGCTATCTACAAGGGGGCTGTGTGGCGCAATCTACAAGGGGGCTGTGTGGTGCTTTCTACCAGGGGGCTGTGTGGCGCTATCTACAATGGGGCTGTGTGGCGATATCTACAAGGGGACTGTGTGGCGCTATCTACAAGGGGGCTGTGTAGCGCAATCTACGAGGGGGCTGTGTAGCGCAATCTACGAGGGGGCTTTGTGGCGCTATCTACAAGGGGACTGTGTGGCGCTATCTACAAGGGGGCTGTGTGGCGCTATCCACAAGGGGGCTGTGTGGCGCTATCTACAAGGGTTCTGTGTGGTGCTTTCTACTCTGGGGCTGTGTGACACTATCTACAAGGGGGCTGTGTGTTACTCTCTACAGGGGGCTGTGTGGCACTATCTACAAGGGTACTGTGTGGCACTATCTACAATGGGGCTGTGTGGCACTATCTACAGGGGGCAGTGTGGCACTATCTAATGGGGGCTGTGTGGCACTGTCTAACCGGGGCTGTGTGGCACTATCTAATGGGGGTTGTGTGGCACTCTACAGGGGGCTGTGTGGCACTATCTACAAGGGGGCTGTGTGGCACTATCTACAAGGTGGCTGTGTGGCACTCTCTACAGGGGGGCTGTGTGGCACTCTCTACAGGGGGCTGTGTGGCACTATCTACAAGGGGACGGTGTGGCACTATCTTCAAGGGGGCTGTGTGGCACTATCTACAAGGGGGCTGTGTGGCACTCTCTACAGAGGGCTGTGTGGCACTATCTAGCGGGGTTGTGTGGCACTCTACAGGGGGCTGTGTGGCACTATACAAGGGGGCTGCGTGGCACTATCTACAAGCTGGCTGCGTGGCACTCTCTACAGGGGGCTCTGTGGCACTATCTACAAGGGTTCTGTGTGGCACTATCTACAAGGGGGCTGTGTGGCGCTATCTAAAAGGGGGCTGTGTGGTGATATCTACAAGGGGCTGTGTGGCACTATCTACAAGAGGGCTGTGTGGTGCTATGTACAAAGGGGCTGTGTGGCGCTATCTACAAGAAGGTGGTGTGGCACTATCTATAAGGGGGCTGTGTGGCACTATCTACAAGGGGGCTGTGTGGCACTATCTACAAGGGGGCTGTGTGGCACTATCTACAAGGAGGCTGTCTGGCACTATGTAAAAGTGGGCTGTGTGGCACTACCTACAAGGGGGCTGTGTAGTAGTACCTACAAGGGGGCTGTGTGGTACTACCTACAAGGGGACTGTGTGGCACTATCTACAAGGGGACTGTGTGGCACTATCTACAACGGGGCTGTGTGGCGCTCTACAGGGGGCTGTGTGGCACTATCTACATGGGGTCTGTGTGGCACTATCTACAAGGGGGCTGTGTGGCACTCTACAGGGGGCTGCGTGGCACTATCTACAAGTGGGCTGTGTGGCACTATCTACAAGGGGGCTGTGTGGCACTCTACAGGGGGCTGCGAGGCACTATCTACAAGTGGGCTGTGTGGCACTATCCACAAGGGGGCTGTGTGGCACTATCTACATGGGGGCTATGTGGCACTATCTACAAGGAGTTTGTCTGGCACTATCTACAAGGGGGGCTGTGTGGCACTATCTACAGGGGCTGTATGGCACTCTCTACAGGGGGCTGTGTGGCTGTAACGCCCATGGCCGCGGGCCATCGGGTTCACTCACCTCCCGACGCCCGCAGCCATGGATCTGTGAGCGCTGCCCTCCGTCTCCCTCCTAGGAGATGCCAGCGCTCACTTACGCTCCGTCCGGCTGGGTCCCGTAGGGTGCGCGCGCACGCTCGCGCCCGCTCTTAAAGAGCCAGCGCGCGCACATTAAAACAATGATCATTAACCCACATGATTTCCTGATCTATAAGAATGCCCCAGCCCTTCTGATCCTTGCCTGAGCGTTGTTAGTCTTTCCCAGTCTGTCTCGCAAATGGTCCCTTAGTGTCTCCCGTTCCAGCTGTTACCCGTGCCCTGTTACCGTTCCTGTATTCCGCATTGTTCCTGTGCCTACCCGTGTTCAAGTGTCATCTGCCACGTCAAGTGCCATCTGCCACATCAAGTGCCACCTGCCACGTCAAGCGCCATCTGCCACGTCAAGCGCCATCTGTCACGTCAAGTGTCATCTGCCATGTCAGGTGCCATCTGCCACGTCAAGTGCCATCTGCCAAGTCAAGTGCCATCTGCCACCTCAAGTGTCTTCTGCCACGTCAAGTGCCATCTGCTCATCGGATACTGCCCGCCACGTCTGGCGCCACTTTCCGCACTTGCCTCCATCCATGCTGAAGCCACAGCCACCGCCCGGACTATTTCAGGTACCTAAGCATTACTGTCTGCCATCTTACTTTCACATAGACTGTGACCTGGTCAGCTGCCTCCCCGCTACGGCGGAGCGGCCTAGTGGGTCCACAAACCCAGTGTCCGTGACAGTGGCACTCTGCAAGGGGGCTGTGTTCCACTATCTCCAAGGGGGCTGTGTGGCGCTACCTACAAGGGGGCTGTGTGGCACTCTACAGGGGGCTGCGTGGCACTATCTACAAGGGGGCTGTGTGGCACTATCTACAAGGGGGCTGTGTGGCACTATCTACAAGGGGGCTGTGTGGCACTATCTACAAGGGGCTGTGTGGCGCTATCTACAAGGGGGTTGTGTGGCGCTATCTACAAGGAAGCTGCCTGGCATTACCTGCTAGGGGCTGTGTGGCACTCTACAGGGGGCTGTGTGGCACTATCTACACAGGGGCTGTGTGGCACTATCTAAAAGGGCTGTGTGGCGCTATCTACAAGGGGGCTGTGTGGCGCTATCTACAAGGAAACTGCCTGGCATTACCTGCTAGGGGCTGTGTGGCACTCTCTACAGGGGGCTATGTGGCACTCTATAAGGGGGCTGTGTTGTACTATCTACAAGGGGGCTGTGTGGCACTATCTAAAAGGGGACTGTGGCACGGGTGACGGTTACAGGCATTGTAACCCAAATACAGGTTAAGCCTGCCGCAAACCGTCGCACTCCCGCCATCCGGGTGCCATAGCTTAGATGGCGCCCGGTGCTAAATGGGGATATGTCCCCTCAAACTGCATTACGTTATGTTTGATAACCAGTTGATTTGTATTGTATTCAGTGCTGCTTCACTGTCCTCCCCCTCTAGGGTTAATCTTACACTGAAGGAGAATGAGTCACAGGCTGAGAGCGGGAATGTTATGGCAGGAAGGAGGTGAAGGGAACAAGTGAGCCCTAATCTACCCACCGCCCTGTCCTGCCTACTTGCAATGACCCGCCCTAGGCGACGGGGTACAACTTGGCGGCGGTCCCTACGCTGACTAAGTGCAAGGGGATACAAACAGGGAACAAGCAAGGGAAGGGGCAGTAGCCCACGGAACACCGTGAGGAAACGGAGTGGTGAACGAGCCAGTCAGGATCAGGATGTAATGGAGTATACAAACGCAGAGCACGGAGCAGGAAGCAAGCCAGGGGCAGAGCGAAGCAGGATAAGCGGGAACTGAAGCAAGGCAGAAGCACGGCAGAAGCAGGCTGGAGCAAGCAGCAGTGGGGCCAGGAAACCAAAAAGAATCACAAGCAATGAGGAAGAGAAAACGGCAGGTATAAATGGACAGGGGGCGGAGCTAACTCCGACTGACCAGGCCGCGATAGGCTCTCCCACTCCTGAGCCTGCCCACCCTGATTGGTGGGAGCCGGTGTCAGTCTAAGAGGTCTGGCCTCAGGTGTCGACTGATTAATCCTGGGAGTATCCACAGACGTAGTGCCTGGCAGATCCTTTACAGGGAACTTGTCTAATGTAAATAAGAAAAAGGAGGGGGCCTGTTTCCTGAGGGAGGGGTGAGTGAGGGATATAGTGGTGCTGGATGAGTTCTCAGTTAGTTGCAGCCCAGGAGAGGATGAGATAGCAGTGTGAGCTGCAGGCAGGGGCTGTCTACCTCAGAGATGGTACCTGACCTAGGGACAGTAATAGAGGACAAGTGCTGGAGTCCCATCTAACTAAGGACGATCTGGAGACACCCCAAAGGATGAAAGGTACAGTGGAGAGACCCCATAAGTGAGGTAGCCTGTCCCATCCAGCCCAGAGGGGAGAAGCAGCGATGTATTGGTTCTGTGTGTCTGTCCCTGTTAATAAACGCGCTGCTGTGGCTTGTCCCCTGTTAATCTGTGTCGCCTGAATCTATTGCCCACATTCTCTTGCCGTAAACCGACCCCCACTGACCCGGTTTCGCCACATTTGGTGGCAGCGGTGGGATAGATTCAGCCCGTTCTAGGGGAAGCGGCAGGGGATAGGTACCCTGGTACAATCCGGCGCTTCACGGCCAGACCTCAAGGGCGGACTGCCACACGTGCTGCAGTACAGGGGGACCACAGGCACCTAAATCCCCAGTCATGGAGCCTGACTCTATGGATCCTCCCGGCAGAGCAGAGGCTGTCCCCTATGGCAGCTACCTCCGAATTACACTCCAAGAGCTGTGCCGGTTCCGGCGTATTGCCTTCTCGTCCCGCGACATCAAGGATCGGCTGATTGAGAAGCTCCAAGCCTGGGACCTGGCGAACACGGCCGAGATGGGAGAGATGGCCGATGGTGACGTTGACTACTGCCCCGAAGAACCGGCCAGTCGCCAGGGAACCGGCCGTATCGCCATCTCGGACACCCAGGCCCTGCGGATGGGGGATCTGCTGACCGCTCTGGGGCCTCAAAGCTCTGAGGCTGAGCGCCTGATCATCGTTGGGGCCGTGGCCCGTGCAGTGGCACCCCCAGAACCAACAACCCCAATCCCTGCCGGGCCCGAAGACCCCAACTACGATACAACGACCTCCCCAAGTTGGATCCTTCGTCCACGGATATCGATGCGCACCTAACCATGCTGGAGACACAGCTACAGGTGCATGACATCCCCACCACCGAATGGGCTTGCTACGTGGGGCCCAGCCTGCAAGGGAGGGCCCTTGAAGTCTACCGGAGCCTAGGTCCAGAGGACGGACGGGACTACGGTTGCCTCCGGGACGCCCTGCTGAAGAGGTATGCGATAACCCCATAGACTTACAGAGAGCGGTTCCGTAATTTGACGCTCGCCGGCCAGGGTACCCATGTGGAACTGGCAGCCCAGCTCCGCTTAAGCTGCTCCAGATGGGCCGAGGGGAAGAAGGCCTTCAGTCAGGAGGCCCTGGAGGACCTCGTCATTTTGGAGCAACTCCTCTCCAGGATGGAGGTCCCCGTTCGTGCCTGGGTCGCGGACCGCCACCCCAGCACCCCTGAAGATGCCGCCACCCTGGCCGACGAGCTCTTGGCCCACCGACCCCAGTGGAGAAGCCTTCCGCGCCAGGACCAATGCCGAGAGCTCCGAGCCCCTACCAAAATAGCGGAACCACCCCGGCCAACTTCGATGAGACCCCAGCCACAGCCTACGGCCGCCCCGATCCATCCAAGGGTCCGCGGCCCTACGGACTCCCGCCAGTGTTATGGATGCCACCAGCCGGGGCACATTCGACGGGACTGCCCCCTGGCCCAATCAACGGTGCCCTTTCCCAGACCAACCTCAACCCGGGTCGCCTTTTGCCCGGAGGCGGGCGACCCCGATGAGTGTGACCACCTCCTAGATGCACCAGAGGTGGAGGAGGTGGTCTACCACGTAGAGCTTGCGAGCCTCGTGACGAACCAGGTCCCTGCCAACATGCAGGGCCACCGACAGCCCGTGGTGTTGGGACGCCGCACCGTCCAAGGACTCCGTGACTCGGGGGCATCCCTCACCCTGGTAAGAGCGGACCTGGTTCCCCAGTCTAAGGTTCTTCCACAGCGATTAGCCCGGATTGCCCTGGCGGACGGACAGCAGCGGTCCATTCCCCGCGCCAGAGTCTACCTGGACTGGGGCCCCGGAAAAGGGGAGGTCGAAGTCGGGCTCATGGCAGATCTCCCCGCCGATGTCTTATTGGGGAACGACCTTGGGAACGGTCTCACAAGTCAGTTCGCTGGGGCCGTGACCCGCAGCCAAGCCCGGGAGAACCTTTACCGGCCTCCACCACCGACCCGTGTAACCACCGAGGCTCCTCTCCCGGAAGCCCCGCCCCCCGAACCGCCGGTGGTAAGTACCCAAGCCCCTGACGCCTCACAACTGACCGACCTGACAGACCTGGGGGAGGTGGATAGGGTCGCTTTTAGGGGGGCCCAGCATACGGATCCTTCCCTGTCCTCTGCCCGTAGCCTGGCCGATCGACCACCCAGTTGAGGGGCCCAGGCAGGGTTCCAGTGGGACAACGGGCTGTTGTACCGGGTCGAAGCCCCGACCAAGCCCGAGTCGCTCTGGACCGCCTCCAAACAGCTGCTTGTTCCCCAAGCCTACCGTGCACGACTGTTAGCCCTGGCCCACGATATACCCGCGGCGGGTCACACTGGGACCAGGTCCACCAGGGCCCGGCTCTCGAAGGCTTTCTTTGGCCAGGGCTGACTGAGGACGTGCGGCGGTACCGAGCTTCGTGCCCTGTCTGCCAACGGGTGGCGGGGGCACCGCGCAAGGTGCCGCTCAGGCAGCTGTCCCTCATCCGAGAGCCCTTCCAGCGGGTGGCCATAGATCTGGTTGGCCCCATTAATCCCCCCAGCCGAGGGGTAAAGCGTTACATCCTAACCCTGGTAGACTTCGCTACCTGATACCCGGACGCAGTGGCTCTGTCCTCCATAGATGCTGAGCACGTCGCCCAGGGACTCATGGACATCTTCAGCCAGGTGGGGTTCCCGCGTGAGGTACTCACAGACCAGGGATCTCAATTCCAGGGAGAACTCATGCAGGACTTCTGGAATCAGCACGGGGTGAGTTCTCTAAGAACCACCGCCTACCACCCCCAAACGAACGGACTGTGTGAAAGGTTCAACGGTACCCTCAAGCAGTTGCTACTCCGATACGTCCACTCGGAGGGGAGAGACTGGGACTGCTCCTTGCAGCAGCTTCTCTTTGCCTATCGAGAGGTGCCGCAGGAGTCTACCGGGCACTCCCCATTCGAGTTGCTGTTCGCGAGGCGGGACCGGGGACCCTTGGACTTAGTCCGGGAAGGTTGGGAAGGGAAGTTTGCAAGCCCGGAGTTCCCGGTAGTAGACTATGTGAGCCAAATGCGGGAGCGCCTAGCACGGCTGATGGATTCGGCCCATCAGCGATTGGAAGTAGCTCGAAGCCGTCAACGGGACGAGTACAACCGTAGCGCCCGACCCCGAGAGCTGGGGGTGGGGGAGAAGGTATTGGTCCTCGCGCCAGTACGAGGCAACAAGTTGCAGGCCAATTGGGCTGGACCGTACACTGTAGTGGGGCGACAGGGGACGACGAACTACCTAGTAGCCCACGACAAAGCAGAAAAGCGGGTACGGAACTACCACATAAACCGGCTCAAGGCCTATGTGGTAAGGGAGGTAGGAGCGGTCGCGATATGCTGCCCGCCCATGGACAACCCTGACGTGGACCGCATCCCTGACCTACTGGCAGAGGCCCGACGCCAGACAGGGCTGGCAGATGTGCAGCTTGAGGTCCAGCTATCGCGCTTGCAGAGTAGGGAGATGGGGGAGGTGTTAGCAGCCCAGGAGGCCCTGTTCACCGCGTCCCCCGGACGTACCTCCCTAGTCACTCACGAGGTCGACACTGGAGGAGCCCGACCCCTGAGGCAGCCCGCGTTCCGAGTGGCTCCCTCAGTGCTGACCGCGATGAGAAAAGAAGTAGAAGAAATGCTGGAGATGGGGGTCATTGTACCATCTCACAGTCCTTGGGCCGCCGGCGTTGTGTTGGTCCCCAAGAAGGACAAAACCACGAGGTTCTGTGTAGACTACCGGCGGCTGAACGAGGTAACCGTTACGGATGCCTATCCGATGCCCCGGATTGATGAGCTGCTCGATAGGCTGGGAGGGGCACACTTCGTGGCCACTCTGGATCTCAGCAAGGGCTACTGGCAGATTCCTCTGACCAAGGAAGCCCAAGAGCGCTCGGCGTTCATCACCCCGTTCGGCCTGTTTGAATTTACGTGCATGCCGTTCGGGATGAAGAACGCCCCCGCGACCTTCCAGAGGGTGGTCGACCGGATCCTCGTGGGGTGTCAGGAGATTGCCCAGGCCTACCTGGACGATATCGCTATCTTTAGCGAGACTTGGGAGGAACACTTGGGGCACGTGGCGCAGATCCTGGAGCGCATCCGGTACGCCGGCCTCACCATCCGCCCCGACAAGTGCCAGATGGGGATGGCAGAAGTCGCCTACCTGGGGCACCGAGTGGGCAGTGGACAGATCCGCCCCGAGCCGGCCAAGGTGGAGGCCATTCTCCATTGGCCCCGGCCGGCCAACCAGAAGCAGGTTAGGGCCTTTCTGGGAGTCACAGGGTACTACCGAAAATTCATCCCACAGTATAGTACCCTGGCCAAGCCCTTGACCGACTTGACGTCCAAAAGGTTCAGTCGACTGATGCCCTGGTCCCCTGACTGTGAGGCGGCCTTCGGGAGCCTTAAGACTGCCCTCTCCACCTCCCCTGTCCTGGCTGCCCCTGACTTCCACCGGCGGATTCATAGTCCAAACCGATGCCTCAGACGTCGGGCTGGGAGCGGTACTGAGCCAAGTGGACCAGTGCAGGCCACGAACACCCGGTCGCGTACCTCTCCCGGACGTTGCTGGACTGAGAGAGGGCATACGCAACCATTGAGAAGGAGTGCCTGGCTGTCGTGTGGGCTCTAAAGAAGCTCCAGCCCTACGTTTATGGGAGGGAGTTCACAATAGTCACAGACCACAGTCCTCTCAGTTGGTTGAACCGAACCGCCGGGGACAATGAGCGTTTACTACGGTGGAGCCTGGCCTTACAATCCTATAACTTTACCATCTCTTATAAAAAGGGCCTGGACCACGGGAATGCTGATGGACTCTCTCGGCAGCAGTACACTGATGGGCGGAGACTGACAGCACCGGGCCCAGATCTCATCACTGACCCGACAGAGGGTCAGCAGGACTGATTCTGGATCTAAGCTGGGGGGAGGTCTGTGGCGGAACGGGTGACGGTTACAGGCATTGTACCCAAATACAGGTTAAGCCTGCCGCAAACCGTCGCACTCCCGCCATCCGGGTGCCATAGCTTAGATGGCGCCCAGTGCTAGATGGGGATATGTCCCCTCAAACTGCATTACGTTATGTTTGATAACCAGTTGATTTGTATTGTATTGTATTCAGTGCTGTTTCACTGTCCTCCCCCTCTAGGGTTAATCTTACACTGAAGGAGAATGAGTCACAGGCTGAGAGCGGGAACCTGTCTAATGTAAATAAGAAAAAGGAGGGGGCCTGTTTCCTGAGGGAGGGGTGAGTGAGGGATATAGTGGTGCTGGATGAGTTCTCAGTTAGTTGCAGCCCAGGAGAGGATGAGATAGCAGTGTGAGCTGCAGGCAGGGGCTGTCTACCTCAGAGATGGTACCTGACCTAGGGACAGTAATAGAGGACAAGTGCTGGAGTCCCATCTAACTAAGGAGGATCTGGAGACACCCCAAAGGATGAAAGGTACAGTGGAGAGACCCCATAGTGAGGTAGCCTGTCCCATCCAGCCCAGAGGGGAGAAGCAGCGATATATTGGTTCTGTGTGTGTCTGTCCCTGTTAATAAACGCGCCGCTGTGGCTTGTCCCCTGTTAATCTGTGTGTCGCCTGAATCTATCGCCCACATTCTCTTGGCGTAAAACGACCCCCACTGACCCGGTTTCGCCACAGGGACTGTGTGGGACTCTCTACAGGGGGCTGCTTGACACTATCTACAAGGGGGCTGTGTGGCACTATCTACAAGGGGGCTGTGTGGCGCTATCAGATAGCGTCACACAGCCCCCTTGTAGATAGCGCTGTGGGGCGCTATCTAAAAGGTGGCTGTGTGGCGATATCTACAAGGGGGCTGTGTGGCACTATCTACAAGGGGGCTGTGTGGCACTATCTAACGGGGGTTGTGTGGCACTCTACAGGGGGCTGTGTGGCATTATCTAACGGGGGCTGTGTGGCACTATCTAACGGGGGTTGTGTGGCACTCTCTACAGGGGGCTCTGTGGCACTATCTACAACGGGACTGTGTGGCACTGTCTACAAGGGGGCTGTGTGGCACTCATTACAGAGGGCTGTGTGGCACTAACGGGGGTTGTGTGGCACTCTACAGGGGGCTGTGTGGCACTATCTATAAGGGGGCTGTGTGGCACTATCTACAAGGGGGCTGTGTGGCACTATCTACAATGGGGCTCTGTGGCACTCTACAGGGGCTGTGTGGCACTATCTACAAGGGGGCTGTGTGGTACTATTTACAAGGGGGCTGTGTGGAACTATCTACAAGGGGGCTGTGTGGCACTATCTACAATGGGGCTCTGTGGCACTCTACAGGGGGCTGTGTGGCACCATCTACAAGGGGGCTGTGTGGCACTATCTACAAGGAGGCTGTCTGGCACTATCTACAAGGGGGCTGTGTGGTACTACCTACAATGGGGATGTGTGGCACTATCTACAAGGGGACTGTGTGGCACTATCTACAAGGGGGCTGTGTGGCACTATCTACAAGGGGGCTGTGTGGCACTCTACAGGGGGCTGTGTGGCACTATCTACAAGGGGGCTGTGTGGCACTATCTACAAGGGGGCTGTGTGGCACTATCTACAGGGGCTGTCGCACTACCTACAAAGGGGCTGTGTGGCACTATCTACAAGGGGGCTGTGTGGCACTATTTACAAGGGGGCTGTGTGGCACTCTACAAGGGGGCTGTGTGGTACTACCTACAATGGGGATGTGTGGCACTATCTACAAGGGGACTGTGTGGCACTATCTACAAGGGGGCTGTGTGGCACTATTTACAAGGGGGCTGTGTGGCACTATTTACAAGGGGGCTGTGTGGCACTCTACAGGGGGCTGTGTGGCACTATCTACAGGGGCTGTGTCGCACTACCTACAAAGGGGCTGTGTGGCACTATCAACAAGGGGGCTGTATGGCACTATCTACAAGGGGCTGTGTGGCGCTATCTACAAGGGGGTTGTGTGGCGCTATCTACAAGGGGCCTGTGTGACACTCTACAGGGGGCTGTGTGGCACTCTACAGGGGGCTGTGTGGCACTCTACAGGGGGCTGTGTGGCACTCTACAGGGGGCTGTGTGGCACTCTACAGGGGGCTGTGTGGCACTCTACAGGGGGCTGTGTGGCACTCTACAGGGGGCTGTGTGGCACTCTACAGGGGGCTGTGTGGCACTATCTACAACGGGACTGTGTGGCACTATCTACAAGGGGGATGTGTGGCCCTCATTACAGAGGGCTGTGTGGCACTATCTAACGGGGGTTGTGTGGCACTCTACAGGGGGCTGTGTGGCACTATCTACAAGGGTTCTGTGTGGCACTATCTATAAGGGGGCTCTGTGGCACTATCTACAAGGGGGCTGTGTGGCACTATCTACAAGGGGACTGTGTGGCCCAATCTACAAGGGGGCTGTGTGGCACTATTTACAAGGGGGCTGTGTGGCACTCTACAGGGGGCTGTGTGGCACTATCTACATGGGGGCTGTGTGGCACTATCTATAAGGGGGCTGTGTGGCACTATCTACAAGGGGGCTGTGTGGCACTATCTACAAGGGGGCAGTGTGGCACTATCTACAAGGGGGCAGTGTGGCACTATCTACAAGGGGGCTGTGTGGCACTATCTACAAAGGGGTTGTGTGGCACTGTCTACAGGGGGCTGTGTGACACTCTCTACAGGGGGCTCTGTGGCACTATCTACAACGGGACTGTGTGGCACTGTCTACAAGGGGGCTGTGTGGCACTCATTACAGAGGGCTGTGTGGCACTATCTAACGGGGGTTGTGTGGCACTCTACAGGGGGCTGTGTGGCACTATCTACAAGGGTTCTGTGTGACACTACCTACAAAGGGGTTGTGTGGCACTGTCTACAGGGGGCTGTTTGGCACTATCTACAAGGGGGCTGTGTGACACTACCTACAAAGGGGTTGTGTGGCACTGTCTACAGGGGGCTGTTTGGCACTATCTACAAGGGGGCTGTGTGGAACTATCTACAAGGGGGCTGTGTGGCACTATCTACAATGGGGCTCTGTGGCACTCTACAGGGGGCTGTGTGGCACTATCTACAAGGGGGCTGTGTGGCACTATCTTCAAGGGGACTGTGTGGCACTATCTTCAAGGGGACTGTGTGGCACTATCTACAAGGGGGCTGTGTGGCACTCTACAGGGGGCTGTAGGGCACTATCTACATGGGGGCTGTGTGGCACTATCTATAAGGGGGCTGTGTGGCACTATCTACAAGGGGGCTGCGTGGCACTATCTACATGGGGGCTGTGTGGCACTATCTACAAGGGGGCTGTGTGGCACTATCTACAAGGGGGCTGTGTGACACTACCTACAAAGGGGTTGTGTGGCACTGTCTACAGGGGGCTGTTTGGCACTATCTACAAGGGGGCTGTGTGGCACTATCTACAAGGGGGCTGTGTGGCACTATCTACAAGGGGGCTGTGTGACACTACCTACAAAGGGGTTGTGTGGCACTGTCTACAGGGGGCTGTTTGGCACTATCTACAAGGGGGCTGTGTGGAACTATCTACAAGGGGGCTGTGTGGCACTATCTACAATGGGGCTGTGTGGCACTATCTACAAGGGGGCTGTGTGGCACTATCTACAAGGGGGCTGTGTGGCACTATCTTCAAGGGGACTGTGTGGCACTATCTTCAAGGGGACTGTGTGGCACTATCTACAAGGGGGCTGTGTGGCACTCTACAGGGTGCTGTGTGGCACTATCTACATGGGGGCTGTGTGGCACTATCTATAAGGGGGCTGTGTGGCACTATCTACAAGGGGGCTGCGTGGCACTATCTACATGGGGGCTGTGTGGCACTATCTACAAGGGGGCTGTGTGGCACTATCTACAAGGGGGCTGTGTGACACTACCTACAAAGGGGTTGTGTGGCACTGTCTACAGGGGGCTGTTTGGCACTATCTACAAGGGGGCTGTGTGGCACTATCTACAAGGGGGCTGTGTGGCGCTATCTAAAAGGGGGCTTTGTGGCGATATCTACAAGGGGGATGTGTGGCACTATCTACAAGGGGGCTGTGTGGCGCTATGTACAAAGGGGCTGTGTGGCGCTATGTACAAAGGGGCTGTGTGGCGCTATGTACAAAGGGGCTGTGTGGCGCTATCTACAAGGGGGCTGTGTGGCACTATCTATAAGGGGGCTGTGTGGCACTATCTACAAGGGGGCCGTGTGGCACTATCTACAATGGGGCTCTGTGGCACTCTACAGGGGGCTGTGTGGCACTATCTACAAGGGGGCTGGGTGGCACTATCTACAAGGAGGCTGTCTGGCACTATCTACAAGGGGGCTGTGTGGCACTACCTACAAGGGGGCTGTGTGGTACTACCTACAAGGGGGATGTGTGGCACTATCTACAAGGGGACTGTGTGGCACTATCTACAAGGGGACTGTGTGGCACAATCTACAAGGGGGCTGTGTGGCACTATTTACAAAGGGGCTGTGTGGCACTCTACAAAGCGATTGTGTGGCACTATTTTTAAGGGGGCTGTGTGGCACTGTCTACAGGGAGTTGTTTGACACTATCTACAAGGGGGCTGTGTGGCACTATCTACAAGGGGGCTGTGTGGCACTATCAGATAGCGTCACACAGCCCCCTTGTAGATAGCGCTGTGGGGCGCTATCTAAAAGGGGGCTTTGTGGCGATATCTACAAGGGGGCTGTGTGGCACTATCTACAAGGGGGCTGTGTGGCGCTATGTACAAAGTGGGCTGTGTGGCACTATCTATAAGGGGGCTGTGTGGCACTATCTACAAGCGGGCTGTGTGGCACTATCTACAATGGGGCTCTGTGGCACTCTACAGGGGGCTGTGTGGCACTATCTACAAGGGGGCTGTGTGGCACTATCTACAAGGAGGCTGTCTGGCACTATCTACAAGGGGGCTGTGTGGCACTACCTACAAGGGGGCTGTGTGGCACTACCTACAAGGGGGCTGTGTGGTACTACCTACAAGGGGGATGAGTGACACTATCTACAAGGGGACTGTGTGGCACAATCTACAAGGGGGCTGTGTGGCACTATTTACAAGGGGGCTGTGTGGCACTCTACAGGGGGCTGTGTGGCACTATCTACAAGGGGGCTGTGTGCCACTATCTACAAGGGGGCTGTGTGGCACTATCTACAATGGGCTGTGAGGCGCTATCTACAAGGCGGTTGTGTGGCTCTATCTACAAGGGGCCTGTATGACACTCTACAGGGGGCTGTGTGGCACTATACACATTGGCTGTGTGTTACTATCTACAAGGAGGCTGCCTGGCATTACCTGCTAGGGGCTGTGTGGCACTCTCTACAGGGGGACTGTGTGGCACTATCTACAAGGGGGCTGTGTGGCACTATCTATAAGGGGGTTGTGTGGCACTATTTACAAGGGGACTGTGTTGCACTATCTACAAAGAGGTTGTGTGGCACTATCTACAAGGGGGCAGTGTGGCACTCTCTACAGGGGGCTGTGTGGCACTGTCTACAAGGGGGCTGTGTGGCACTATCTACAAGCGGGCTGTGTGGCACTCTCTACAGGGGGCTGTGTGGCACAATCTAATCGGGGCTGTGTGGCAATATCTAATGGGGGTTGTGTGGCACTCTACAGCGGGCTGTGTGGCACTATCTACAAGGGGTCTGTGTGGCACTATGTACAAGGGGGCTGTGTGGCGCTACCTACAAGGGGGCTGTGTGGCGCTTTCTACAAGGGGGCTGTGTGGCATTCTACAGGGGGCTGCGTGGCACTATCTACAAGGGGGCTATGTGGCACTATCTACAAGGGGGTTGTGTGGTGCTATCTACAAGGGGGCTGTGTAGCACTCTACAGGGGGATGTGTGGCACTATCTACATGGGGGCTGTGTGGCACTATCTACATGGAGGCTGCCTGGCATTACCTGCTAGGGTCTGTGTGGCACTCTCTACAGGGGGCTATGTGGCACTCTACAAGGGGGCTGTGTGGCGCTATCTAAAAGGGGACTGTGTGGGACTCTCTACAGGGGGCTGTTTACACTATCTACAAGGGGGCTGTGTGGCACTATCTACAAGGGGGCTGTGTGGCACTATCTACAATGGGGCTCTATGGCACTCTACAGGGGGCTGTGTGGCACTATCTACAAGGGGGCTGTGTGGCACTATCTACAAGGAGGCTGTCTGGCACTATCTACAAGGCGGCTGTGTGGCACTACCTACAAGGAGGCTGTGTGGTACTACCTACATGGGGGATGTGTGACACTATCTACAAGGGGACTGTGTGGTACTATCTACAAGTGGACTGTGTGGGACAATCTACAAGGGGGCTGTGTGGCACTATTTACAAGGGGGCTGTGTGGCACTCTACAGGGGGCTGTGTGGCACTATCTACAAGGGGGCTGTGTGGCACTACCTACAAAGGGGCTGTGTGGCACTATCAACAATGGGCTGTGTGGCGCTATCTACAAGGGGGTTGTGTGGCTCTATCTACAAGGGGCCTGTATGACGCTCTACAGGGGGCTGTGTGGCACTATACACAGGGGCTGTGTGGCACTATCTACAAGGAGGCTGCCTGGCATTACCTGCTAGGGGCTGTGTGGCACTCTCTACAGGATGACTGTGTGGCACTATCTACAAGGGGGCTGTGTGGCACTATTTACAAGGGGGCTGTGTGGCACTATTTACAAGGGGCTGTGTGGCACTATCTACAAGGGGGCTGTGTGGCACTATCTATAAGGGGGCTGTGTGGCACTATCTACAAGGGGGCTGTGTGGCACTATCTACAAAGGGGTTGTGTGGCACTATTTACAAGGGGGCAGTGTGGCACTCTCTACAGGGGGCTGTGTGGCACTATCTACAAGGGGGCTGTGTGGCACTATCTACAAGCGGGCTGTGTGGCACTCTCTACAGGGGGCTGTGTGGCACTATGTACAAGGGGGCTGTGTGGCAATATCTAATGGGGGTTGTGTGGCACTCTTCAAGGGGTGTGTGTGGCACTATGTACAAGGGGGCTGTGTGGCGCTTTCTACAAGGGGGCTGTGTGGCACTCTACAGGGGGCTGTGTGGCACTCTACAGGGGGCTGCCTGGCACTATCTACAAGGGGGCTGTGTGGCACTATCTACAATGGGGTTGTGTGGTGCTATCTACAAGGGGGCTGTGTAGCACTCTACAGGGGGATGTGTGGCACTATCTACACGGGGGCTGTGTGGCACTATCTACAAGGAGGCTGCCTGGCATTACCTGCTAGGGTCTGTGTGGCACTCTCTACAGGGGGCTATGTGGCACTCTACAAGGGGGCTGTGTGGCACTATCTATAATGGGGCTGTGTGGCACTATCTACAGGGGGCTGTGTGGCACTCTGCAAGGGGGCTGTGTGCCACTATCTACAAGGGGGCTGTGTGGCACTACCTACAAAGGGGCTGTGTGGCACTATCTACAATGGGCTGTGTGGCGCTATCTACAAGGGGGTTGTGTGGCTCTATCTACAAGGGGCCTGTATGACACTCTACAGGGGGCTGTGTGGCACTATACACAGGGGCTGTGTGTTACTATCTACAAGGAGGCTGCCTGGCATTACCTACTAGGGGCTGTGTGGCACTCTCTACAGGGGGACTGTGTGGCACTATCTACAAGGGGGCTGTGTGGCACTATCTATAAGAGGGCTGTGTGGCACTATTTACAAGGGGACTGTGTTGCACTATCTACAAAGAGGTTGTGTGGCACTATCTACAAGGGGGCAGTGTGGCACTCTACAGGGGGCTGTGTGGCACTATCTACAAGGGGACTGTGTGGCACTATCTACAAGGGGGCTGTGTGGCACTATCTACAAGCGGGCTGTGTGGCACTCTCTACAGGGGGCTGTGTGGCACAATCTAATGGGGGCTGTGTGGCAATATCTAATGGGGGTTGTGTGGCACTCTACAGGGGGCTGTGTGGCACTATCTACAAGGGGTCTGTGTGGCACTATGTACAAGGGGGCTGTGTGGCGCTACCTACAAGGGGGCTGTGTGGCGCTTTCTACAAGGGGGCTGTGTGGCACTCTACAGGGGGCTGCGTGGCACTATCTACAAGGGGGCTATGTGGCACTATCTACAAGGGGGTTGTGTGGTGCTATCTACAAGGGGGCTGTGTAGCACTCTACAGGGGGATGTGTGGCACTATCTACACGGGGGCTGTGTGGCACTATCTACATGGAGGCTGCCTGGCATTACCTGCAAGGGTCTGTGTGGCACTCTCTACAGGGGGCTATGTGGCACTCTACAAGGGGGCTGTGTGGCGCTATCTAAAAGGGGGCTGTGTGGGACTCTCTACAGGGGGCTGTTTACACTATCTACAAGGGGGCTGTGTGGCACTATCTACAAGTGGGCTGTGTGCCACTATCTACAATGGGGCTCTGTGGCACTCTACAGGGGGCTGTGTGGCACTATCTACAAGGGGGCTGTGTGGCACTATCTACAAGGAGGCTGTCTGGCACTATCTACAAGGCGGCTGTGTGGCACTACCTACAAGGGGGCTGTGTGGTACTACCTACATGGGGGATGTGTGACACTATCTACAAGGGGACTGTGTGGTACTATCTACAAGGGGACTGTGTGGGAAAATCTACAAGGGGGCTGTGTGGCACTATTTACAAGGGGGCTGTGTGGCACTCTACAGGGGGCTGTGTGGCACTATCTACAAGGGGGCTGTGTGGCACTATCTACAAGTGGGCTGTGTGCCACTATCTACAATGGGGCTCTGTGGCACTCTACAGGGGGCTGTGTGGCACTATCTACAAGGGGGCTGTGTGGCACTATCTACAAGGAGGCTGTCTGGCACTATCTACAAGGCGGCTGTGTGGCACTACCTACAAGGGGGCTGTGTGGTACTACCTACATGGGGGATGTGTGACACTATCTACAAGGGGACTGTGTGGTACTATCTACAAGGGGACTGTGTGGGAAAATCTACAAGGGGGCTGTGTGGCACTATTTACAAGGGGGCTGTGTGGCACTCTACAGGGGGCTGTGTGGCACTATCTACAAGGGGGCTGTGTGGCACTACCTACAAGGGGGCTGTGTGGCACTATTTACAAGGGGGCTGTGTGGCACTCTACAGGGGGCTGTGTGGCACTATTTACAAGGGGGCTGTGTGGCACTCTACAGGGGGTTGTGTGGCTCTATCTACAAGGGGCCTGTATGACGCTCTACAGGGGGCTGTGTGGCACTATACACAGGGGCTGTGTGGCACTATCTACAAGGAGGCTGCCTGGCATTACCTGCTAGGGGTTGTGTGGCACTCTCTACAGGGGGACTGTGTGGCACTATCTACAAGGGGGCTGTGTGGCACTATTTACAAGGGGGCTGTGTGGCACTCTACAGGGGGCTGTGTGGCACTATCTACAAGGGGGCTGTGTGGCACTATCTATAAGGGGGCTGTGTGGCACTATCTACAAGGGGGCTGTGTGGCACTATCTACAAAGGGGTTGTGTGGCACTATCTACAAGGGGGCAGTGTGGCACTCTCTACAGGGGGCTGTGTGGCACTATCTACAAGGGGGCTCTGTGGCACTATCTACAAGGGGACAGTGTGGCACTATCTACAAGGGGGCAGTGTGGCACTATCTACAAGCGGGCTGTGTGGCACTATCTAATGGGGGCTGTGTGGCAATATCTAATGGGGGTTGTGTGGCAATATCTAATGGGGGTTGTGTGGCACTATGTACAAGGGGGCTGTGTGGCGCTACCTACAAGGGGGCTGTGTGGCGCTTTCTACAAGGGGGCTGTGTGGCACTATCTACAAAGGGGTTGTGTGGCACTATCTACAAGGGGGCAGTGTGGCACTATCTACAAAGGGGTTGTGTGGCACTATCTACAAGGGGGCAGTGTGGCACTCTCTACAGGGGGCTGTGTGGCAATATCTAATGGGGGTTGTGTGGCACTCTTCAAGGGGTGTGTGTGGCACTATGTACAAGGGGTGTGTGTGGCACTATGTACAAGGGGGCTGTGTGGCGCTACCTACAAGGGGCTGTGTGGCGCTTTCTACAAGGGGGCTGTGTGGCACTCTACAGGGGGCTGTGTGGCACTCTACAGGGGGCTGTGTGGCACTCTACAGGGGGCTGTGTGGCACTCTACAGGGGGCTGTGTGGCACTCTACAGGGGGCTGCCTGGCACTATCTACAAGGGGGCTGTGTGGCACTATCTACAATGGGGTTGTGTGGTGCTATCTACAAGGGGGCTGTGTAGCACTCTACAGGGGGATGTGTGGCACTATCTACACGGGGGCTGTGTGGCACTATCTACAAGGAGGCTGCCTGGCATTACCTGCTAGGGTCTGTGTGGCACTCTCTACAGGGGGCTATGTGGCACTCTACAAGGGGGCTGTGTGGCACTATCTACAAGGGGGCTGTGTGGCGCTATCAGATAGCATCACAAAGCCCCTTTGTAGATAGCGCTGTGGGGTGCTATCTAAAAGTGGGCTGTGTGGCGATATCTACAAGGGGGCTGTGTGGCACTATCTACAAGGGGGCAGTGTGGCACTCTCTACAGGGGACTGTGTGGCACTATCTATAAGGGGGCTGTGTGACACTATCTACAAGGGGGCTGTGTGGCGCTATCTACAAGTGGGCTGTGTGGTGCTATCTACAAGGGGGCTGTGTGGCGCTATCTACAAGGGGACTGTGTGGCGCTATCTATAAGGGAACTGTGTGGCGCTATCTATAAGGGGGCTGTGTCACGCAATCTACGAGGGGGCTGTGTGGCGCTATCTACAAGGGGCTGTGTGGCGCTATCTACAAGGGGGCTGTGTGGCGCTATCTACAGGGGGCTGTGTGGTGCTCTCTACAGGGGCTGTGTGACACTCTCCACAAAGGGGCTGTGTGACACTCTAAAAGGGGGCTGTGTGGCACTATCTACAAGGGGGCTGTGTGGCACTCTACAGGGGGCTGTGTGGTGCTCTCTACAGGGGCTGTGTGACACTCTCTACAAAGGGGCTGTGTGACACTCTAAAAGGGGGCTGTGTGGCACTATCTACAAGGGGGCTGTGTGGCGCTATCTTTAATGGGGCTGTGTGGCACTCTACAGGGGGCTGTGTGGTGCTCTCTACAGGGGCTGTGTGACACTCTGTACAAAGGGGCTGTGTGACACTATCTACAAGGGGGCTGTGTGGCACTATCTACAAGGGGGCTGTGTGGCGCTATCTTTAATGGGGCTCTGTGGCACTCTACAGAGGGCTGTGTGGCGCTATCCACAAGGGGGCTGTGTGGCGCTCTCTACAGGGGGCTGTGTGGCGCTCTCCTCTACAGGGGCTGTGTGGCACTCTCTACAGGGGGCTGTGTGGCACTCTCTACAATGGGGTTGTGTGGTGCTATCTACAAGGGGGCTTTGTAGCACTCTACAGGGGGATGTGTGGCACTATCTACACGGGGGCTGTGTGGCACTATCTACAAGGAGGCTGCCTGGCATTACCTGCTAGGGTCTGTGTGGCACTCTCTACAGGGGGCTATGTGGCACTCTACAAGGGGGCTGTGTGGCGCTATCTAAAAGGGGACTGTGTGGGACTCTCTACAGGGGGCTGTTTACACTATCTACAAGGGGGCTGTGTGGCACTATCTACAAGGGGGCTGTGTGGCGCTATCAGATAGCATCACAAAGCCCCTTTGTAGATAGCGCTGTGGGGTGCTATCTAAAAGTGGGCTGTGTGGCGATATCTACAAGGGGGCTGTGTGGCACTATCAACAAGGGGGCAGTGTGGCACTCTCTACAGGGGACTGTGTGGCACTATCTATAAGGGGGCTGTGTGACACTATCTACAAGGGGGCTGTGTGGCGCTATCTACAAGTGGGCTGTGTGGTGCTATCTACAAGGGGGCTGTGTGGCGCTATCTACAAGGGGACTGTGTGGCGCTATCTACAAGGGGACTGTGTGGCGCTATCTACAAGGGGACTGTGTGGCGCTATCTATAAGGGGGCTGTGTCACGCAATCTACGAGGGGGCTGTGTGGCACTATCTACAAGGGGGCTGTGTGGCACTATCTACAAGGGGGCTGTGTGGCACTCTACAGGGGGCTGTGTGGCACTCTACAGGGGGCTGTGTGGCACTCTACAGGGGCTGTGTGACACTCTCTACAAAGGGGCTGTGTGACACTCTAAAAGGGTGCTGTGTGGCACTATCTACAAGGGGGCTGTGTGGCGCTATCTTTAATGGGGCTGTGTGGCACTCTACAGGGGGCTGTGTGGTGCTCTCTACAGGGGCTGTGTGACACTCTGTACAAAGGGGCTGTGTGACACTCTAAAAGGGGGCTGTGTGGCACTATCTACAAGGGGGCTGTGTGGCACTATCTACAAGGGGGCTGTGTGGCGCTATCTTTAATGGGGCTCTGTGGCACTCTACAGAGGGCTGTGTGGCGCTATCCACAAGGGGGCTGTGTGGCGCTCTCTACAGGGGGCTGTGTGGCGCTCTCCTCTACAGGGGCTGTGTGGCACTCTCTACAGGGGATGTGTGGCACTCTCTACAGGGGATGTGTGACACTCTCTACAAAGGGGCTGTGTGACACTCTACAAGGGGGCTGTGTGGCACTATCTACAAGGGGGCAGTGTGGCACTGTCTACAAGGGGGCTGTGTGGTGCTATCTACAATGGGGCTCTGTGGCACTCTACACAGGGCTGTGTGGCGCTTTCTACAAGGGGGCTGTGTGGCACTATCTAAAAGGGTTCTGTGTGGCACTGTCTAATGGGGGCTGTGTGGTGCTATCTACAAGGGGGCTGTGTGGCGCTATCTACAAGTGGGCTGTGTGGTGCTTTCTACAAGGGGGCTGTGTGGCGCCATGTACAAGGGGACTGTGTGGCGCTATCTATAAGGGGGCTGTGTGGCGCAATCTACGAGGGGGCTGTGTGGCGCTATCTACAAGGGGGCTGTGTGGCGCTATCTACAAGGGGGCTGCCTGGCGCTATCTACAAGGGGGCAGTGTGGCGATATCTACAAGGGGGCTGTGTGGCGCTATCTACAAGGGGGCTGTGTGGCGCTCTCTACAGGGGCTGTGTTGCACTCTACAAGGGTCTGTGTGGCACTCTACAAGGGTCTGTGTGGCACTCTACAAGGGTCTGTGTGGCACTCTCTACAGGGGGCTGTGTGGCACTCTCTACAGGGGCTGTGTGACACTCTCTACAAAGGGGCTGTGTGACACTCTAAAAGGGGGCTGTGTGGCACTATCTACAAGGGGGCTGTGTGGCACTATCTACAAGGGGCTGTGTGGCGCTTTCCTCAATGGGGCTCTGTGGCACTCTACAGAGGGCTGTGTGGCGCTATCCACAAGGGGGCTGTGTGGCGCTCTCTACAGGGGGCTGTGTGGCGCTCTCCTCTACAGGGGCTGTGTGACACTCTCTACAAAGGGGCTGTGTGACACTCTACAAGGGGGCTGTGTGGCACTATCTACAAGGGGGCAGTGTGGCACTGTCTACAAGGGGGCTGTGTGGTGCTATCTACAATGGGGCTCTGTGGCACTCTACACAGGGCTGTGTGGACCTTTCTACAAGGGGGCTGTGTGGCACTATCTAATGGGGGCTGTGTGGCGCTATCTACAAGGGGGCTGTGTGGCGCTATCTACAAGTGGGCTGTGTGGTGCTTTCTACAAGGGGGCTGTGTGGCGCCATGTACAAGGGGACTGTGTGGCGCTATCTATAAGGGGGCTGTGTGGCGCAATCTACGAGGGGGCTGTGTGGCGCTATCTACAAGGGGGCTGTGTGGCGCTATCTACAAGGGGGCTGCGTGGCGCTATCTACAAGGGGGCTGTGTGGCGCTCTCTACAGGGAGCTGTGTGGTGCTCTCTACAGGGGCTGTGTTGCACTCTACAAGGGTCTGTGTGGCACTCTCTACAGGGGGCTGTGTGGCACTCTCTACAGGGGGCTGTGTGGCACTCTCTACAGGGGGCTGTGTGGCACTCTCTACAGGGGCTGTGTGACACTCTCTACAAAGGGGCTGTGTGACACTCTCTACAAAGGGGCTGTGTGACACTCTAAAAGGGGGCTGTGTGGCACTATCTACAAGGGGGCTGTGTGGCACTATCTACAAGGGGGCTGTGTGGCACTATCTAAAAGGGTTCTGTGTGGCACTATCTAATGGGGGCTGTGTGGACCTTTCTACAAGGGGGCTGTGTGGCACTATCTAAAAGGGTTCTGTGTGGCACTATCTAATGGGGGCTGTGTGGCGCTATCTACAAGGGGGCTGTGTGGCGCTATCTACAAGTGGGCTGTGTGGTGCTTTCTACAAGGGGGCTGTGTGGCGCCATGTACAAGGGGACTGTGTGGCGCAATCTACGAGGGGGCTGTGTGGCGCTATCTACAAGGGGGCTGTGTGGCGCTATCTACAAGGGGGCTGTGTGGCGCTATCTACAAGGGGGCTGCCTGGCGCTATCTACAAGGGGGCTGCCTGGCGCTATCTACAAGGGGGCTGTGTGGCGCTATCTACAAGGGGGCTGTGTGGCACTATCTACAAGGGGGCTGTGTGGCGCTATCTTTAATGGGGCTCTGTGGCACTCTACAGAGGGCTGTGTGGCGCTATCCACAAGGGGGCTGTGTGGCGCTCTCTACAGGGGGCTGTGTGGCGCTCTCTACAGGGGGCTGTGTGGCGCTCTCCTCTACAGGGGCTGTGTGGCACTCTCTACAGGGGGCTGTGTGGCACTTTCTACAATGGGGTTGTGTGGTGCTATCTACAAGGGGGCTGTGTAGCACTCTACAGGGGGATGTGTGGCACTATCTACACGGGGGCTGTGTGGCACTATCTACACGGGGGCTGTGTGGCACTATCTACACGGGGGCTGTGTGGCACTATCTACAAGGAGGCTGCCTGGCATTACCTGCTAGGGTCTGTGTGGCACTCTCTACAGGGGGCTATGTGGCACTCTACAAGGGGGCTGTGTGGCGCTATCTAAAAGGGGACTGTGTGGGACTCTCTACAGGGGGCTGTTTACACTATCTACAAGGGGGCTGTGTGGCACTATCTACAAGGGGGCTGTGTGGCGCTATCAGATAGCATCACAAAGCCCCTTTGTAGATAGCGCTGTGGGGTGCTATCTAAAAGTGGGCTGTGTGGCGATATCTACAAGGGGGCTGTGTGGCACTATCAACAAGGGGGCAGTGTGGCACTCTCTACAGGGGACTGTGTGGCACTATCTATAAGGGGGCTGTGTGACACTATCTACAAGGGGGCTGTGTGGCGCTATCTACAAGTGGGCTGTGTGGTGCTATCTACAAGGGGGCTGTGTGGCACTATCTACAAGGGGACTGTGTGGCGCTATCTACAAGGGGACTGTGTGGCGCTATCGATAAGGGAACTGTGTGGCGCTATCTATAAGGGGGCTGTGTCACGCAATCTACGAGGGGGCTGTGTGGCACTATCTACAAGGGGGCTGTGTGGCACTCTACAGGGGGCTGTGTGGTGCTCTCTACAGGGGGCTGTGTGGTGCTCTCTACAGGGGCTGTGTGACACTCTCTACAAAGGGGCTGTGTGACACTCTAAAAGGGTGCTGTGTGGCACTATCTACAAGGGGGCTGTGTGGCGCTATCTTTAATGGGGCTGTGTGGCACTCTACAGGGGGCTGTGTTGTGCTCTCTACAGGGGCTGTGTGACACTCTGTACAAAGGGGCTGTGTGACACTCTAAAAGGGGGCTGTGTGGCACTATCTACAAGGGGGCTGTGTGGCGCTATCTTTAATGGGGCTCTGTGGCACTCTACAGAGCGCTGTGTGGCGCTATCCACAAGGGGGCTGTGTGGCGCTCTCTACAGGGGGCTGTGTGGCGCTCTCCTCTACAGGGGCTGTGTGGCACTCTCTACAGGGGGCTGTGTGGCACTCTCTACAGGGGATGTGTGGCACTCTCTACAGGGGATGTGTGACACTCTCTACAAAGGGGCTGTGTGACACTATCTACAAGGGGGCAGTGTGGCACTATCTACAAGGGGGCTGTGTGGTGCTATCTACAATGGGGCTCTGTGGCACTCTACACAGGGCTGTGTGGCGCTTTCTACAAGGGGGCTGTGTGGCACTATCTAAAAGGGTTCTGTGTGGCACTGTCTAATGGGGGCTGCGTGGTGCTATCTACAAGGGGGCTGTGTGGCGCTATCTACAAGTGGGCTGTGTGGTGCTTTCTACAAGGGGGCTGTGTGGCGCCATGTACAAGGGGACTGTGTGGCGCTATCTATAAGGGGGCTGTGTGGCGCTATCTATAAGGGGGCTGTGTGGCGCAATCTACGAGGGGGCTGTGTGGCGCTATCTACAAGGGGGCTGTGTGGCGCTATCTACAAGGGGGCTGCCTGGCGCTATCTACAAGGGGGCAGTGTGGCGATATCTACAAGGGGGCTGTGTGGCGCTATCTACAAGGGGGCTGTGTGGCGCTCTCTACAGGGGGCTTTGTGGTGCTCTCTACAGGGGCTGTGTTGCACTCTACAAGGGTCTGTGTGGCACTCTACAAGGGTCTGTGTGGCACTCTCTACAGGGGGCTGTGTGGCACTCTCTACAGGGGCTGTGTGACACTCTCTACAAAGGGGCTGTGTGACACTCTAAAAGGGGGCTGTGTGACACTCTAAAAGGGGGCTGTGTGGCACTATTTACAAGGGGGCTGTGTGGCACTATCTACAAGGGGCTGTGTGGCGCTTTCTACAATGGGGCTCTGTGGCACTCTACAGAGGGCTGTGTGGCGCTATCCACAAGGGGGCTGTGTGGCGCTCTCTACAGGGGGCTGTGTGGCGCTCTCCTCTACAGGGGCTGTGTGACACTCTCTACAAAGGGGCTGTGTGACACTCTACAAGGGGGCTGTGTGGCACTATCTACAAGGGGGCAGTGTGGCACTGTCTACAAGGGGGCTGTGTGGTGCTATCTACAATGGGGCTCTGTGGCACTCTACACAGGGCTGTGTGGACCTTTCTACAAGGGGGCTGTGTGGCACTATCTAAAAGGGTTCTGTGTGGCACTATCTAATGGGGGCTGTGTGGCGCTATCTACAAGGGGGCTGTGTGGCGCTATCTACAAGTGGGCTGTGTGGTGCTTTCTACAAGGGGGCTGTGTGGCGCCATGTACAAGGGGACTGTGTGGCGCTATCTATAAGGGGGCTGTGTGGCGCAATCTACGAGGGGGCTGTGTGGCGCTATCTACAAGGGGGCTGTGTGGCGCTATCTACAAGGGGGCTGCCTGGCGCTATCTACAAGGGGGCAGTGTGGCGATATCTACAAGGGGGCTGTGTGGCGCTATCTACAAGGGGGCTGTGTGGCGCTATCTACAGGGGGCTTTGTGGTGCTCTCTACAGGGGCTGTGTGGCACTCTACAAGGGTCTGTGTGGCACTCTACAAGGGTCTGTGTGGCACTCTCTACAGGGGGCTGTGTGGCACTCTCTACAGGGGGCTGTGTGACACTCTCTACAAAGGGGCTGTGTGACACTCTAAAAGGGGGCTGTGTGGCACTATCTACAAGGGGGCTGTGTGGCACTATCTACAAGGGGCTGTGTGGCGCTTTCTACAATGGGGCTCTGTGGCTCTCTACAGAGGGCTGTGTGGCGCTATCCACAAGGGGGCTGTGTGGCGCTCTCTACAGGGGGCTGTGTGGCGCTCTCCTCTACAGGGGCTGTGTGACACTCTCTACAAAGGGGCTGTGTGACACTCTACAAGGGGGCTGTGTGGCACTATCTACAAGGGGGCAGTGTGGCACTGTCTACAAGGGGGCTGTGTGGTGCTATCTACAATGGGGCTCTGTGGCACTCTACACAGGGCTGTGTGGACCTTTCTACAAGGGGGCTGTGTGGCACTATCTAAAAGGGTTCTGTGTGGCACTATCTAATGGGGGCTGTGTGGCGCTATCTACAAGGGGGCTGTGTGGCGCTATCTACAAGTGGGCTGTGTGGTGCTTTCTACAAGGGGGCTGTGTGGCGCCATGTACAAGGGGACTGTGTGGCGCTATCTATAAGGGGGCTGTGTGGCGCAATCTACGAGGGGGCTGTGTGGCGCTATCTACAAGGGGGCTGTGTGGCGCTATCTACAAGGGGGCTGCGTGGCGCTATCTACAAGGGGGCTGCCTGGCGCTATCTACAAGGGGGCTGTGTGGCGCTATCTACAAGGGGGCTGTGTGGCACTATCTACAAGGGGGCTGTGTGGCGCTATCTTTAATGGGGCTCTGTGGCACTCTACAGAGGGCTGTGTGGCGCTATCCACAAGGGGGCTGTGTGGCGCTCTCTACAGGGGGCTGTGTGGCGCTCTCCTCTACAGGGGCTGTGTGGCACTCTCTACAGGGGATTTGTGGCACTCTCTACAGGGGATGTGTGACACTCTCTACAAAGGGGCTGTGTGACACTCTACAAGGGGGCTGTGTGGCACTATCTACAAGGGGGCAGTGTGGCACTATCTACAAGGGGCTGTGTGGCGCTTTCCTCAATGGGGCTCTGTGGCACTCTACAGAGGGCTGTGTGGCGCTATCCACAAGGGGGCTGTGTGGCGCTCTCTACAGGGGGCTGTGTGGCGCTCTCCTCTACAGGGGCTGTGTGACACTCTCTACAAAGGGGCTGTGTGACACTCTACAAGGGGGCTGTGTGGCACTATCTACAAGGGGGCAGTGTGGCACTGTCTACAAGGGGGCTGTGTGGTGCTATCTACAATGGGGCTCTGTGGCACTCTACACAGGGCTGTGTGGACCTTTCTACAAGGGGGCTGTGTGGCACTATCTAATGGGGGCTGTGTGGCGCTATCTACAAGGGGGCTGTGTGGCGCTATCTACAAGTGGGCTGTGTGGTGCTTTCTACAAGGGGGCTGTGTGGCGCCATGTACAAGGGGACTGTGTGGCGCTATCTATAAGGGGGCTGTGTGGCGCAATCTACGAGGGGGCTGTGTGGCGCTATCTACAAGGGGGCTGTGTGGCGCTATCTACAAGGGGGCTGCGTGGCGCTATCTACAAGGGGGCTGTGTGGCGCTCTCTACAGGGAGCTGTGTGGTGCTCTCTACAGGGGCTGTGTTGCACTCTACAAGGGTCTGTGTGGCACTCTCTACAGGGGGCTGTGTGGCACTCTCTACAGGGGGCTGTGTGGCACTCTCTACAGGGGCTGTGTGACACTCTCTACAAAGGGGCTGTGTGACACTCTCTACAAAGGGGCTGTGTGACACTCTAAAAGGGGGCTGTGTGGCACTATCTACAAGGGGGCTGTGTGGCACTATCTACAAGGGGGCTGTGTGGCACTATCTAAAAGGGTTCTGTGTGGCACTATCTAATGGGGGCTGTGTGGACCTTTCTACAAGGGGGCTGTGTGGCACTATCTAAAAGGGTTCTGTGTGGCACTATCTAATGGGGGCTGTGTGGCGCTATCTACAAGGGGGCTGTGTGGCGCTATCTACAAGTGGGCTGTGTGGTGCTTTCTACAAGGGGGCTGTGTGGCGCCATGTACAAGGGGACTGTGTGGCGCTATCTATAAGGGGGCTGTGTGGCGCAATCTACGAGGGGGCTGTGTGGCGCTATCTACAAGGGGGCTGTGTGGCGCTATCTACAAGGGGGCTGCCTGGCGCTATCTACAAGGGGGCTGCCTGGCGCTATCTACAAGGGGGCTGTGTGGCGCTATCTACAAGGGGGCTGTGTGGCACTATCTACAAGGGGGCTGTGTGGCGCTATCTTTAATGGGGCTCTGTGGCACTCTACAGAGGGCTGTGTGGCGCTATCCACAAGGGGGCTGTGTGGCGCTCTCTACAGGGGGCTGTGTGGCGCTCTCTACAGGGGGCTGTGTGGCGCTCTCCTCTACAGGGGCTGTGTGGCACTCTCTACAGGGGGCTGTGTGGCACTCTCTACAATGGGGTTGTGTGGTGCTATCTACAAGGGGGCTGTGTAGCACTCTACAGGGGGATGTGTGGCACTATCTACACGGGGGCTGTGTGGCACTATCTACACGGGGGCTGTGTGGCACTATCTACAAGGAGGCTGCCTGGCATTACCTGCTAGGGTCTGTGTGGCACTCTCTACAGGGGGCTATGTGGCACTCTACAAGGGGGCTGTGTGGCGCTATCTAAAAGGGGACTGTGTGGGACTCTCTACAGGGGGCTGTTTACACTATCTACAAGGGGGCTGTGTGGCACTATCTACAAGGGGGCTGTGTGGCGCTATCAGATAGCATCACAAAGCCCCTTTGTAGATAGCGCTGTGGGGTGCTATCTAAAAGTGGGCTGTGTGGCGATATCTACAAGGGGGCTGTGTGGCACTATCAACAAGGGGGCAGTGTGGCACTCTCTACAGGGGACTGTGTGGCACTATCTATAAGGGGGCTGTGTGACACTATCTACAAGGGGGCTGTGTGGCGCTATCTACAAGTGGGCTGTGTGGTGCTATCTACAAGGGGGCTGTGTGGCGCTATCTACAAGGGGACTGTGTGGCGCTATCTACAAGGGGACTGTGTGGCGCTATCGATAAGGGAACTGTGTGGCGCTATCTATAAGGGGGCTGTGTCACGCAATCTACGAGGGGGCTGTGTGGCACTATCTACAAGGGGGCTGTGTGGCACTCTACAGGGGGCTGTGTGGTGCTCTCTACAGGGGGCTGTGTGGTGCTCTCTACAGGGGCTGTGTGACACTCTCTACAAAGGGGCTGTGTGACACTCTAAAAGGGTGCTGTGTGGCACTATCTACAAGGGGGCTGTGTGGCGCTATCTTTAATGGGGCTGTGTGGCACTCTACAGGGGGCTGTGTGGTGCTCTCTACAGGGGCTGTGTGACACTCTGTACAAAGGGGCTGTGTGACACTCTAAAAGGGGGCTGTGTGGCACTATCTACAAGGGGGCTGTGTGGCGCTATCTTTAATGGGGCTCTGTGGCACTCTACAGAGCGCTGTGTGGCGCTATCCACAAGGGGGCTGTGTGGCGCTCTCTACAGGGGGCTGTGTGGCGCTCTCCTCTACAGGGGCTGTGTGGCACTCTCTACAGGGGGCTGTGTGGCACTCTCTACAGGGGATGTGTGGCACTCTCTACAGGGGATGTGTGACACTCTCTACAAAGGGGCTGTGTGACACTATCTACAAGGGGGCAGTGTGGCACTATCTACAAGGGGGCTGTGTGGTGCTATCTACAATGGGGCTCTGTGGCACTCTACACAGGGCTGTGTGGCGCTTTCTACAAGGGGGCTGTGTGGCACTATCTAAAAGGGTTCTGTGTGGCACTGTCTAATGGGGGCTGCGTGGTGCTATCTACAAGGGGGCTGTGTGGCGCTATCTACAAGTGGGCTGTGTGGTGCTTTCTACAAGGGGGCTGTGTGGCGCCATGTACAAGGGGACTGTGTGGCGCTATCTATAAGGGGGCTGTGTGGCGCTATCTATAAGGGGGCTGTGTGGCGCAATCTACGAGGGGGCTGTGTGGCGCTATCTACAAGGGGGCTGTGTGGCGCTATCTACAAGGGGGCTGCCTGGCGCTATCTACAAGGGGGCAGTGTGGCGATATCTACAAGGGGGCTGTGTGGCGCTATCTACAAGGGGGCTGTGTGGCGCTCTCTACAGGGGGCTTTGTGGTGCTCTCTACAGGGGCTGTGTTGCACTCTACAAGGGTCTGTGTGGCACTCTACAAGGGTCTGTGTGGCACTCTCTACAGGGGGCTGTGTGGCACTCTACAGGGGCTGTGTGACACTCTCTACAAAGGGGCTGTGTGACACTCTAAAAGGGGGCTGTGTGGCACTATTTACAAGGGGGCTGTGTGGCACTATCTACAAGGGGCTGTGTGGCGCTTTCTACAATGGGGCTCTGTGGCACTCTACAGAGGGCTGTGTGGCGCTATCCACAAGGGGGCTGTGTGGCGCTCTCTACAGGGGGCTGTGTGGCGCTCTCCTCTACAGGGGCTGTGTGACACTCTCTACAAAGGGGCTGTGTGACACTCTACAAGGGGGCTGTGTGGCACTATCTACAAGGGGGCAGTGTGGCACTGTCTACAAGGGGGCTGTGTGGTGCTATCTACAATGGGGCTCTGTGGCACTCTACACAGGGCTGTGTGGACCTTTCTACAAGGGGGCTGTGTGGCACTATCTAAAAGGGTTCTGTGTGGCACTATCTAATGGGGGCTGTGTGGCGCTATCTACAAGGGGGCTGTGTGGCGCTATCTACAAGTGGGCTGTGTGGTGCTTTCTACAAGGGGGCTGTGTGGCGCCATGTACAAGGGGACTGTGTGGCGCTATCTATAAGGGGGCTGTGTGGCGCAATCTACGAGGGGGCTGTGTGGCGCTATCTACAAGGGGGCTGTGTGGCGCTATCTACAAGGGGGCTGCCTGGCGCTATCTACAAGGGGGCAGTGTGGCGATATCTACAAGGGGGCTGTGTGGCGCTATCTACAAGGGGGCTGTGTGGCGCTATCTACAGGGGGCTTTGTGGTGCTCTCTACAGGGGCTGTGTGGCACTCTACAAGGGTCTGTGTGGCACTCTACAAGGGTCTGTGTGGCACTCTCTACAGGGGGCTGTGTGGCACTCTCTACAGGGGCTGTGTGACACTCTCTACAAAGGGGCTGTGTGACACTCTAAAAGGGGGCTGTGTGGCACTATCTACAAGGGGGCTGTGTGGCACTATCTACAAGGGGCTGTGTGGCGCTTTCTACAATGGGGCTCTGTGGCACTCTACAGAGGGCTGTGTGGCGCTATCCACAAGGGGGCTGTGTGGCGCTCTCTACAGGGGGCTGTGTGGCGCTCTCCTCTACAGGGGCTGTGTGGCACTCTCTACAGGGGGCTGTGTGGCACTCTCTACAGGGGCTGTGTGACACTCTCTACAGGGGCTGTGTGACACTCTCTACAAAGGGGCTGTGTGACACTCTCTACAAAGGGGCTGTGTGACACTCTAAAAGGGGGCTGTGTGGCACTATCTACAAGGGGGCTGTGTGGCACTATCTACAAGGGGGCTGTGTGGCAATATCTAAAAGGGTTCTGTGTGGCACTATCTAATGGGGACTGTGTGGACCTTTCTACAAGGGGGCTGTGTGGCACTATCTAAAAGGGTTCTGTGTGGCACTATCTAATGGGGGCTGTGTGGCGCTATCTACAAGGGGGCTGTGTGGCGCTATCTACAAGTGGGCTGTGTGGTGCTTTCTACAAGGGGGCTGTGTGGCGCCATGTACAAGGGGACTGTGTGGCGCTATCTATAAGGGGGCTGTGTGGCGCAATCTACGAGGGGGCTGTGTGGCGCTATCTACAAGGGGGCTGTGTGGCGCTATCTACAAGGGGGCTGCCTGGCGCTATCTACAAGGGGGCTGCGTGGCGCTATCTACAAGGGGGCTGTGTGGCGCTCTCTACAAGGGGGCTGTGTGGCGCTCTCTACAGGGGGCTTTGTGGTGCTCTCTACAGGGGCTGTGTTGCACTCTACAAGGGTCTGTGTGGCACTCTCTACAGGGGGCTGTGTGGCACTCTCTACAGGGGCTGTGTGACACTCTCTACAGGGGCTGTGTGACACTCTCTACAAAGGGGCTGTGTGGCACTATCTACAAGGGGGCTGTGTGGCACTATCTACAAGGGGCTGTGTGGCGCTTTCTACAATAGGGCTCTGTGGCACTCTACAGAGGGCTGTGTGGCGCTATCCACAAGGGGGCTGTGTGGCGCTCTCTATAGGGGGCTGTGTGGCGCTCTCCTCTACAGGGGCTGTGTGACACTCTCTACAAAGGGGCTGTTTGACACTCTACAAGGGGGCTTTGTGGCATTATCTACAAGGGGGCAGTGTGGCACTGTCTACAAGGGGGCTGTGTGGCGCTATCTACAATGGGGCTCTGTGGCACTCTACACGGGGCTGTGTGGCGCTTTCTACAAGGGGGCTGTGTGGCGCTATCTACAAGGGGGCTGTGTGGCGCTATCTACAAGGGGACTGTGTGGCGCTATCTATAAGGGGGCTGTGTGGCGCAACCTACGAGGGGGCTGTGTGGCGCTATCTACAAGGGGACTGTGTGGCGCTATCTACAAGGGGTCTGTGTGGCGATATTTACAACGGGGCTGTGTGGCGCTATCCACAAGGGGGTTGTGTGGCGCTATCTACAAGGGGGCTGTGTGGCGCTATCTACAAGGGGGCTGTGTGGCGCTATCTACAAGGGGGCTGTTTGGTGCTTTCTACAAGGGGGCTGTGTGGCACTATCTAGAGGGGGCTGTGTGGCACTATCTACAAGTGGGCTGTGTGGCACTCTCTTTACAGGGGGCTGTGTGGCACTATCTAACGGGGGCTGTGTGGCACTATCTAACGGGGGTTGTGTGGCACTCTACATGGGGCTGTGTGGCACTATCTACAAGGGGGCTGTGTGGCACTATCTACAAGGGGGCTGTGTGGCACTCTACAGGGGGCTGTGTGGCACTATCTACAAGTGGGCTGTGTGGCACTCTCTACAGGGGGCTGTGTGGCACTATCTAACGGGGGCTGTGTGGCACTAACGGGGGCTGTGTGGCACTATCTACAAGGGGGCTGTGTGGCACTATCTACAAGGGGGCTGTGTGGCACTATCTACAAGGGGGCTGTGTGGCACTATCTACAAGGGGGCTGTGTGGCACTCTACAGGGGGCTGTGTGGCACTATCTACAAGCGGACTGTGTGGCACTATCTACAAGGGGGCTGTGTGGCACTATCTACAATGGGGCTGTGTGGCACTCTCTACAGAGGGCTGTGTGGCACTATCTAACGGGGGCTGTGTGGCACTATCTATCGGGGGTTGTGTGGCACTCTACAGGGAGCTGTGTGGCACTATCTACAAGGGTTCTGTGTGGCACTATCTACAAGGGGGCTGTGTGGCGCTATCTAAAAGGGCGCTGTGTGGCG